>NW_022589741.1:5436025-5781359 GCF_004348235.1 Phoca vitulina
GCAGGGTGAGCAGGGTGGAGGCGGGTGGAGCAGGCAGCCCAGGGCGCAGCCGTGTCCGCAGCGTCTTCCCCGGGGAGCAGGCTGAGGGACTGAGGCTGGGGACTGAGGCTGGGGGACTGAGGCTGGGGACTGAGGCTGGGGACTGAGGCTGGGGGACTGAGGCTGGGGGACTGAGGCTGGGGACTGAGGCTGGGGACTGAGGCTGGGGGATGACTGCGCATCTCAGAATTCTGTTTCTTTCATGAAAGAAGGTTTGGATCAAGTATTTCCACGGACCCATTTTACCATCTCTGTCTCGCCAGGAGGTGGTCATCGTGAGTGCCGCAAGGACGCCCATTGGGTCCTTTCTGGGCAGCCTCTCCTCCCTGCCGGCCACTAAGCTCGGTTCCATTGCAATTCAGGGAGCCGTGGAAAAGGCAGGTCAGTCGCTACTTGGTTTTCTGGGTTTTTTGTTTTTTTTTGAAGTAAGCTCTGTGCCCCACGTGGGGCTTGAATGTGCTCTGCCGACTGATCCAGCCAGGCGACCCGGTTGCTTTGCTTTTTGTGTAGAGGGGGCAGTGATTCAGTGGAGCAAATACTTATTTTGCACTTACTGTCTACATAACACTTAGAAACGCTCAGTGCCTGCCTTTCTAAATTCCCTTGTAAAGAAATCCTTGGACTACATTTAGGATGAAACTCAGAGCTGACGAGAAGAAGAAACAGTTCCTGCTGTGTAATATCATGTACCTTAGTAGGTAACCACTAATTATATTTAAATTGACTAAAATATGGAAATGCTTGTTTTGTTTTTGTAAAAACAGGGATTCCAAAAGAAGAAGTGAAGGAGGTGTACATGGGGAACGTTCTGCAAGGGGGTGAAGGACAAGCCCCAGCAAGGCAAGCAGCCCTGGGCGCAGGTACTGGGAATCCGTGTTTGCTTTTATACTTCACATGTTTGGTGGAGCAGAGTGGAGGCCATTTCAGCTTAAATACAATGTTAAATGCATACTCTAGTGGCAGGAGTGATGCTGTTGCAGGTTAGAGGTTTCACGTGCCCTGTTGTATGAATTTAAATTCTACAGGTGTGTTTGAAGGGTATCTTCGCTTTTTATTTTTTATTTTTTTTAAGATTTTATTTATTTGACAGAGAGACACAGTGAGAGAGGGAACACAAGCAGGGGGAGTGGGAGAGGGAGAAGCAGGCTTCCCGCTGAGCAGGGAGCCTGATGCGGGGCTCGATCCCAGGACCCCGGGATCATGACCTGAGCCGAAGGCAGACGCTTAATGACTGAGCCACCCAGGCGCCCCGTATCTTCGCTTTTTAAAAGTAGGACTTGTTTGTATTGGTTTTAGGCTTACCTGTTTCTACTCCGTGCACCACTGTAAACAAAGTTTGTGCCTCAGGCATGAAAGCCATCATGATGGCCTCTCAGAGTCTTATGTGTGGGCATCAGGTAAGAAGCACCTTCTTTTCCATTTTATAACTCAAATAATACGCAGTGTTAAAAAACACTACACTGGAAATCGAAGCGCATTTGTGCTTTCGAAGTGAGGTTCTTTCTCGTCAGTGCCGGGAGCTGTGTTGTTCCCGAGGCTCCGGACTGTCTGGCTTTGTTTTATTCCAACTGAAGCGGGGGCTCAGATAGTAGCTTGAGTGTCTTGTGTTAGAAATTAGTTTTCAGCGAAGAGGTTTTGGTCTTCAGGTGACCCTTTACTTGGTCTTATTCTGGGAGACTCAACACACGAAAAATGTTTTATTTGCCAGAATAAGGAGGGTTTTCATGGTAGATGAGCAGAAGGTGCTGACCTTGGGAATGCAGTCACTGACAGAGCCCGGACTTGAGGACAGATCTGTGGCTCCTACGTAGCCCGGCTCCTTTGTTCAGTCGTGCTCTCTGCTGGCCGGGCTGGTTCCGTCTCGTCCTTACCTGAGCTCGCGCAGGAGGTGGCCGCTCAGCATGCCCGCGCTGTGGCGGGAGGAGAGCAGACCCGGGCCCACGGACCTGAGAGCTGGTCAGGTCCAAGCCCTTCCTTTCGCGCTTGAGACGAGTGGGGTTGAGACGCGGCCGACAAAGTTACGTGGTTGAAATTAGAAAGCAGGTGTCTTTGTCCTCATCTAGTGCCTTCCGGCCTCTCGGGCTGTGACACCGGAGGGCCTTCTGTGAGGTGACTGTGAACGATGCTTACACGGTTAGTGTGCCATGCTCTTCCCCTCCCTGGCTTTGTTTCCAGTTGAAAGGCAAAGAGGAAAACAGGACAGAGTGCTGTCTAGCTGGCGTGTCCGATACTTTATCATAAGTAGTGTTCTGAGCTGAATAGCGATAGCATATTTTCCGGGCCCTTATTTGAAAGGACACGTAGGGAGTCTCCCCTTCTCCACTGTCTCACGTAGTGCGGCCGTGCGGAGCTCCCCTCGTGCATCTTTGTAAACCCTCCTCAATCCTTGAACGACGCCTTGGAGGGGGCGCAGCGTAGTGGGAAGAACAGCAAGTCTGTGGCCAGACGAGCGTGAATCCTCCTCCTGCCCCACGAGCTGCGCACCTGCTCCGTGACGGTCGCTGGAGCCCGGTGGACAGAATGTTAAAAATCTTGTCATGGACAAATTGGTCTCTTAGAAAAATTACTAAGAGGAGAATTTGAGTCAGAAGATTTTCAGAGGATATTTTCAAATGCTTTCCATTAACGTGGTACCAGTTGCACACTTTGCAAATGTTGGGAGCTCGCTCGTGCAGAGGGTAACACCAACACGGGGTGTCACTAAGCCCTTGTCGGAGCAGTGAGTGGAAATTGGGGGAGATTGTTTACATGCTGGAAAACTGAGGAGGAAAGTTTTGTCTCAGTGGATTTATTGCGATTCTCTAGCCAATGCTGTGTGCACTACACTGAAATGCTTTCAGCTGGTATTATTTGTGCATGTGTACAATTACCTGACTTAAAGGAATACTAGGAGTAAATATTTTGAATTATCAAAGTATTTTGAAATATTTTGGAAAGTGGCCATTTTTATTTTGTATTGAAGAATAATTGATACTTTCTTTTCTGTCACTAATTATTGGCATCATCCTCAGGGAATATTTAGTATTTTAGGGTAACGGATTAGAACATACCTGAGAACTAATTGAGAATCTCTTGATTTCAGAACCAGAAAAATATTTAGGTTTCTTTGGTCTGGAACTTGTGTTTGTCTTTACTCCTGGTTAAAGGCTGTGGCTTTAATGCTTACATTAATGTTTTATATTAAACTATTCTTTTTAAATTAGCCCTTATATGCAAACAGATTTCTTTTGTTGGTTTGTACTGACAGGTGGATTAATAGTCATTAATAGCTGGGACAAGGTTTCTGGCCTTGCAAGAAGCTGCGTTTGGTGAAGACGAAGATGGGCCCTGCAGATACAGCTGTAGTTCAGGGCAGTGGCACTAATAAACGCCTGAGCCAGTAGCTGGGGAACAAAAAAGAAGGACGGGCGGCTTCCAAGAAGGCCCAGGTGGTCAGGGAAGGGGCGACATGGCCATGTCTTGATTAGTTTGAAAGGAAGTACCGGTGTTTCCCAGGTGGGCGGGTGGGGCAGAGTGCCCAGGGGTGTGTGAGCACGAGGTCTGTGAAGACCTTGCAGCAGGTGCGGTGACCTGACCCGAAAGGGAGAGACAAGCCTTCGGGAAGAAGGGCCGAGGAGTCTCATTCTACCCAAGGTGACCAGGGTGCATGTCGACGCCTCCGGGGTGGAAGCAAGGATGCGTGTCCGAGGATCCCGTAGAAGGTCATCACAGCCGTCTGGGAAAAGCTGGTCAGGAGGATCTCAGTCCAAGAAGTAGGATTATTTCTGCAAACAGGTTGTCATCTTTTAGAAGACATGACATAAAGCAGTGTTGAGTGCAGTGAAGGGTTAGAAGAATTTCACAAGAGGGTCGGTCTTCCATGAAGGATCCTGGCATTCTTATAAATACCTGATTCTTAATTATCGTGACACATTTCAGACCATTTCTTTTCATCCGGGTCAAAGCGGGTACTTCCTGTGTTCGCTGTGTAGCGGCCTAATGAAGTCCACGGAAACTTGTTTGTGGTTGCTGTGTGGTGGGTGTACTGGGTTGTACAGGTCCTGTTCGAGTTGACATTGTTTTTGTTGCTGAGCAGGATGTGATGGTGGCAGGCGGGATGGAGAGCATGTCCAATGTTCCCTACGTCATGAACAGAGGGGCAACGCCATATGGTGGCGTCAAGCTTGAAGATTTGATTGTGAAAGATGGGCTAACTGATGTCTACAATAAAATCCATATGGTAATCTTGATTTTTGTTTTTTTTAAAGATTTTATTTATTTATTTGACAGAGACACAGCGAGAGAGGGAACACAAGCAGGGGGAGTGGGAGAGGGAGAAGCAGGCTTCCCGCTGAGCAAGGAGCCCGATGCGGGGCTCGATCCCAGGACCCTGGGACCATGACCTGAGCCGAAGGCAGATGCTTAACGACTGAGCCAGCCAGGTGCCCCGGTAATTCTGGATTTTTAAGGAGAAATATCATTGAGTATGCAATACTGTTTGATTTTTTAAAATTATGTGTATTTTAGTAACTGAAGGATGGGCTCTATAAATGTTGATTTTAGCCATTCATTTCAGGAAAATATTTCTTTGCTCCCTGCATCAGTTTGACTCAGTTGTTGAATAAACTGCCCCACACTGGAATAGGGCGTTTTCTGGCTTCTGGTAATGGATTCCATAACTATTTAATTATTTGCCTTTGAAATAGCAACTTCTGGGCTCATTGAAGTATCTAAAGATGAGACATGAGTGAAAAATGACCTAGTACAGAAAGAGGTGTATTTTAGGAAACTAAATTTAATGGCTAACCACTATTTTGTTATGCAAGTTAATAGATATTTTGTAAGTTATGCAAAGCAAATTACTTGTTTAAGAATTCCAACTTTTATCAGGGGAACTGTGCTGAGAATACTGCGAAGAAGATGAACATTGCACGAGAAGAACAGGACACATACGCAATTAACTCCTACACCAGGAGTAAAGCAGCGTGGGAAGCAGGAAAATTTGGAAATGAAGTTATCCCTGTCACAATTACAGTAAAAGGTAGAGGGATGATATTCCAAAATAGATTTTTCACAGGTTGCTAAAAAATTTTGCTTTAAATTCATTCATTTTTATCTTCGTTCAGCTGAGGACACAGATACTTTTGCTTATGGTTAATAGAGGGGAATACTGCCAGGTTAGAATTTAACTCAACCCAATTTCATATCCGCTTCCAACTCAACTGCAAATGCCACTAAGAAGAATGTTTCCAATTTGAGAAATGTGTTTATTAGAAATCTTTCTAATATCAGTGACAGACGGTTTATTAGCCCTGGAGGTGAGGAGGAAGGCCACACGGCAGCAAGCAGCAGCTCTGGGAGCGCGACCTAGTGCCGAGCGCTGCGCACTTTCGTCCCAGCTCCGTCTCTGGGGTCCCCCTGACGGCTCTCAGTCACAGAGCAGGGAGCTGTCCTCACCCCCTCGGGCAGAACCCAAAGCGAAGACTGGTTGAATTGGCTTAGGTTCCACTTCCGCTGAGAAACGACGATGAGGCTCAGAATGGTAGAATTACTAGAGCTTGTCCACGCCTGCGGTCAGGAGAGTGGATGGGATCTAAAAAGGGGGAGAGGAGAGAATGGGATGTGGCCACATCAAAGATTTAAACTGTGTTCAACTACTTAATAAACTCTTCAAGTGACTAACAGAGATGAGAGGTGGTGGATTCTCGAGTAGGGTTGACTTGGGATGGTGCAAGGTGTGCAGGCCCCGCATGGGAGGGACACTTGCTGTGTCTTACTCCATGACTCACTGGTGTCCTGACTGGTGATGAAAGACTTGTGTTGTAGGTAAACCAGATGTACTGGTGAAAGAAGATGAAGAATATAAACGTGTTGACTTTAGCAAAGTTCCAAAGCTGAAGACAGTTTTCCAGAAAGAAAACGGTTAGTATGAAGAAATGAAGCATGGCAAAAAGTGGAGGTAAACTCCATCTCTAGTCTTGGAACTGCCTCAGGATTTTAGAAAAGTAATTCTAGAAAACATCTAGATGTTTTTTAACATTTTCAATAGGTCAGGCTCATGTGAAATTAACAAATTATATTTAAAAATATTTAAAATTGTGTAACAGCGAATACCTTCAATATAGAAATCCTAGGGAAGAGATTGTAGAATGAGTATAGAATCCAGTTTTTCATATGTAATTCATTTTGAAAGCTTATTCTGAAATGAAAGGTGTTTATATGTTAAATACTGGTAAGCTTCTTGAGGGTGAAGTTGACAGCAGTGTTGTTCACTGTTTTATTTCCAGCGCCTGGCATGGAAGTAGTAGTTACTGAATGCTACCATGAATGGGATTCCAGTGTTCTCAGATAATGCTTTTGAAATCCTTGAGGTGGTCCGTTCTGCTTTTAAAATTGGCAGATTTACTGGTGATGATAATCTAAAGTTTCCGCCTTTCCTGATGTGAATTTCTCACTACCAACTATAGGGACGGATCAGTCTTTTTTAAAGCACCATATAAAATTTGTATTGCAAAAGTGTATTTTTATGTTGTATATTTTTAGCTGCAGTACTATAGGGTCTTGGTTGCAATTTTTAGAAAAGCTTAATTGACATAATTTACATACCGTAAGATTTAAAATGCACAGTCCAGCGATTTTTAGTACCCTTGACGTTGAACGTCAGGGGTGTGGAGCCGCAGCAGGTTTGCACCCAGGGCCTGCTCTGGTGGGGGCGGCGCGGCCGGCCGCGGGACGGGGAACCACGGAGCTGCTCCCCAGCCTCGGACGGCTCGGAGGGCTCGCAGGCCGCTGTCCCCGCCGCCGTCTCCGAGTCGCGTCAGGGCTGCGGGGTGGACGGCCCGGGCGGTACCCTGCGGGAGCGACCCCGCGACCCCTGCCCCCCTCTTCCAGGCACAGTCACGGCCGCCAACGCGAGCTCGCTCAACGACGGCGCGGCCGCTGCGCTGCTCATGACCGCCGGCGCCGCCCGCAGGCTCAACGTGACGCCGCTGGCCCGAGTGGCAGGTAGGCCCGGTCGGCGCGTGCCCCCTGCCTCCGGGCACCGGGCGGGGCACCGGGCGGGGCTGGGGCCGCGGCTCCCGTCGCAGGCTGCGCCGAGCGGAGACAGGCGCTCCTCTAGTGCCTCTGGGGGAGCGCGCGCGCTGAAGGGCCTCCCGTCCTCTGCCGGGCGGGGAACAGAAGGGCCGCGCTCTGGCGCCAGGAGCAAGGTGACCGCAGCTTAGAGAGCACGAGATCAGGGCTCCAGAACTAGGGAATCTGGGTATTTGTGTGACTTGTCATACCCTCAGTCTCTCTAAACATAGTTTTAGCTGTAAAATCTGCCTTGTTAATGAGTTAAACAAATATTTTGTTACTTTATAAAAAGGCTTCACGACTTCATCTTTTTTTTAAAGATTTATTAGCATCACGAGCAGGGGGACAGGGACAAGCAGACTCCCCGCTGAGCACAGAGCGCATGCAATCCCACTACCTTGGGATGGTGACCGGAGCCGACACCGAGTCAGATGCCTTCCTAACCCCCGAGCCATTCGGGCGCCCCTTCATTTTTAGCTGGGATCTTGGTTTCTTAACCTCAGCCCTTCTGAGATTTTGCAGCAAGTCAGTGTTTGTTCCTGAGGCTCCTCGGCCCCTACCCCCGATGCTGCAGGAAGCGGCGGCCTAGCTGCTGCGGACCTAAACGAGCCCTAGCTAATGCCGGTGTCCCTGGAGGCAGATTTCCCCCAACCCCCTACTTAATGAAAATCAGTGGCCTAGATGATGGATCTAATTTTATAAAGCCTAGAATCTCAGAAAAGGAACAAATGCATTTACATATATTATTGGGGTTAGGAAGCTTGCAGTTTTGCATATTATATCTAATGACAGATGTGAGTCACTTGCCAAAAAGATTTTAATGACCGATTTAATTTTTTTTTTAATAAAGCATTTGCTGATGCTGCTGTTGAACCTGTGGATTTTCCCGTTGCACCTGCATATGCCGTACCTAAGGTGAGGACCTGGTGAGGGGCGGTGTCCACCACATCAGCGTCTGTTCTGCTGAGAGCAGAGCTGCAGGGTTTGGGTTTTAAATGTTATGCATCTGAGGAGGCCTAGATAGGAAGATTTGAAACCAAGCTACTTTTTTTTTTTTTTAAGATTTATTAGAGAGCACGAGCGGAGAGAGGGGCTCCCCAACTGAGTGGGGAGCCTACTGCGGGGCTCGATCCCAGGACCCCCAAATCATGACCTGAGCTGAAGTCAGATGCTTAACCGACTGAGCCACCAAGGGGGCCCCCAAATCTTCCAACTTCTGCAAACAGTTTGAGCAGCCCACACACTAGAGCTTCAGTGGAACACACACAAACTATGTAATTATTTTTAAGTAGGATGCTCACTCACACCTGGTATGGTAACCACAAAGTGGGAGGTTGGCGTGGCAAAGAAAAAATACTAAAGGTACTGGTTCTAGAATTCAAATAATTCACTACTAGGAGAGGTCTCCATTCTGAAAGGGAATTGCTGGGAGCTGGTCTTACTCCAAGCTGTCGCTGTCTCTAAGGGAAGTTGCTAAGGGGTCACAGGAAGAGATGGTGCTGAAGGATCTCAGAAGATTCCAGCAAATACTCCTTTTCAGAAGGAGAGGGCCTCACCCTGGGAGGGAACTTCTGAGACCAGCACCCAGACTGAGCAGAAATCAGTGAGGACTATGGGAAGAGAGGATCAGAAACGATGGGGTGGCGGATCTCAGAAAGGGACAGAATGACACAGCTTCTGAAAGTGAATGCATCACATTGGAGAGCGAGGGTGAGAAACAGTTCTGGGTTCTGAAGGTGCAGCTCCAGTCCTGACCGCGGCCTGACTGAGCGCCAGGGCAGGGGCCCCGCGGGTCTCGTGCGGTAGGAGCTGTGGAGCCTGCTGGAGGAAGAGGGGAACGGGGAGGAAGAGTTCACAGTGAATTTTACTGTTGCTCACAACAACAACAACAACAACAATTTCTAAAGAAAAAGGACAGCAGAATTTTATAAATATGTAAGCATAACCATTATTATTAGCACCATCACACCTTCCTGCACAGCTGACGAACTATTTAGAATAAAAGACTTGAGATAATTTGCAGTGAAGATACAATAGCTAAGAATGTCTGTGCCCATATAACCCCAGAGCAGCTTTTATAAAGGAAAAACTATAGGAGATGCAGTGAAAAACAACCGTACTAGTAGTAGAAACTAACAGACCTCTCTCACTTGACAGATCAAGTCTACAACTGAGCGATGTAGTGAAGTAGATCGTAAGACTATCAAGTTATAACCCCCAAATAGAGAATATGCGTTCTTTTCAGGTATCCATGGAACGTTCAAGAAAATCTAGTTCTTTCTATTGCTGCAAAATAGAAATAATGCAAACAAAATTCTTTGCTCACAGTGCAATGAGACATTAAAATCAGAAAATAAAAAAGCTCTTCCTCCTGAAAACTAAGAAACTCTGTATTTAAGTATCTCTTGCATCAAGGGGAAATAGCAACCCAAATTGCAGAATTCCAAGAAAATAATGAAAATAAGTTTTGACTGTTAATCGATCATTAAAAAAATTTTAGGTTCTTAAAGATGCAGGACTGAAAAAAGAGGATATTACGATGTGGGAAGTGAACGAAGCCTTTAGTCTGGTTGTGCTAGCAAACATTAAAATGCTGGACCTCGATCCCCAGAAGGTGAACATCAATGGAGGAGCGGTTTCTCTGGGACATCCGATTGGGTAGGTGACGTCAGACGACCGTCTAGGCTGATGGCAACATCATGGCCTTCGTAGTTTTGTCTAAATCTTAACCGCTTCGTGCTCATTCCTGTTACTCCTGGTCGAACCGGTTTCCTTCCCACCTGTCCTTCGAAGGGCAAACACCATTTCTGATCGATTGATAGGATCTGACCCTGAGCACGGATCTGCCATCGGCAGTTGCCGGAAACTAGTGGTGCTTTAAGATTAAAATCTATGCTCGGGCTTTAAAAAAAGCTGTAACCGTTTTTGAAACACGTCTCCCACATTGAAGGGAAGGAGTTAGATGCTCTAATAGACTTCTTTTCAAGTGAATATGGAATGGAAACTTGGTTTGGTCAGGTATTCTGTAATTTATGTTAAAGGACACAAGTGCCTTCTTAATCCTAGGATGTCCGGAGCCAGGATTGTTGTTCACTTGGTTCAGGCCTTGAAGCAAGGGGAGTACGGTCTCGCCAGTATCTGCAATGGAGGAGGGGGAGCATCTGCCCTGCTGATCCAGAAGCTGTAGGCAGCGCGTGTCGTCTAAAGCAACGAGCGCAACAGTCCTACGTGGCCGGAAGGTCTGCCGCCCTCAGTGTGACTGACCGCCCTGGGTCAGCTTGTATGCTCAATCTGTTTCAGGTTCTGTTGTTTTTTCTAACATTTTTACAATAAGAGAACAAGATCAACTCTCAATCCCTTTGAAATTATCAATAAATGTTTTCTTCTGCTTTAAGTCTTTTGTAATCTTTAGTAGTTCAGAGTAGTTTTTATCAAGCCGTACTGTTTGAAATACCAGTATGCCGCTGTTACTTAGAAGTAGAGGCTTCCGTTTTACAGAACAAATCCTCATTTCTATTTTGAGGATTGTCCGAGGTCAAATGAACGTCATGATGGCTAGCTGAGTGGAAGTGAGCACAGTGTTGCTGGAAACAGGATAGATCCGCGTGCTCGGGTCTAGAGGGGGTACAGTCTCTCCCAAGGTGAGCATGCAGGATTTGAGGGGGTAGCAGGTCTGAGAAAACCCAGGGGTTTGGCCTCTGGATTACTAACTACAGCAGTTGGGGCGGGGGGAGCTGCTCAGCTGAACGGATTCATCAGGTGCAGAGACTCTGTTCTTAAGCAGGAGAAAATGCAGCCCAAGTATGGGGAACTGCATTTCTTCTGGGAGGAGAGCAGCACACTGTGGGCAGGGGCTGTGTGCACCCACCTCAACGGTGGCTCCGAGAAGGGACGCTCCTTTTCCGGTTGAGACAGACAGCGGTGGGAGAGGGAAGGGGCAGAAAAGGTCACGTATACACAATCTCCTGGCAAATGATTCTTGTGAATCCTTACCTGAGAAGGAGCAAAAAGACAATATAAGGAAAAAAATGTTAAGATTCAGACAGAATACTTAAAAAAAATATATCTGTACAGTAATCACAGCTAGTATTTGTGGCTCATTATGTACTAAGTAAGTCCTTTAATCCTCACAAGAACTCAAGAAGGTCGGCACTATCATTTCCTCTCAGGTGCAGAGAAGGACACTGAGGCCCGGAGTAGGGAAACTGCAAGGTCTGGGGCCAAGCTGCCTGGTCAGGAGCTGAGCCGGCCTGATCCAAGCAGTCCCCGTTGCAGCTGTGCCCAGTGGGCCTCCGCCCTGACTCTGACAGGAGGGGCCAAGACCCACGAAGAAAAGAAAACCCAAACTCTATTAGAATACTTCACGGAAGACAAGCAGAAGTAACACTGCATCTCAAAGTCAGTGACAGAGGAAAGCCCGCTCACAGTTCGGGGAGAGGAAAAGAAAAATATAGAACCATGAGTAAATGGTATTTCTTAAAAAGGAAAAAAAAAACCACCAAACCAAAACAAAAAACCACGTGGTACTCCCAAGGATTAATTATAATAGAAAAACGCTGAAGGCCTTATTTCATTAGCAAAATTAACAGAATCCTACTAAGATTCTGGAGAAAATATCTAGGTGGAAAAATGGGTAGCCTCAGTCCTTGTTTTAATAAATACTAGAAGACAAGTGACCAACATCTACATATTTTTAATGAAACAAAGATGCTAGGAATTTCTAGGCATGCAAGAGCTTATAAAATATGCTCTACTATTTCCTCCAAAATGACAAAGTTTATTATCAGCACATGGAAAGAATCAAAATTAAGAATTCAAGAATGTAAAATTTTTAATTTTCTTAATTTTTAAAGTTTAAAAGGGCTGGCTGGAGAGGCGGGGGAATGTAGTAAAATCGGGGTAAAAAAATTACATGTGCTAACTAAAGGCAAATGCCAGTAGAATGTAAAATAAGTTCTACAATAAATTACTATAGAAGATAAAAACTGAAAAACTCCATTATCAAGTAAAAAGAGAAGGTAGTATGTATCACAAATTACTAGTAGTCAAGGCAGAAACAGGACAAGAATGCTTTTATAAAGAAAAGATCATTCAAAATAAAGTTCTAGGGAACCTGAAGACAAAGAGGAAAAAGGAAGTGGTTTTTATGGAGCAAAAGCATTTAGCACGGATCTAGGAGTGCACAGTGATCCTCCCCGGAGACCGGGGAGCCAGCAGACCCTACCCCTGACTTCTCCCTTGAACTCCTTACAGATACAAGTATCTTCTAGATGTAGTTTGCATGTATGTCTGGTGCCCTTCCTTTCGTAGCTGCCACCCAAAGCCTGGGTCCCTGGATAACCTGGCTTTGACAGGCAACAGGACTTGCACTCCTGGATTGCAAAGAACTGTAGCAAAGAAGCAATTATTAGCGGGTGCAGGAGCAACCCCCCTCCCCCCACCCCGGCTCCAGTGCAGAGGCTGCTGGCCACAAAGTCTGTTGTCTGCTTTCTCTTGGGAAAGGCCTAACGACATACCTTGTCAGCTGCTGCCGGACAGTCCCGCCTGCATCTAGGTGCTGACTGCAGTCCTCCCCTCCCAGACACTCGCGTCCTCGCACACCCTCAAGTGCTGGGAGCCACTGGAAAGCAACAAGCAGCAGAGGTGATCACAGAAGACTGAGAGACAACCAAGACTGGCCAGGCTGACTGAAGACGTTCGTCTCCCACACAAGGTCAATGGGTAGAAACCACCTAAGTGAGTCAAGGAAGATGAAGAAACAGGGATTTGTGCTCAACAAAAGAACAAGATCAAACTTAACCAGACCTTAATGAAACAGAAGTGATTTGTCTGACAAATAACAGCCATAAAGATGCTCACTAGGTTAGGAGAACAATATATAAACAAGGTGAGAATTTCAAAAAAGACAATATAAAAGTACCAAAGAGAAATCAGAGCTGAAGAATACAGTAACTGAACTGAAAACTTAAGGAGTCAGACTTTCCCACGTGGAAGAAAGGATCCGCGAAATCAGGATGGTGAATCTCATCCAATCAGAAGAGAAGACAGAGGAAGGGAACTTAAAGCACGTATGTGATAACATCAAGTGGACAAATATTTGCATTACTGGGGTCCCAGAAGGAGAAGACAGAAAGGGGCAGAGAGCTTATTCAAAGAAATAATGGCTGAACACTTCCCTAACCTGGGGAAGCAAACAGAAATCCAGATCTAGGGAGCCCAGAGAGTTCCAAAAAAGATGAATCCACACAGCCCCACATTGAGACACATTATAATTAAACTGTCAAAAGCTAAAGCCAAGGAGAGAATCTTAGAAGCAGCAAGAGAAAAAATGACTTGTTACCTACAAGGGAAACCCCTTAAGACTAGTGTAGAGTTTTCAGCAAAGTCTGCAGGCCTGAAGAGAATGGCAGGATATATTCTAAGTGCTGAAAGAAAAAAAAAAATGCCAACCAATACTTTACCCAGCAAAGCTGTTCTTCGGGTTTGAATGAGAGTTTTCTGGACAAGCAAGAGCTGAAGCAGTTCATCACCACTAGGCCAGTCTCACAAGAAATGTTAAAGGGACTTCTTCAACCTGAAAGGAAAGGATGCTAATTAGTAACAAGGAGACATTTAAAAGTTTAAGTGTCCCTGGTAGAGACAAATACATGGTCAAACTCATAATACTCTAATGTTGTAATGGTGGTGGGCAAATTAAAACTCTAGTATGAAGGTTAAAAGACAAAAATATTAAAAATAAGTTTAACTACAAAAATTTTTAATGGGTGTTCAAGGTAACAATATAAATTGTGACATCAAAACCAGTGTGGTGGGGGAGTGTAAAAGTGTAGTTTTTGTATGCGTTTGAAGTTAGTTGTTATAGCTTAGGCTGTTATAAATATCTTCAATAGGCTCATGGTAACCACAAAACAAAAACCTATAGTAGATACACAAAAGATAAAGAGACAGGAATCTAAGGATGCCAACCACAAAAAATTATCAAATCACAAAGGAAGAGAGCAAGAGATGAAGAAGGAAACAAAGGAATTACAAAACAGCCAGAGAACAATTAACAAAATGGCCATACCTGTAAATAATAATTTTAAATACAAATGAACTAAATTCTCCAACCAAAAGACACAGAGTAGCTGTCTTGCTTATTTCTTGCTGCCTGCAAGAGATTCACTTCAGCTTCAAGGACACACTGACTCAAAGTAAAGGGTTGGAAAAAGACATTCCATGTATGGAGGCCAAAGGAAGCAGGGTAGCTGTATTTGCTTTGGACAAAACAGACTTTAAGACAAAAACTGTATAAGATATAAAGAAGTGGGGGGCAATCCAACAGGAAGTTAAGCAATTTTAAATATATACACACCCAACATAGGAGCATAATGCAAGAGTAGGAGACTTCAGTGTTCCACTTTCAACAGTGGAGAGATCATCCAGACAATCAGTAAGGAAACACTGGACTTGAATCAACATGTCAGACCAGATGGACTTAGATATTTACAGAACATCCCATCCAACAACAGAAATACACATTCATCTCAAGGGCATATGGAATACCATCCAAGATAAATCACAGGTTAGGCCACAAAAGAAATCTTACTAATTTTAAGGTGTTTGAAATCATATCCAGCGACTTTTTTAACAGTGGTATAAAACTAGAAATCAATTATAAGAAGAAAAAGTGGAAAATTCACCACAAATGGAGGTTAAAAACATGCTACTGATAATCAATGGGTCCAAGAAGAAATCAAAAGAGAAATACACAAAGTATTGACATGGGCGCCTGGCTCGCTCAGTCAGCAGAGCACATGACTCTTGATTTCCGGGTTGTGAGTTTGAGCCCCGTGTTGGGTACAGAGGTTACTTAAAAATCTTTTTTAAAAAATGTGCACACAAGTGAAAATGGAAGTACAACATACCAGAACTTATGGGATGCAGCAAAAGCAATTCTAATAGGGATGTTCACAGTGATAAATGCTCACGTTATGAATCAAGAAAGATCTCAATCTCAAATAAACACACTAACTACACCTCAAGGAACTAGAAAAGGAAGAACAAACCAAGCCCTAAATTAATAAAAGAAGGAAATAACAAAGATCAGAGTGGAAAGAAATGGAGACTAAAATACAATAGAAAAGACCAATAGAGTTAAGAGCTGATTTTTTTTTTTTTTAATTTAAAGGCAAAAACGGAAAAACCATTAGCTAGACTTAACCAAGAAAATAAGAGAATTTGCTTTGGCAGCACATATACTAAAATCGGAACAAAAATAAGAGAACTCAAAAGTATAAATGAAGGAGGAATCCTTACATGAATACTACACAAATACACAGGGTAATAAGAGATTACACTGAATTACCAACAAATTGGAAAACCCAGAAGAAATGGATACATTTCTAGAAAACATACAACCTACCAAGATTGAATCATGAAGAAACAGGATATCTGAACAAACCAATTAATAGTAAGGACATTGAATTAGTAGTCAAAAACCTCACACAATGAAGTGTGTGACGAGACAGCTTCACTGGTTAATTCCATCAAACATTTAAACAGAAGAAGAGGGGGCGTCTGGGTGGCTTAGTCAGTGAAGTGTCTACCTTCAGCTTGGGTCATGATCCTGGGATCCTGGGGTCCTGGGATTGAGCCCCACAGGGGCTTCCCTGCTCAGCCGGGAGTTTGCTTCTCCCTCTCCCTCTAACCCTCACTTGTGCGTGCTCTCTAGTGCTCTCTCTCAAATAAATATAATCTAAAAAATAAACAGAAGAAGAGGAAACACTTCCAAAACCATTTTACGAGGACAGCATTACCCTGATACCAAAACTGGACAAAGACATTACAAGAAAGAAAATTACCGGCTAGTATCCCTGATGAACATAGCTACAAAAAGCCTGAACAAGGATTAGCAAACCAAATTCTACAGCACATTAATGTGATACATCATTTAACAAAATGTAAAAATCATATGATCATCTCTATAGATGGAGAAAAAGCATTTGACAAAATAAGGTTGAAAAGCTGAAAGTTTTTCCCCTAAGATCAAGAACAAGACAACAATGCCCACTTTCACCAATAAACTGGAAGTCCTAGCCAAAGAATTAGGCAAGGAAAAGAAATAAAAAGCATCCAAATCAGAAAGGAAATAAAACTACCTCTACTTGCAGATGATATAATACGATATATAGAACACCCTAAAGACTCGACAAAAAAAAATGTTAAAACTAATAAATGAATTTGGTAAAGTTGTAGGACATAAGATCAGTATAAAAAAGTCAACTGCATTTATATACACCAACAGTCTACTAACAGAGACGTTAAGTAAATAATCCCATTTACAATTTCATCAAAAAAAGAATAAAGTTATCTAGTAATAAATTTAATCAGGGAGGTGAAAGATCTGTATACGGATACTATTAAGAACCAAATGGAAAGATATCTCATGCTGATGAAATTAAGAAGGAAGAATTAGTATTATTTAAATGTCCATACTATTCTATGGATTCAGTGCAATCCTTATCAAAATTTCAATGACATTTTCCATGGAAATAGAATAAACAATTCTAAAATTTGTATGGAACTACAAAAGACCCTGAATAGCCAAAGCGATTTTGAGAGGAATAACAAAGCTGGAGGAATCACACTTCCTGACCTCAAAGTTATAGTAATCAAAACAGTATAATACTGGCATAAAACAGACATGCAGATCAATAGAATAGAGGTCCTAGAAATAAATCTATGCAACACATAATCATTTAATTTAGGACAAAGGAGCCAAAAATATAAAATGGGGAAGGACAGTTTCTTCAATAAATGGTATTGGGAAAACTGGACAGGTATATGCCAAAGAGTGAAACTAGACCCTTATCTTACCCCATAAAAATGAACTCAAATGGACTAAAAACTGAAATTTAAGATCTGGAACCATAAAGCTCTAGAAGAATACACAGAAAGTGACCTTCTTGACATGGACCTTGGCCATGGTTTTTTTGAATTTGATACCAAAATCAAAAGCAAATAAATGGGCCTTTATCAAACTAAAAAGCTTCTGCACAGCCAAAGAAACCATCAGCAAAAAGAAAAGACAATGTATAGAATGGGAGAGATTATCTACAAACCATCTATCTGATAAGTGGTTAATGTCAAAAAAACAAAACAAAACAAAACCTCACATAACTCAATAGCAAAAAACCAGACAATCGAACTAAAAATTGGGCAAGAATAAGAATACACATTTCCCAAGGAAGAGCTATAAATGACCTGCGGTTACTCAACGTCAGTAGTCATCTGGGAAAGGCAAATCAAAACGACATACCACCTCACAGCTATTAGAATGGCTGTCATCAAAAGCAGTGGCAAGAATGCAGAGAAGGGAGAACCCTCATGCCCTGTTGCTGGGAATGTAAACTGGTGCAGTCATTATGGGAAACAGTATGAAGGGTCCTCAAACATTCAAGAAGAAAAATCAGAAAAAATATGACCCAGGCATCCTACTTGTGGATACGTGTGTGCATGTGTGTCTATACCCCAAGGAAATGAAAAGCAGTGAAAAGACACGTGGACTTCTCCACTGTGCCCTGCAGCTTCTCAGCACGATCCACAGCAGCTAAGATACGGGAACACCTAAGTGGCAGTCGATGAATGAACAAAAGCGGTGGTAAATGTATGCAATGGAGGATGATTCAGGCATGAGAAAGACATTCTGCATTTGCAACAACATGGGTGGATCTCGAGGGCATTATACTTAGTGAAATAAGACAGAGAAAGACAAATATTGCATGGTATCATCACTTATATATGGAATCTAAAGAAAAAAAAAAGAAAAAAGAAAAGTCAAATTCCTAGAAACAGAGTAGGAAAGTAGTTGCTAGGGGCTGAGGCCCGGAGAGTGGTGGTGGAGGAAACGCGGGGATTATAAAAGGGTACAAAATTTTAGCTCTAAGATGAATGAAGTTTGAGGGTCTGATGTACCATGTGGTGACTACAGTTGGAAATACCGTATTACAGAATTGAAATGTGCGGAGAGAGAACTCATACGTCACACACACAGCCAAGAAGAGGAGTATGTGAGGTGGTGGATGTTTATTAACTTGATGGGAGGAATCCTTCCACGACGTATTGTTTCCTCAATGTATTGTAGATCCACTCGTGATGTACACTTTAGATATCTTAACAACTGTAGTCATCAATCTTAAAAAAGCTGAAAAAAATGCAGTAATGACAGCTATAGACTATGCCCTGAGCAATGATAGCAAAACAATTGAGGCAAAAACTATGGCCAAGATAATAACGGGAAAGTAAAGGTTTATGACAAAAGTGTTAAAAGCAAATATAAAATTAAATATCAAACCTAGTATCTTTATAAACAGAATATTTGTTTTTAAGCATCCATGAAAGATTTACAGAAATATCAACTAATCTTTTTACCAGAATAAAAATAAATTTTAAGCAAAAAAATAAAAAAGATAACATGCTACTTTATTCTAAGTAATTAAATTATACAAGAAAATAATGAAACAAGAAAATGAAAGTACTTACCCTATCTTCCAAATTTCGATGTCTTAAGGTGAAATCAGAACTAAATTCATAGCGTTAATTAAATGCTTTACATAGTTTTAAAAGGAAAAAAAGCCAGGTAACTCTTCATTCAATTTAAAAAATTAAACATGAAAAAGAACTCTGAGGAAAAGAGCAAACATTAAGAATAAATGACCAGTTGGGGCGCCTGGGTGGCTCAGTCGTTAAACGTCTGCCTTCGGCTCAGGTCACGATCCCAGGGTCCTGGGATCGAGCCCCGCATCGGGCTCCCTGCTCAGCGGGAAGCCTGCTTCTCCCTCTCCCACTCCCCCTGCTTGTGTTCCCTCTCTCGCTGTCTCTCTCTGTCAAATAAATAAATAAAATCTTAAAAAAAAAAAAGAATGACCAGTCAATCAGAAAAGTATACAGTTGTTAAACGTAACAGGTGATTTTGTCAGAAAATTAGTCTCTAAAGAGAGTAAGCAAGATTTAGGGGAAAAATATATTTAATTCAGAAAAAAGCTCAAAGCCTGATTAGACCAATCAGCCTAGAAGAACTTTTGGGGGAAAAAACCTAAATTGCTGCTGCAAAAGCCTGCCGGCTTCGATGATTTCGTGGTGATTTAGTTTCAGGAATAGTTAGCTCCCATTCTAAATAATCTGCTGCAGAATGCAGAAATAAAAAAACAGCACAGGCACTAGCTGTGATATGTTCCAGACACTGACCTTAAGTGCTCTGCCTATATTGTCTTAACCATCACGTGAATCCTCAAACAAGCACTATTTACTATTCCAATATTCAGATAAACTGAAAGAGATGGTAAGTTCCAAATTCAATGAAAAAAACTGGCATAAGCTTGAAACCAATCTCATTAGAAGTAAACATTTTAAATAAAATGTTGACAAATCAAATTTAGTTATACTTAAATCAGTAAGACTGCAAAGCACACATTAGAATATAAAAATAAATTCATGGATTTAATAAAAATATTTTAATTGATGTTAGAAGAGCACCTTATTAAGTTGAACAGATACTCCTGATGTAAATTCTTAAAACACTGCAAACAAAATGCAACACTGTACTTAACATTCTCATTAAAATGAGGAATAAGACATGGAAGCCTACTCTGATCATTATTAGTTGTACTTGAAGTGCTAATCACCATAGTAAGAAGAAATGAAATTAGAAAATAATTATTTAGAGAGGACACATCCTTAGTAAATAAAAACTAAGCATCAGGAAAACCAGTAGTTCTAATAGAGCTCTTAGTAAGTGGCTCAAATATAAAATAAAAACCTAAAACAAACAAATTTCCTACAGTCATTAAGATGGTGTGTTATTGGCACATCTTTAAAACGTAGACCAATGGCACAAACTTCCAGTTATAAAATAAGTAAGTCATGGAGATGAAAAGTACAGCAGAGGGAATACAGTTAATGATCCTATAGTAACGTTTTTTGGTGACAGATGGTGACTACCCTTACTGTGCTGAGCACCAAGTCATGTGTAGAATTGCTGAATCAGTATGTTGCATACCTGAAACTAACCTAACACTGTATGTTAATTATACTTCAATTAAAAAAAGTTGACCAATGGAACAGATTAGTGTCCAGAAGCAAACTCACACGTACATAGTTTATTAGCTCATGACAATGGTAACAGTGCAGTGTATTTGGAAAAGGAAAGTCTTTCTCAAGAATGGTGCTGGGTAGGGACGCCTGGGTGGCTCAGCCGTTTAGCGTCTGCCTTCGGCTCAGGTCACGATCCCGGGGTCCTGGGATCGAGCCCCGCATCGGGCTCCCTGCTCAGTGGGAAGCCTGCTTCTCCCTCTCCCACTCCCCCCTGCTTGTGTTCCCTCTCTCGCTGTGTCTCTCTGTCAAATAAATAAATAAAAAATCTTAAAAAAAAAATGGTGCTGGGTTAATTGGATGATTAATCAAAATACAAAAGGTTGAACAATAAAATTGCTAGAAGAAAAACATGGTAAAATATTCAGACATCAGTTTTTCTATTTGAAATGGGACTTGTATCTAGAACACAGAAAGAACATGTACATATCAGTAAGAAAAAAGGCAGACAACTCAATACAAAAGTGGTCAAAAGATATGAACTCATACTCCACAAGAGGAGACCCATCATCCAAATGGCCAGTAAGCATATGAAATGGTGTTCAGTTCTATCAGGAAGAACTAAAGTAAAACTGCATTATGATGCCAATATACACCGCCAAAATGGCTAAAACGAAAATACCAAGTACTGACAATGATGTAGAACAAATGGAACTCTCCTTACACTGTTGATAGTAGTAGGATTTGGTAAAACCACTCTGGACAACTGAAAAATCTGAATAGGGTTGGATATATGCAACCCTAAGAGCCAGCAACCCTACTGAATACATATCCAACTGAGAACTCTAATACATTCACCCCAAAAAATGTACAAATATATTCACAGTTCTATTTCTAATAGCCCCAAACTGAAAATAAATGTTCACTGATTATAAAATGGATTAACTGTGGTGTAATACAACATGGATAAACACAAGGAAAAAATACATAGCATGGAAGAAGACATCTGAATTACATACATGGGTGGATCTTGCACTGCTGAGCAAAAGAAGTTATAAAAGACTATATACCGCATGAATACATAAACTGTTAAAAAAAAAGCTGAAACTGTGGTGGTAGAAGTCAGGATAATTATTACCCTGGGAGTTAGCAGTTACTAGAGGGATTCTAGGGTACCGGCAATGTGCTGGTCTCGATCTGGGTAATTAAGTGGATGTGAATACTTTTAGAAAATCCACTGAATTGTGAACTTAATAGTTGGTGCACTTTTTCTATGTTATGTTTCCATAAGAATTTTACACTAACTAAAAAAGCAATAACCAGTTAGAACAATGGAACAGTTCTTTAAGAATACAACAAACAACAAAATACCCAGTTTAGCAAGGAATTTATAAGACTAGCGGTAACTACAAAGCTATGGATACTCACCATACTGCCCTTACCATTTGCTTCTTTCAGTATCAGTTAACTTATAGGATCAATGTACTTCAAATGAATGCTCCAAAAGAATTTTAATTTGAAGTAAAACAAGTGATTCTAAAAAGTTAACCGGGAAGCATGGAAGGAGTGAATACTTGGAAGAATAGTTAAAATGGACACAAAGCTATAATGCTTTGATCAGTGGTACAAAGTAATCTACATACTACAGTGTATGTAACGATGTGTAAATTTAACACAGGTTCAAAGTCGTTGGTCTTCTATCTTTATGGTTAGCTGGGTTTTACGATGCAGAATATTTAGGATTTTTAAAAAGTAACATGATGTATATATCACATACACCCTGTTGAATCTCAAACAGCACATTTTAATAAGCACATTACTACTTTTCTAGTAATAAAATATGAATATCCCTACCAAATGAGATAGAGATTCATGTAGCCTCATGTCAAATCAGGTCAGGTTTTGCCATTAAATAGTTCTGACGCTAAACTTAGGGAGAAAAATTGGTTGTTAGAACCTTTTGAATTTTAGAATTGTGAACAAGAAATTGTGTCAGTACAGAATAAGAGAGACATTTTAAGTAAATGTGTGTGCACAGAGAAACCTTAACCAGTTGTACAGAGTCAAGTGGTTAAATGTTTAGGGAAAAAATATACTCTGATCTTTATTTCACACCAGATATCAAAACAAATTTTATATGGGCTGGGAGCTAACTCCTAATTTTAATAAGAACTAAAAGCCTAGAAACCAGTGATGACGTCTTTCACTATATCTTTGGTAAGTGATAAGCACATGCCATGGCAGAAATGATAATTTGCTGGCAGGAATGTAAACTGAAAAAAATTTTCTGCAATAATTTGGCAAAATGTATTGAGATCCTTAAAAAGATGTATACTAAGTTTTTAATTTGGTAATTCCACTCTCTAAAATGTCTCCTAAGAAAACAGCTGGATAACATAAATAGCTATTTGGTTACAAATCTGTCAGTGCTGTTTTTTTTTTTTTTTTTTTTTTAAAGACTTTCTAAGCTTTTTGTTCATTTATAAATTAACATGACTCTTAATGGTTGTCATGGTTTTCTTTTTTTATAATATATAAAAACTGAAAAGCATTAGGAAGTTATATTTGCAGTTTAAGTTCAGGTATGTAGAAAAATAGGAAAAAAGTATGCCAAATGTTAATTTTTTTATAAAAAGAAAAAAGTCTGTTAAAAGTAAACATCTAATAATAAAGTCAAAACTTAATACAGAATTTCAAGAAGTTGAGCCTGTGGCCAAAGGATGGTGGCTTGAGAAATAATGAATGCAAAATACATAATAACAAGCATTTGAAATGACATCTTATTGAAGCTTCATACTTACTCTCCTTAAAAGTCATGACATCTAGCCTTTGGCTGAGTGCTGATGGATGTTTCAACATACTACTAAAAGGTTATAACAATATCCAGGGCTAAAATAATAAATTCTTTTAATTACAAAAATTCCCAGATTTGGCACACGTTGAGGGCATTAACCACTAAATAATGTCCAAAATAAAGAGTGGATCCTTACATGTAGTTATAAAAGTAGCCACAAGTAGTTTATGGTGTATATACTCTGACCCTGAAATGCAGTCCCTGGGCATCTGAATGTTAAAATAGGTCACCCGGGATACGCTACGATTATGTCCAGGAATTTGGACTTTTGCTCTTGAACATGAAGGAAAGCTGCAAGCACGTAAGTTGTTTTTGGACCGTACCAAGTGCAGCTCTTGGCTAGTGCCTAAGAATCCTGAATAAAGTGAACTTACTTTGTGTATGACTTCTTAGTACTTAGCACCTATTAATACATACTAATTGAATGAGAAGGAAATCTGTTTTCCAACACTATGTGAACTTCTGAAAAAGTGACTTGCAAAGGAATTTAATGAAAGTATCTACATGAGAATGACTGCCAATATAAAGTAATTCAAACTTTTGCAGTTAATGAAAACATTTATTCAAACCTAACTGTAGTACAGTATCGAGTTGAGTTAAATAAACATTACGGGTATGATATGTAGTTCTGTAGGAACAGACCCCCACCATATCATAGAAATTTTTAACAAGACATATTTCTGCAGTAAGGTTCAGCAATTATGATGTGATTTCCACACTGAGAAATAGGAGTAGGATGGATTTAGTTTTTTAAAGGCCCATTATAAAAAAAAAAAAAAAAAAGGCTGAGGAAAATGACCCTTTAACAACATATACACCTGTAGAAAAAAATCCTTGATAATACTGATATTCAACCAAACAGAAAGCACTTAAGAGAATATACTTTAATCTAGGCACAATCGGTCAGATATTAATGATAATTTCTGTTCTCATTTAAAAGTTTAAACCAATTTTTCAACTTTGCTGACGTGTGTGAGTTGGTACAGAGAAGGCACCTCTTTCATTCTCCTTAAGGACTTTTTGAGAGTAACTCTTTGTAACACCTTAGGGGGCACAGAGACAATGCACTATATCTAAGTACAGATATAGTTATTTAACACAGCCCATTTTAGGAGAAACTAAATTAAAATATAAAACTATGATTTCTCTTTTTACATCTTATGATGGACATGGCTTTCTAAAAGGATACCAGAAGATAATCCTCCATACAAGCTTTAACATAGAATACAAGATTTAAATTAAATGTGCACTGGTCACTACTATGTATGAAGTTCTATGAATTAGTGCAATTCTTCAAATCCCCAGTATATGGGGAAAAAGTATATACATACCAAGAAATCTCAACTACTACATAAACTTTGTATGGCTCAATAGTCTAAACATTTAAAGTTCTGTAAAAGATCCTGAAAGTTATAAACAAAAGATCAGAACACTCAGATATGGTTTACAAAATTCTCTCTTTAGAACAAAGAGACCAGAACGACCAGGAGAAACACATTAAAGTGTAAAACTTCAGGAATATAATCTTTACTGCAATTATAAGGAGGGGTAATAAAGTATTCACTCTAGCAAAAACCTAAATTGTTCATTTCTGATCGCTCCACCACCAATTGAGGTTGTCATCACCTTTGTACTACTTTGTGGCCGACTTTAAATGTCTTGTATGACAGTTACTGAAGGCAATTTTATAAGGAAAAACATTATTCCCCCCCGCCCCCCAAAAAGTGAGAAACTACTCCAGATGAATAAGCCTCAGTTAGGGATCACAAGTCAAAAAACACAATGTCAGAACACTAGGTTGATTTAACTTCTATTTCCACAAGATTTATACAATATTTACAATACGTAATTGTCAGAGCTATACAGTTTTGCAGATTGGCTTTACTTACATTTCTGCAAATGTTTTTCCCAAAATAAAAAATATACTAGGTAAATCTATTTACAAACTAGGAAGCTGCTTCAGAAACAGCATGATTCAGATATAAAGTGAAGTTTCAGTACAAGGAAAGTGCAGGTCATGCTTTTAGGGTCTGTCAATATCTCACTCCCTACACTCAGAGTTTAAGGGATACGAGTTTTAAATAGCTACTGTTCTTTTATGTTCAGAATGTTTACTCATCATAATGCAATGATAACAAAAATTTGTCCACATCCATTCCAGCTGGAAATGAACTGGGTAGCTTCTTTTTCTGTCAAAAAAAAAAAAAAAAAAGATCGGAAGGGAAGGGGAAAAAAAAAAAATGAAAAAAGAAAAGAAAGAAAAGAAAAAAAAAAAAAGAAAAAATAAACCTAAGTTAACATATTGAACTCAAACAAGGCCAAAAAACTTTCACTTAGAACCTTATATCAGGTTCTTCCTATACTACTAAAATTTTGCCAAAATTTTTAGTTGGTTGGAATTTTAGTTATACAGAGAAGTAGCAACACATTTTATAAATCCAAAGTTAATAAATTATACTTCAGTGGTACTTTAACATTAGTTTAGGGCAAAAGACATTAAACAAATTCAGAGTTTGTGAATGCTGAGACAAGACAGACCACGCTTTCTATGGAGGTGGTCATTTTCCCCAAACCATAGGAAGAGTCTCAGCAGCCTTCCTCACTACAAGTAACAGGTACCGTTCCAGTTCCAAACACGGAGCACACCCGGGGCATCCGAGAGCACTACGTTTACTCCTCCAGCCTCAGGTAAGACGTGTGGTAGCCTCACGTCAAGGGATGCAGCTGAGCCCCAGAGGCTCCGGGCTTAACCACAGTCTCAGAACCAGTAAGCAGGAGATGCGGGGTTCAGACCCAGGCTTGCATGGCATCGAAGCCATGAATCTTTCCCTGACACCGGACTTGCCGTAAGACATTTTAAACACCTTTCTTTCTATTCAATTCATTTACTAAGTGGCTACACAGCTTTAGGAAAAACAGGTTTTGGTTCTCAATGCTATCCCCGCATTACCTTTCTACAGATAACCTTGCCCAAAGAAAAAAACAGGTAAATTTAACTTTTACACTGCTCCAACATATTAACGTCTGTAAGAGCCAATGGAAGAGATGGCAGGACATGTGGGAAAAAAACCCAAGAGGTAGGAGTTGCAAAGGTGTTTTTTACTTGGTAATTCCACACACAATAGTGGCTTCCCAATCTTTCATGCCTTATGTTATTCTCCCAAAAAGCCTGGCTCCTACCACGACAGAAACAAAAACCTCCTTTCCCCAAGAAAGAGGTTCACCACTCAGTGCCTTAGCAATTGTCTGCAAACGCTTCATTTCGCCTAGACAAATTCTGCGTACCACACTGGCTGAGACACACTGCTACAGACTCTATTTTGTCAATCAAGACCCAAAGCTGTCTTGACCAGTGTTCAGTCAGGTAGCTGCGGCACAAATGCTGAGATCTCTAATGGGAGCACTGAAGGAAGGGCAAAAGTGTGGTTTTGAAATTAAGACTTTCAAACTTGCCTTTATTTTCTTCTTTTTCATTGGGAGTGATGAATTTGCAAGATTTTTATTAGAAGCACGAGAGGTTCGTTCACGTTCATCTAATTCCTCAATTTTCCGCTTTTTTGTGGTGCTCCTGGAAGATGCTCGGAACTGCTGGGTATTGTCTTTGAGAGGAGTGGTCGAGGCCGTCCTGGAGATGGCTGCTCTGGAGAGAATCATGAGGGTGTGGGCAGCCATGCTGACACTGTTCTCGCTCCCTGTCTCACTGGTAGGGCTACAGGCAGGCAAGTCTGGGGTGACAGGAGGGACCATTACCTTGGCTGTGCTACTGTCTTCACCAAAACGCCTACTAGAGGGCACCTTCATACCGTCTCTAGGCTCTTCTTTATGTTTGTCCCCTGCCCCCGAGCCAGATGTCCGGGGGACAGGTGCATCAGAACTATCCGGGAGCCTATTTACGGGGCTAGGCCACTGGCCGTCCGGCAACACTTCGGTGGCATGTTTGGTTAGTGGGCTAATCAGAGAACTGGCACATTTCGTTTGTTCTTGTTTTGGATCCTTCACAGTTGCACCTACTGAAATGACATTTTTACTATTTGAGGATGTGCCTTGTTTTTTGGTTAGTTCTTGCAGTGAAGCTATGGTTTTCTCATTCCGTAAACCCCCATTTTGCTGTCCGTTTGACAGTTTTGAAGTTTCTGGATTTTTCTGCCTTTCGACATCGCTGCATAATTCATTCTCCTTATTAGCTGTTGCTTTATGGAAAGATTCAAGTACAATTTCTGTTGGTGAAACTTTCTTTTCTGACTGAGTTTCTTTTATGGTTGCATGTCGGCTACTGGCAGTTTCTGATTTAGATAAAATCTTAGGCAAAGGAGGTCTCTCTCTCTCCCTTTTGAGAGCATTATTAGAAGGGGGTTTTAAGGCGGAGGACACAACGGGTGACTCAAGATTAGGAAATGCAATGTCATTCCTTTCTTTGTTCTGGGACACCATCTTATGGTCCGTGCCCCGCGAATCCGCCACAGGACAAGCAGTGCTATCAAAACAGAGCACACGTCGGTGGCTTTCGAATGGTCTGCTAGCTGGAACTACGCTCTCTAATGAGAAGGGGACTGTCATTTCTTCCAGTTTTTTCCCAAGATCTGTGGCCATACTCCTGTCAGACACTTCAGTTCTGCAAAATAAACAAGTATTTTTAGCAACATAATCCTTTATGTTTTCAATCTGAGCAAAGAATCTATGATGGAAAATACTTTTATGCTCACCTTTGTGCATGACATCCAACTAAATGACTAGATGAATCCACCAAATTATTTACCTGCTTTCCTGGAATTATAAATGAAATAATTAGAAAAGGAAAACATTCCTGAGAGAAAGAGTACATTACTCTGAAAGAAAATGGGACAGACATCACACACCGTGAGAAGAATTTCAAATGACAGCTAATGTAACAAATGAAGTACTCTCACCTACTGGGTTTAAAAAGCAGCTTCTAATTATTATTATTATTATTATTATTATTATTATTAAGATTTTATTTATTTATTTGACAGACAGCACAAACAGGGGGAGCAGGAGAGGGAGAAGCAGGTTCCCCGCTGAGCAGGGAGCCCGATGCGGGGCTCCATCCTAGGACCCCATGATCATGACCTGAGCCGAAGGCAGACGCTTAACGACTGAGCCACCCAGGTGCCCCCACAGCTTCTAATTTTAGATACAAGACAAGATGGTCATTCATCCATTTTAGAGAGGAAATACAGATATGGAGCAAATGACTTGCTTCAACTTTAGGCAAGTATTGAGTCCAGTCTCTGGATCTATGAATTACAATGTTCAACATAGCACTTAGGGGTACTCCTTAGGTCCAGAAAGTTAAAGAAAGCAATGTATTATGCCTATTTTGAAATTTTGCTGATTCGACTGTCATGTTTGCAAGCCTATGTCAGGCAGAGCACAAGCTCTGGAGTTTTAATAGCCATATTTTAATTTCCAGGGACTTAGGAATTTATGTGGGAGAGCAGGAAGATACTAAGCTGGAGAGGTAGGCACAGATGAGATTAGGAAGGACCTTGTGCCTTATGCAAGAAGTTTCAGAGAGAATCCTTAAGAGTTTTAAAGAGGGAACAGGCATAAATAGACTTGTGCTTTGGAAAGTCACTCTGGCAGTAGTCGAGAAGGTGGGCTAGAGAAGAAAGAAAACTGCCATCCGAAATTCTCCTCAAGTGGCTGTCAATAGTCCAAGTAAGAGATGATGGAGACAGTGATGGGCGTTCACACAGATACGAAGGGTCAAGGAGGAGTGCATGGTGACATTAACCAAGGAGAAAAGCAGGCAGAAGGTCTCTGCGGAGCAAGGGAGCCTGAGACACGGCGAATCTGAAGGTCTGGAGTCAGGCAGTCACGAAGGCAGGAGTGCAGTAATTTAGTGGTGGGTCCAGAAACCACCAACAGTGTCAACCGCCAGAGGGAAGTAAGGTCAGGATGGAAAACATCCAGAGGCACTGATGATCTCAGTTTAAACAGTTTTAGTGGAAACATGAGAAAAGACAATAATGTGGATAAAGAAAGCACGGGAGACAGAAGTTGGGGATGAAGGGTTGGCAGGTGAGACAAACCCAAGGAGCTTTACAGCCAGAGAGGGAAGAAGGATCCAAACAAGAAAAATATAGGACATACAGAAGACAGAAGATGCAGGCAGACGGCATTAACTGCAGAAAGGATGAGAGCATTATTCCTGTAAGAAAGGAACGAGAGGAAGTAGAACAGGTACACACCCAATGGGAGTGCTGTGGGAAACTGGAGTTTACTACTTACTGATCAGGTGGGAGAGAAGATCACTGGCCTACAGTGAGGAGGGTGGGGACTGGGTGGGTAGGAGAAGAGCTGTAGGAGTTTGGAAGAGTTTGAAGGGGGAATGGGAAAGAAAGATAGGAAGACATTTGAAATGGCTGCTAAGTGGCAGTAGTGAGGGTGAGACATTTTTAAAGTGGTCGTGAACGGCCCCACTTCTAAAGCAATGCTGAAAAGCCCAGGTACAAAGGCAGAGAGGGATGTTTGGAAAGATCCAGGGCTGGAAGGCAAGGGGGATGGTAGAAGAATGTACACATGAAGGTGTTTAAGAGTCCTTGGAAGAGTGGCTGAGGTGGTGGATTGTGGGTCTAGCCTGGATGGGAAGGAAGGGAATCCAGGAAGGAAACAGGAGGTTCAGGGAAAAGTGAGGATTCGAGTAAGGGGAGCCCTTACTGGCTGAAGAGCGTCACTGTATGGGAATGAGAGTATTTTGAGACAGATCATTGGCCTTTAAAAACTGCACAGGGTAGTACGAAAGGAAACATTAAAGGTGAAGCTATGGGAGAGATTAGGGGCCATGAAGATCAAGACTTAGAAATGGAAGGTGTCCAAGAATTCTGAGGGCTAGGATGGTGGGTAGGCTGACGACGTGGGCATTGTCATCCACGAAGATGGAGAAGTTGGAGGCAGAAGTCTGACGCAACCCCTCAATGAAGACCTGGTGTTATTTTGTAAATAGGGTCTTTTGTTGAACAGAAACCTTTAATTTTGGAGCAGTCATGCTATCAACTTTTTCCACTTATAATTGTGTTTTTTTGCATTTTTATAAAGCAATCCTTTTATCCCTTTGTCTCTAAGATATTCTCTTACATTTCTTTTACTGCTTAACTGTTTTGCTTTACACTTTTAGGTCTTTAATCATCTTAGATGATTTGTGTATGGTTTGAGGAAGGGATCTAATTTTTTTCCTATAACATATATAACAGCCAATAAATTTATTAGAACGATCCTTCCTGCCCTCTGTGACTTCTGATGCTATATCCACCACATACAAGTTCTCATAAGTACATGGTCTCTTTCTGAACTCTATTTTGCTCCATTTGCCTTTTAGTTTAGATAACTAAAAACAAAACAAAACAAACAAAAAAAACCAACTTTAAGCAAAGACTGGAAATCACCTGTTAGGAATGAAACAGGTATTCAGAAACAAACACTGTGGTGCTGCTGTAAACCAATGAGCATACAGACATAAAAGGGACATTAATGAACGTAAAAATGTACCTGTACCAGGCTTGTTTCTTAGTCCCTGAGTCTTCTGAGATTTTGGAGGGATGGGGATTTGAGGGATACTTCTATTGCATACAGGTGCCGCCAAAGGCATATGAAGGAGCTAGAAGAGAAGCGGCCATGAGTGATTCCCGGTTTGAAAAGCATCGCTGTGCCATTTTCAGTTCAGAAATCTTACCTGCTGAGGAGGAGCAGAAAAGGTATTTCCATTCTGTCCAACCACAGACACAGGGATCATTCCCACCATTCCTTGGAGCACAGGTTGGACGGGAGAAGCAATTATGATGGCAGATCCTTAAAAAAAAAAATCTCCATAAGAATCTCTCTCAAACAAGACTCCAAAGTAACTATTAATTTAAATTTTCTAAAATTATAATCCTTTTACCTTAGAATCTACTTTTTTGTTGAAGATTTTATTTGAGAGCGAACAAAAGCGAGAGAGATCACAGAGGGAGAGGGAGAAACAGACTCGCTGAGTGGAGAGTCTGATGTGGGGCTTGATCCCAGGACCCTGAGCTGAAAGCAGACACTTAACCGACTGAGCCACCCAGGCGCCCCTAGAATCTTCTGTCCTTAAAAAACTTTAGGAACAAGAGCAAGTCTAACAAATTAAGAAAAAATCAATCTGAATATTCAAAAGTAATCTAATTGCATTTGGTCAAGGTAAATATTCTAAGCATTAAACTTCACAGTCAGGAGATCACATTACAGTTATATGTTGATTCTTCTGGGTATAATAATGAAACTGATTAGAAACATGATGCTGAAGTTTTCAAATTTGAATCACACCACAAAATTAGAGTCTCAGCTGAATGTTAACGGCCCAAGACCTGCTCAGAACACCAACCTATCATCTCAGTGGTACTGGTCAGAAAGGGTCCAGAGAAATGTACCAACGGTCAAAACTGAGGGGAAATGACAATGCTTATATGGTCCTTAGAAGTCAACACTATAGTCTGTGGCTATCCTATTTTATCCCTAAATCAAACTTTTCCTTATATTCACTAACTGCTCCTGTCAGGTGGAGCTCACTTTCACGAACACCCACTTCAGTCTCTCAAATACCCACCTACACTTGACAACTCCCTCCCTTCACTCAAACCACAACTTCATTTCTCTGAGCTTCCGCTGAAGTCCCACAGTCTTTAGTCATTCTGACCCCTCTTTTATTTTTTAAAGATTTTATTTATTTATTGGACAAAGACACAGCGAGAGAGGGAACACAAGCAGGGGGAGTGGGAGGGAGAGGGAGAAGCAGACTTCCCACTGAGCAGGGAGCCCAATGCGGGGCTCGATCCCAGGACCCCGGGATCATGACCTGAGCTGAAGGCAGATGCTTAACAACTGAGCCACCCAGGCGCCCCCTGGCCCCTCTTTTAAAAGAGGTTATTTTAAACACTTCAAACAGATCCATCAGGCTACTAGTTAATTGTGTGTATTTATTCAGATTTTATTATATGCCTACAATATTAAGAAAAGGGGGAAAGGAGCTTGGGAAGCAACACGTAAGGAAAGGCAGATGAATGTATCCTCAGCTCCATCTTCCAAGATCACTGAAACCAATGAATTTCATAACTTATAGCAGATTTAAAACAAGGTATGGCTGAATTCATCAGGGAGAGAAAAGAGGGGGCATAATCACAAATTTCAGTCTTTTCTCACTGTCCAGTTACGATTTCGTTCCTCCTAGTCAATAAATGCACACACGAGAAATTAGGTCCCATTCCAGAGAAATGAACCGCAGTGTGTTCTTAAAGTTACCTTGTGAAAAGCTGGGTGACACAGTGTGGTTGACAGCGAACACACTGTTTGACCTCGGGGGTGTCTGTAACTGGGGCAGGGGTGGTGGAGCGGTCACGGGGGCAGAATTTCCAGGCACCACCACCACATTAGACTGACTTCCAGCTGTCCCTAAGGCTGCTGCATCGGTCACACAGGTAGCTATGAGAATGTTACTTGAGTTGCCGAAAGTCGTGCTCGCAGCCGGCATCAGCTGTATGTACCCCCCGTCCTTGGGGACACTCGGTGTGACAGTGGGTGAGAAGGAGCTGCTGCCTTCGTGCTGAGCGCCGTTTCCGGCACAGTCCTCAGGTCTGCGGGCCAGAAGGCCCTGTTCCCCTGGTGCGGAATCCCCCAGTCTGTCAGCAGATGGGACGGCACCTGCAGTCTCTTCTGAAGACAGGCATTTAACTAACTCTGCATCTTTGGCAGGAGACTTGGCAGGAGAGGACAGTATTATAGTCGGCAAGTTCTCCCCACTGATACTGGAAACAGCACTGTTCAGTTCAGTATCCGAGGAAACAAACGGATCGTCACTAATGATAATCTTGAGAGAGACAATATTTGATGTATCTATGTCTGCTGAACTGTCCACTGCAGGTTTTTCACTAGTCTTCTGGGACTCCGGGGGAGAATCTCCCACTGAAGCACACACAGATTCTGAAGGAAGAGACTGCTTCTCTTCCAGAGGATGACCTTCTGGAGCCATCAGTGCAACCTCCCCACAGTTACCAGCTTCCCCTAAAGTGAGAAAAATACTATTTCCATCTTCTTTTAAAGACGCAGGCTCTTGTGAATCGACAGCGACTTTCTCAGACGTGGAGGGCTGACTTTCATGTTTTTCCGTACGACTTAACTCAGGTACTGATGAATCCTCAGATGGCTGTTTAACTGAAGACACTGAATCTTCAAGACGAATGTCTACTTGTTCGGATACGTTTAAACCTGAACTTTCAACTGACACAGGTAGTATTTTACCTGGAAATGAAGAATTATCTTGGCAGTCTGCACATTGTGAGGCAACTGGCAATCCACCGTGAACCTCAGTTTTATTCTGGTGCATTTCTCTAGGGTCTGACTTAGAACCAGGGAGAGTAGTAGTTTTAAGTCTTGCTGTGTTGTTGGAGCTTTCACAAAATTGACTTGTTTTAGATGTCTTTCCAGTTAATGGAATAGTTTGGGATAAAAGCTGAGAACTCTTCCCAGAGAGAATTAAGTTTTCACCGTTGGTTTCACCACCAAGGGAAACAAATGACGGCAGAGCGGCCGGGTCAGGCTGCAAGGGAGGCTCCTGCGGTGTGCTGGACAGCAGAGAAGGCTTTCCAACCTCCATTGTCACGGCGCTGTCAGTGGGCATCTGATGGGTGTACAATTCAGCACAACGCTGATTACATTCAGCATCAGCATTTACTCTTTGGTTAAAGTCATTCAAATGAGGCACAGACTCAAAGGTAATATCAAGGTTACACTTCTGTCCATTAGGTACAACTGTTTTAAATGCCTTTTTCTGGATGCTAGAGCCTATCTGAGGAAAGTGTTCCTGGGCTTCCTGTCCAAGCTCCTCATGGTTGCTGCTATTCTTCAAAGCATTTGAGGTGTCTTCACTTTGATAGGATGCACAAAATGGGGGCTGCCCAGACTGATCATCTGCAAAATATAAGGATGGTAGAGACAGTGAATATGTAATCATTTCTGAGGGAGTCACGCTGACTGTTTTGCCTCCTTGGAAGTAACTCAACTTTGATATACCAGTTAGCAGAAGTCTGAAAAGCCGTATCTCACGTTTTCCGAGTATCAAAAAACTTACAGGTACTTTTTAAAAAAATTACTGATGCCTTTTTAAACAAGGGCCAAACTGTTTTTCAAACCTCTTAGAAAACAAGTGACACAAAGAAGGAAAAAGTATATAGGTTTAAGAACATCTAATGTTCATCAGTATGTAAAAAAACTGGCCCCACATGTGCAGTGTTTTTCAAAATAGCTGACTTTTCAACTTGTGCCATTTCTGTTGACCTTACTTTACCAGATGTATTCTTCAAGGTGAAATGGGCCAAGTGCATTTTGTATGATCAACATTTGATGTTCTCATGTCCTGTTTGGAATCTTCAACACACACTTATTAAAGATCATCAACCACATGATTAGGGCTGGGATAAAAGACGAATGACCTAGTCTCCGCCCTTGGGGAGATCAGTCTATTAAGGGAAGCAGACATAGAAAGAGATGATAAAACATGTAAAAACTGTAATAGTATAGGAGCAAAAGGCAACTCTTTCTGCCTAACGGATGTGACAAAGTGTTAAAAAGGAGATCTTAAAAAAGAAAAGAAATGTGATCGCTGGAGTAAGAAGAAAGGGCGTTTCAGGAAGTAACACAGCATTGACATACTGTGTCATAGAGCACTCACAGTGTAGGACAGAGAACAGTAACAGTAACAATATGAAAAACATAGGGAAAAATCTGGAAAAATGTCTGTCACCTATGATTCTGTTAATGTGACACTGGTAAATAATCTTTGGTTCAGAGAACGTTTGAATCCTTCTGAGGGGAGACGGGCAGAAATTACGTCCAGGCCACGTCAGTTTCAGTGAAGTGGTGAGACTTTGAGAGAACGAGATTTCGAGTTTCATTCTGTGCACAGTAGAGCGCTTAAGTGAAGCATAATCTTCCACACAAAATGACAGTGTAATCCAGTCCAAGAAGAATTAGAGGACTGGGCTTCAGTGTAGGCAGAGGATTCAGAGTGGGAAGGTAGTCTGAGATATTCCCAAACTACTTTTTGGAAGACATGATGTGAAACTTGGAAGCCATCAGGTTTTTTTTTTTTTTTTTGCAGTTGGAGGGGTAACAGCATTTAAGAAGACAGACAAAAAAAGATGACTTTGGCATAACTTGTTACTAACAGAACGGATAAAGGTGATACTAAAAAGGCACAAAGTTTAGCAGGTGTGAGATGCAAGAGTAATGGTTATCTCTGAGAAAAAGCTGGAGGGTTTAGTGTTGGGAAGGGGTATGAAGCGAGGTTTTCTCGTGCTGGCAGTGTTCTATTTTTGATTTGGGAGATGGTTATACAGGGTAATTCCTTGGCTATAATTCAATGAGATACACATATTTTTATTGTGCACTACTGTATAAGTGTTACGTTTTACAAAATTAAAACAATTGGCAGATATGTAAAGGAGGTAAGATGGACACATTCACTGCCTTCCCTCAGTCAGTAAGTAGTTACTGTGGGTCAATTATGCGCCGTATTGGTACCCCACTGCTACCTCACCGGTATGGGAGGCAGAAGTGAAAAAACTGACTTAGTAGACACATAGGAATATGACCTAAAGCCTTATAAGATCCATACTGCAAGACTATCACTACAGTATATAATTTCCTTGAAATAAGTGAGATATGGATGCTGAGCAGTCAGCTGAACTTGCTTACCAGGCTGAATGATTAATACCACATACTAACCTTACATAGCAAGGATCTGAATTTATGCCACAAAAAAATTATGTTAAATGTTATTGTTTTTTGTCAAACTGGACCACACCATTAATACTAAATTGTGCATGTCAAGAATCTATTCCATCACAAAAGAATGAGTACTAAAAATTCACCTTTTATTCAAATTACTAAAAGGCTTGGGGTTTTTTTTTCTTTAATGAGAAGAAAAAATTTAAAAAAAAAACACACACAACAAATCCTATGTGGCAATTTGAACAACTTCCAAATTAAACAGTATTGTCTGCCTTTGAAATTCTGAAACTGATATTAGGATTTAGATGGAAGATATTAACAAAACCAAATTCTTACCAGACTGTTCTGTTTCAAAAGGACCTTTAACTGCTAGATTAGTTCCATCTGCTAAGACTACACTGGTGTTGGTTTCCAGATGCTGACTGGAAATGCCTTGTGACATATTTTTATTATTCTTTGATTTACCTGTTAAAAAGGGAACAGGGAAACAACTGGTTAAATTATCAAAATAAAAACAAGCATCAGTTAATACAGCCTGAGGGTGACTAAGCAAATGTCAGACTTCATGTTGCAGTTACGGGCTTCTGGATGTTTTTAACACGTCGCCTTGTATATCACTGACAAAAATGAAGATTTTTCCAACAGACTGGTAGTTCTTAAACTTTAGCCTGTGTCAGAATCATCTGGAGAATCCAAGAATTTGCATTTTTAACATGTTCTCAGATCATGTTGTATGCTGGGATGGAGACTACACTTTGAGAACAGCGGCCAAGCTCCTGTGTTCCGTACGACCCAGCTGTGTTTAGGACAACGTATGTGCAGTAGTGATGCCAACGTATTCGTGCTGACTGCCAATAATGCTCACAACATATACAAAAGGTTCTCCATTTCTACAGCTCAAGTTTAAGAAAAAAATAACTCCCACCCCCCCTTTCATAGCCATATGTTTGCTTTGATGAAAACAGGACATTTTTTCAGATGCTCTGGGAATGTTGCTTCCGTCTGGTTAAATTGCCAAAGAAACTGAAACTTTTTTCTTCTAACTGCCTTGAAATGGTCTCCTTACCATAGTCAAAGAGATCAAAAAGTGCCTGAAATGCTGGGTCTGATTCTGTTTGTTCCAATATATCCTGTATGGCTTCCTCAGACATGTGGATCTCACTCTGCAAAAAAAGTCATCCTAATGGAGTTAGTATTTGGCTTAATACCAGCAAAATAATTAGGGGGCATATGATACTCTCATTTTTTATAAATAATTACTTCCCTCCATGAAAATTTCTTCTGATTCTAACACTAGGGTCATTTGAAACAAATAAAAACAACCACACCAGAAGGTAGAAGTGACTGTTCCCTAATTCTACTTCCTAGAGTTAACTGCTTTGGTGAATATATTCCCAAAATTAAAATAAAATGAACATAGGAACTACAGTTATCTGTGTGTGTATACAACTTCAGTCACACTATAAATGTTTGCTTCAACTTGACATCCAGCACTAAGTTTACAGTGTGCGGCGTAATGCCTTGACCTACATATGCCGTGAAATGATGATCACAGTAAGTTTAGTTTTAACATCCATCATCTCATGCAGATACAAAAATAAGAAAAATTTTTTTTCCTTGTGAGAACTCTTAGGACCTACTTTCTTAACAATTTTCAAATATACAACACAGCAGTGTTAACTAGTCATCATGCTGTACATTAAAGCCCACTACTTATTTATCTCTTATTTAGAAGTTTGTATTTTTGACCACCTTCTTCCAATCCCGCCCCCAACTCAACCCCCAACCAATACCCTGTCTTTAGTAACTGCAAATCTGATCTATTTTCCTATTAGTTTGGGTGACTTCTATATAAATCTTGCCCCTTTTATCTCTCTGCTTTGGTCTCTTAATATTAAATGCTTTCTTCAAATGTTGTACAATCCTTGCTCGTCTGTTCACATTTATTCTAAGATTTTATTTGTCAGAGAGACTAGGGCCTTCATTTACTCTAATAGAGAATTAAAATTCTCAATTTTAGTTATTTATAAATCATCCCACAATGTCATATTCTTCAAGATTAGTAAGGCATACATTTGAATCCCATGAGACAGGAAATTCACATGGAACAAGAGTTAAAGTGGAACTTTCATGAACTGATAAAAGCTTGGGAGTTTTTATAAAAATGCGTATAAAATGAAAAGAAAAACTTGTTTGAAATTAAAGAGCCAGTTCACTTTAATTATGAAGATGTACAGAGAACATCAACAATTCTCAATGAAATATGATTTGGGAGGAGTCCGGGAGCTTGAACAACTGTTTCTATATCCAGGAACTTGAAAATACAGTAATGTAAATAATGTCGAGAACACAATGTGATCGAATTATGAAACGTTGGATACAGTCTTATAAAAATTAATGTTGACGAAATGCATTTTTCTAGTAAGTCATTTTATTCTCAACTGTAAATATTAGAATCAAAAGAACCCTGAAATGAATGTTCCAAAGGTAACTGCAAATCAATCTTCTAATATTTTTAAAACTCAAGCTATAATTTACACACACTAAAATGCAAAGAACTTAAGTCCACAGTTCAGTGAGCTTTGACAATTTTAAGGACTGTGCAACCACCACTCCAATAAAAAGTGTGAAACAGGGCACCTGGCTGTCTTAGTTGGTGGAAGTCTGCAACTCTTGATCTCAGGGTTGTGAATTCGAGCCTCTTGTTGGGTGTAGAGGTTACTTAAAAATAAAATCTTTAAAAAAAAAAAAAGGTAAACATTTCCACCGCCCAAGAAAATCACACATCTATACACACCATTCCCTTTTCTAGAGCATTCCTCCTTTGGCAAATTAGTACCCTCATCCTCACCCAAACAATTTCTGATTTCTATCAGCATGAATTTGTGTTGCCTGTTTTAGAACTTCATATAAATAGAAGCACACCACTATATACATACATTCTTTTAGTCTATCTTCTTTGATCAATATATGTTTGAAATTCATCCATGTTGTTATGTGTATCAGTAGCTCAGTCCTTTTTATTCTTCACCAGTATTCTATGACTGTCAAAATTTGTGTATTCCTTTTTTGTCGATGGACATCTGGTTTTAGTGTTTGTCTATTAGGAACAAAGCTGTTACAAATATTCTGGCAGAAGTCTTTTTATAAACATATGTGAACATATTTATTTCTTTTGGGTAAAAACCTAGTAACTGCCAGATCATAAGGAAAGTGTATAGGTGTATACATAACTTTGTTAGCTATCAGTTTTCCGAACAGATTATACTATTTCATAACTTCTCATCAGCAATTTTTCAGAGCTCCAGTTTAACATCCTTGTGAACATCTGGTATTGTCAGATCTTTAACTTTCAGCCATTGTAGTGAATGTGAAACGGTATCTCACTGTATTCTTAACTTTCAATTCCCAAATGACAAATAGTTATTTTTTCATGGCCTTAGTGGCCATTCCTCTATCTTCTTTTGTCTGGTCCAATCTTTCACCCCTTTCTTAAAATGGGTGGTTTATCTTTTTATTATTGATTATGGAAGCTCTTTCTATACTTCGGATAAAAATATCTTGACAGATGCATGTGTTAGGAGTATTTTCTCCAAGTTGGTGGTTTGACTTTTAATTTTTTGTTAATGATGATTTTAATAAGCAGGTATTTTAAGTTTTAAGGAAGCTTTTTTTTTTTTTTTTAACAGTGATTTGTGTAGCCTAAGAAATCTTGCCTTCTGCAAGGTCACAAAGACTTGTAAGTATTTTTAAAATTCTTACTTCACCTATTTATACAACTGGCTAATTACTTCTCAGTGAATCTGATGTTTTTACTACTCAGTTGGGCAATTTGTCTTGCTGTTCTTTTAAAAAGTTATTTAAATCTGAATTTAACTTTTCCCAAATATACAACATTACAAAGCAAGGGCAGAGGGTTGTCTTCTCTTACAACGTCTCACAATATTTAGCACAGTGCCTTGATTATGGGAAGTATCTGATGTTTGTGGAGAAAATATAAACAAGCAATTGAAGACTATAAAAATTTAGAATAGGGTGTATTCATTTGTTAAACATTAAGACAGGAGAAGTTTTTAAAAAGAAGTACTGGTAGATAATTTAAAGTCGCTTTAAAAAGTTCGTCATATTTTGTTAAATTTACTGAACTTCACTACGGGAAAATGTAGCAAATTGTTTTTTTTAAAGTATTCTGAAGGAAAGACCAAAAAAAAAAAAAAATTCAGTGGTTTTTATCTAGAATTCACCTGAAAGCAAACCTGCTATAATGAATTCGTTTGGTGGGCATGGCAACAAGAATGGATTACACTGTCCGAGAGTCCAAGTCAAAGGATGAGTTACCATCACAATCTCAGCGGCTCTTGAGGAAGGATATGTGCACATGAACAAATCTTTTTTTTTTTTAAAAACACATGAACAAATACTAAAGATAAATTGTCGGGGCGCCTGGGTGGCTGTTGTTAAGCATCTGCCTTCGGCTCAGGTCATGATCCCAGGGTCCTGGGATCGAGCCCCGCATCGGGCTCCCTGCTCAGCGGGAAGCCTGCTTCTCCCTCTCCCCCTCCCCCTGCTTGTGTTCCCTCTCTCGCTGTGTCTCTCTCTGTCAAATAAATAAATAAAATCTTTAAAAAAAAAAAAAAGATAAATTGTTAAAGTCTTCCTTTACCAGCTGATGTTCTTCCATCTTCACCATCACTAAATAGCAACAGTAACTACAATCCCATCTTCCTTCTCTTGGCAGTAAACTTCACACAATTTATTCATTTAGTTAGTAACCTTTCTTTTTTAAAGTGTTTTGTTCATTTTACTTGGATTCATTATATACCTTTAACATGATTTCATCGTTTCCGTACATTTTTATGCCGTGTGTAGCAATGTAAAAGAAATGCAATTTATCCACGTTGTACAGTAGCGCTGCGACACAAACATACCCACTTCCGCATCTTTAAGTACTGAGTACTTAGATACCCCCGACCGACTGCCGCACGGCTACAGTAAAGGGTTTCACTGATAACGTGGAAGAATTAGAGCTATTAAATGGGTTAGAGATGTCTTACTACTTTTACCATTTAAACAGTACAATTTACACTGATTATTTGAAAATTCACTAATACGTTTTCAAGAACAGGTTACATTTATGCTTGGATAATGAAGGAAATCTCTATCTAAAATTATTATCTTAAATAATTTTATACATCTCTTGGCAATGGGTTTTTTTTTTTGGTCAAGATTTTATTTTATTTAAGTAATCTCTATACCTAACTTGGAGCTCAAACTTACAACCCCAAGATCAAGAGTCGCATGTTGTACTGACTGAGCCAGAAGGCACTTCTTGGCCATGGTTTTGAAATGAAACCAAAACACCATCAGTTTTAACTAGGAGTACATGCACTACAAACACACACCCTAACCTATACCTGAAGTCCCAGGAGTTCATCAATTGAAGTCTCTGGTTCCGTAGGGTTGCTCTCTGTTTGCTTAGGTATTTGTGCAATATTGTTGTCGCTGTAATACAGAAAGAAAAATTTTTACCATAGCTCTCAACTAGGTGAAAACAGTTAGGCATCATCAACACATAGCTTACCTAGTCAAAAATTTATTAATGTTTTCCGCAAGCTTTTCTTGAAGAGATTTGTTACTTAATATTTTTTCTCGTGCATTTTCAATAACCATTTGCTGGAAAAGAAAGTCAATATTAGTAAAGAATAGGGTAGACCTTCTAGTTAGCGGGAGCTAGCTAGTTTTAATAAATCTAGGTGGAAACTCAGAAGTTACCGTGGCTCCGTTTGTATAAATACTTGAATACTACACAAGTGTTACCACAGGTCCCTCACCAACTCTTTCTTCACTGATTACAAAACAGTTCCAAACTCGAAATTTTCATACAAGGTTTTTAATAATCTGACTCCAGTAAAATGCCCTACTATGTTGCATAATCCAGCACCCACAATGTATTTATTGTTCCCTAAACATAGCACTGGCTTCTTACCTGGTGCACTCGCACACGCTATCTATTCTAAATGGACTGTCTCCTACTCATACACTTTACTACGCTCTATCCCAAGGAAATTACCCTGAATTTTTATAGAAATACTGTAACACATACACACACACACACACACACACACACACACATGCATGTAAATATCACTATTTTAAAACTCAGGAATATCTCAAACTGCAAAGCTTGGTAAGGTCACTTACTTTTTCTACTGCAAATGCATTTGGATCCTGGAAATTCCGTATCGTTGAATGAGGCCCAGACAAAGTGTTACTTTTCCTTTGAGATTCACTGAAACACATTTTAAAGCTTGTCTTTTAACTAGTATGAAAAACAGATTCAATGATAATTACATATAGATATATAAATCTTAAGGTCATGGAAGAACAGGTATTTTCCCTCTCTGTGGTAGCAACAAAGGGCAAGAGTAGAAAACCATTACTACACCCGCATTAGTAAGAAATGACTCTGAGGTCCAGCTTTACCAACTACTATGTGGTCTGTAGCAAGGTAAGTTCTATTTGTTTTATTTTTAAGGTTTATTTATTTGACAGAGAGAGCGAGCGCGCGCGTGCGCGTAAGCACAAGCAGGGGGGAGCGGCAAGCAGAGGGAGAAGCTGGCTCCCTGCTCCCAGTTCTGACTATTTGACCTACTTTATAACGGGGTAAGATCAACTGCATTATTGGGTTTATGAAAGAACCGAATAAGGGGCGCCTGGGTGGCTCAGTCGTTAAGCGTCTGCCTACGGCTCAGGTCATGATCCCAGGGTCCTGGGATGGAGCACCGCATTGGGCTCCCTGCTCAGCGGGAGGCCTGCTTCTCCCTCTCCCACTCCCCCTGCTTGTGTTCCCTCTGTCAAATAAATAAATAAAATCTTTAAAAAAAGAAAGGACCGAATAAGATGAAGTACGTGTAACAACTATTTTTTTTTTTAATTTTAATTTTTATCTTTTTTTTTTTTTTTGAGACCGTGCACACAAGCTGGGGTGTGAGGAGAGGGCCAAGAGAGGAGAGAATCTTTTTTTTCTTTTTGCAGTTTATTATAATTCTTAATATCTTTCTTGGCAATTTTTTAAAATATAAATTTAATTAACATATAGTATATTATTAGTTTCAGATGTAGAGTTCAGTGATTCATCAGTCTTATATAACATCCAGTGCTCATTACACCACATGCCCTCCTTCACGCCCATCACCCAGTTACCCCATCCCCCCCTCCTATCTCCTCTCCAGCAACCCTCAGTTTGTTTCCTAGGATTAAGAGTCTCTTACGAGGGGCGCCTGGGTGGCTCAGTCGTTAAGCGTCTGCCTTCGGCTCAGGTCATGATCCCAGGGTCCTGGGATCGAGCCCCACATCGGGCTCCCTGCTCAGCGGGAAGTCTGCTTCTCCCTCTCCCACTCCCCCTGCTTGTGTTCCCTCTCTCGCTGTGTCTCTCTCTGTCAAATAAATAAAATCTTCAAAAAAAAAAAAAAAAAAAAAAAAGAGTCTTACGATTTGTCTCCGTCTCTGATTTTGTCTTATTTTTCCCTCCCTTCCCCTACGATCCTGTTTTGTTTCTTAAATTCCACATAAAAGTGACATCTTATGAAAATTGTCCTTCTCTGGTTAACTTATTTCACTCAGTTGTGAGAATCTTAAGCAGGGTCCACACCCAGCATTGAGCCCAACGTGGGGCTCGACATCATGACCCTGAGATCACTACCTGAGCTGAAATCAAGAGTCAGACGCTTAATCGACTAAGCCATCCAGGTGCCCCTGTGTAGAGACTTTATAAGAAGGCCAAGGTTTCTATAAATGTTAGATACTGTCATAGTTGTTTTATTATTAAAACAATAAAGGAGGCTGAGGTCAGCCTTGAATGAGAGACAACCAACAGTAAAAACTAACAAAAATATCCATGGCATGGCAGTTAAGAAATTAGAAGTAGTATTTAAAAACTATTATCTCTCTTTTCTGAAATATCCTTCAAACAAAGACACACAGGATAAGGCAGAAAGAACTTTGGTCTCAAAGACTCCCTGAAAAAATTTCTGACTTTAAGACTTGAAATATATGTTTGTGGACATGCTAGTATTATTCCTATTTATTTAAAAAATTGATTGATTTATTCATTTGAGGGACAGAGAGAGAGAGCACAAGCAGGGGGAGTGGGAAAGGGAGAAGAAGGCTCCCCAGTGAGCTGGGAGCCTGACGTGGGGCTCGATCCCAGGACCTCGAGATCATGACCTGAGCCGAAGGCAGATGCTCAACCACCTGAGCCATCCAGGCGCCCTAAAAAACACTTATTTAAAAAAATCTGAGATACCACCAATATATTCTTTTTTTACCACCAATATTTTTAAATTTAATTTTATTATGTTGTTAGTCCCCACACAGTACATCATTAGTTTTTGATGTAGTGTTCCATGATTCACTGTTCTCCAATAACACCCAGTGCTCCATGCAGTACATGCCCTCCTTAATACCCCTCACCAGGCTCACCCAATCCCCCCCCCACAAAACCCTCAGTTTGTTTCTCAGAGTCCACAGTCTCTCATGGTTTGTCTCCCCGATTCCCCCCCTTCACTTTTCCCTTCCTTCTCCTAATGTCCTCCATGCTATTCCTTATGTTCCACAAATAAGTGAAACCATATGATACTTGACTTATTTCACTTAGCATAATCTCCTCCAGTCCCATCCATGTTGATGTAAAAGTTCGGTATTCATCCTTTCTGATGGCTGAGTAATATTCCATTGTATATATGGACGTCTTCTTTATCCATTCGTCTGTTGAAGGGCATCTCGGCTCTTTCCACAGTTTGGCTATTGTGGACATTTCTGCTATGAACATTGGGGTGCATATGGCCCTTCTTTTCACTACTACTGTGTCTTTGGGGTAAATACCCAGTAGGGCAATTGCTGAGTCATAGGGTAGTTCTATTTTTAATTTTTTGAGGCACCTCCACAGTTTTCCAAAGTGGCTGTACCAACTTGCATTCCCACCAACAGTGTAAGAGGTTCCCCTTTCTCCACAACCTCTCCAACATTTGTTGTTTCTTGCCTTGTCAATTTTTGCCATTCTAACTGGTGTAAGGTGGTATCTCAATGTGGTTTTGATTTGAATTTCCCTGATGGTTAATGATGTTGAATATTTGTCTGTTAGCCATTTGTATGTCTTCTTTGGGAAAGTGTCTGTTCATGTCTTCTGCCCATTTTTTGACTTACTTGTTTTTTTGGGTGTTGAGTTTGAGAAGTTCTTTACAGATCTTGGATATCAGCCCTTTGTAGTGTCATTTGCAAATATCTTCTCCCATTCCGTGGGTTGCCTGTTTTGTTGACTGTTTCCTTTGCTGTGCAGAAGCATTTTGTCTTGATGGAAGTCCCAAAAGTTCATTTTTGCTTTTGTGTGCCTTTGGAGATGTATCTTGAAAGAAGTTGCTGTGGCCAATGTCGAAGAGGTTACTGCTTATGTTCTCCTCTAGGATTTTGATGGATTCCTGTCTCACATTGAGGTCTTTCATCCATTCTGATTTTATCTTTGTGTAGGGTGTTATAGAGAATGGTCGGATTTCATTCCTCTGTATATAGCTGTCCAATTTTCCCAGCACCATTCATTGAAGAGACTGTCTTTTTTCCATTGCATGTTTTTTCCTGCTTTGTCGAAGATTATTTAACCATAGAGTTGAGGGTCCGTATCTGGGCTCTCCATTCTGTTCCATTGGTCTATATGTCTGTTTTTGTGCCAGTACCATGCTGTCTTGGTGATTACAGCTTTGTAATAGAGCTTGAAATCGGGCAATGTGATGCCCCCAGCTTTTTCTTTTTCAACATTTCCTTGGCGATTCAGGGTCTTTTCCGATTCCATACAAATTTTAGGACTGTTTGTTCCAGCACTTTGAAAAACGTCATTGGAATTTTGATCGGGATGGCATTGAAGGTATAGATTGCTCTGGGCAGCATAGACATTTTAACAGTGTTTATTCTTCCCATCCATGAGCATGGAATGTTTTTCCATGTATTTGTGTCTTCTTCAATTTCTTTCATGAGTGGTCTGTAGTTCCTAGAATATAGATCCTTTACTTCTTTGGTTAGCTTTATTCCGAAGTATCTTATGGTTTTTGGTTCTATTGTAAATGGAATTGTTTCTCTAATTTCTCCTTCCACAGTTGTGTTGTTAATGTCTAAGAAAGCAACTGATTTCTGTGCACTGATTTTGTATCCTGCCACATTACTGATTTGCTGTATGAGTTCTAGTAATTTGGGGGTGGAGTCTTTTGGGTTTTCCACATAAAGTATCATGTCATCTGCAAAGAGAGAGTTTGACTTCTTCTTTGCCAATTTGTATACCTTTTATTTCTTTTTGTTGTCTTATTGCTGTTGCTAGGACTTCTAGTACTATGTTGAACAACAGTGGCTAGAGTGGGCATCCTTGTTGTGTTCCTGATCTTAAGGGAAAGGCTCTCAGCTTTTCCCCATTGAGGATGATATTCACTGTGGATTTTTCAAAGATGGATTTTATGAACTTGAGGAATGTTCCCTCTATTCCTATACTCTGAAGAGTTTTAATCAGGAAAGGATGTTGTATTTTGTCAAATGCTTTTTCTGCATCAATTGAGAGGACCATATGGTTCTTCTCTCTCGTCTTATTAATGCGTTCTATCGCACTGATTGATTTGCGAATGCTGCACCACCCTTGCATCCTGGGGATAAATCCCACTTGGTCGTGGTGGATGATTCTTTTCATGTATTGTTGGATCCTATTAACTAGGATTTTGTTGAGAATTTTGGAATCCATATTCATCAGGGCTATCGGTCTGAAATTCTTTTACATGGGGTCTTTACCTGGTTTGGGGATTAAGGTAATGCTGGCCTCATAGAATGAGTCTGGAAGCTTTCCTTCTGTTTCTATTGTTTGAAATGGCTTCGGGAGAATAGGTATTATTTCTTCTTTGAATGTTTGGTAGAATTCCCCAGGGAATCCATTAGGCCCTAGACTCTTGTTTTGGCAGGTTTTTGATCACTGCTTCAATCTCATTACTGGCCTATTTAGGTTGTCAGTTTCTTCCTGTTTCAGTCTTTGGAGTATATAGGTTTCCAGGAAGGCATCCATTTCTTCCAGGTTGCTCAATTTACTGGCATATAGTTGTTGATAATAATTTCTAATAATTGTTTCTATTTCCTTAGTGCTAGTCATGATCTCCCCCCTTCATTCATAATTTTATTAATTTGGGTCCTTTCTCTTTTCTTTTGGGGAAAGTCTGGCCAGTGGTTTATCGATCTTACTAATTCTTTCAAAGAACCAGCTTCTAGTTTCATTGATCTGATCTACTGTGTTTCTGGTTTCTAATTCATTGATCTCTGCTCTGACCTTAATTATTTCTCTTCTAATGTATGGCTTAGGCATTGTTTGTTGCTTTTTCTCCAGTTCTTTAAGGTGTAAAGTTAGTTGGTGAATTCGGGATTTTTCTATTTTTTTGAGCGAGGCTTGGATGGCTACGTATTTCCCCCTTAGGACCGCCTTTGCAGTATCCCATAGATTTTGAACTGATGTGTTTTCGTTCTCATTGGTTTCCATGAATTAAGTTCTTCTTTGATTTCCTGGTTGACCCATTTTTTTTTTTAAATTTTTAATTAACATATATTATTTGTTTCAGGGGTACAGGTCTATGATTCATCAGTCTTACACAATTCATAGTGCTCACCATAGTACATACCCTCCCCAATGACCCAAACATTCTTAAGCAGAGTGGTCTTTAGCTTCCAAGTGTTTGAATTCCTGCCAAATTTATTCTTGTGATTGAGTTCCAGTTTTAAAGCATTATGGTCTGAGAATATGTAGGGAACAATCTCAATCTTTTGGTATCAGCTGAGATCCATGTGCACTCAAGAGGGAGTGTTCTGTTGTTTTAGGGTGGAATGTTCTGTAAATATCTATGAGGTCCATCTGGCCCAGTGTGTCATTCAAAGCTCTTGTTTCTTTGTTGATTTTCTGCTTAGATGATCTGTCCATTGCTGAGAGTGGAGTATTGAGGTCTTCTACAATTAACGTATTATTATCAATATGACTCTTTACTTTGGTTAACAGTTGGCTTATTTAGTTGGCTGCTCCCATGTTGGGAGGGTAGATATTTACAATTGTTACATCTTCTGGTTGGCTAGACCCTTTAAGAATGATAGGGTCCTTCTCTGTCTCTAACTACAGTCTTTAGCTTAAAATCTAATTTGTCTGATATGAGAATTGCTACTCCAGCTTTCTTTTGAGGTCCGTTGACATGGAAGATGGATCTCCATCCCTTCACTTTCAGTCTGGATGTATCTTTAGGTTCAAAATGAGTCTTTTGTAGACATCATATGGATGGGTCCTGTCTTTTTATTCAATCTGTAACCCTGTGCCGTTTTATGGGAGCATTTAGGCCATTCACGCTGAGAGTGATTATTGAAAGATATGAATATATTGTCATCATGTTGCCTGTGAAGTCCTTATTTCTATGTATTGTCTCTGTAAATTCCTGTTCTATATCACTGTTGGGGTCTTTCTGCTTTTATAGAGCCCCTTTAAAATTTCTTGCAGGGCCAGCTTAGTGGTCACATATTCTTTCAGTTTCTGCTGGTCTTGGAAGCTCTGCATCTCTCCATCCATTCTAAATGGCAGCTTTGCCGGATAAAGTATTCTTCACTGCATGTTCTTCTCATTTAGTACCCTGAATGTCTTGCCAGGCCTTTCTGGCTTGCCAGGTCTCTGTGGATAGGTCTGATGTTATTCTGAAGTTCCTCCCTCTGTACGTAAGGAATCTCTTCCCCCTAACTGCCCTTAAGATGGCTTCCTTGGTTCTAAGATTTGCAAGTTTCACTATTACATGCTGGGGCGTTGGTTTGTTTTCCTTGATCTTGGGAGGGGTCCTCTCTGCCTCTAGAACATGAATGTTTGTTTCATTCCCCAGATTAGGGAAGTTCTCAGCTATAATTTGCTCAGCTATATCTTCTCGTCCTCTCTCTCTCCACCCCCTCAGGGATCCCAACAATTCTGACATTGGAACGTTTCATGGAGTCACTTATTTCTCTAATTCTGTTTCCATGGATTTTTAGCTGTTTTTCCCAGGCCTCCTCTTTTTCCTTCTTTTCTATCAATTTGTTTTCTAGATCACTAATTCGTTCTTCTGCCTCACTTACCCTAGCTGTTAGAGTACCTAGATTAGATTGGATATCATTGATAGCATTTTTAAGTTCTGCCAGTTTAGCTTTCATTTCTGCCCTTAGAGACTCTATGTTCCCATTAATCGATTTCTCCATTCTAGCTATCATCTTCATAATTGTTACCGTGAAGTCCATTTCCGACATCTTGATTATATCTGTATCCATTTGTAAACCTGTGGCAGAAGTCACAGTCTCTGATTCTTTCCTATTTTGGGGGTTCCTCCTCCTAGTCATTCTGTTGAGGGGTGGTTGAGGGAATGTAGAGTCCAAATTATTGACCACAACCCAAGCAAGATGCACCTGTTTTGTAGGGACCTTAGGGTTGTCAGCCTCTTGTTCTCCCAGCCTGTCTTCTGGGGGAGAGGCCTGCCGCGCTGTTACTCAGGCAACACTGGGCAAAGTTGCCCTGCCCCCTATGGCAGGGGATGGGCTCAGTGAAAACCAGTTTTTGGGGCTTTTGTTCTCTGGCGGCTTTACCTGGCAGCTTTCTGCGTCTCTTCTCAAGAGTCAGAGCAGCAGTGACCATTTCCAACCCTCTACCTCAGAACAGAGATCGCAGTCTGTTCTTCAGTGAGTTCTCCAGGCCACACTATCTCCGTTTCTGTCTGTGCTGCTATAAACTGCGGTGTCCTGGGTTGTGTGCCCCTCAGCAGCACTCCCAGTCCTTGGTTCTAGGTTGGGGCACATCTCTGCCCTTTGTGCTTCTAAAACCACCAGCTGCACCCAGTTCACATGTGCGGCCCTGCCGCTTCAGGTTTCAGTTCAGGGGGCTGCCCTGAAGTCTTTTCCCCACTGCTACTGGTCTGTGAATCTGTGCCCCGTCCCTAGTGCGAGAGGCTTTCACCCACTGGCAGTGCAGGATCCCGATGGCTACCTCCCCCTTCCAGTTTATCTTCTGATACGTGCCTGTGGAATCACGGCTCCCCACTTCATACGTTGAAACTAACTGCCTGCGATATTCTGTTTGTAGAGATCCAGATAGGTCTTCTTACATCTCAGGCTGATTTCATGGGTGTTCAGAGCGGTCTGGTAGATATCCAGCTCAATTCAGAGGATCGGTTGGAACAGGGTCTCCTTTTCCTCCGCCATCTTTTGTCCTCTTGATACCACCAATTTTAAGACATATTTTTATGTACTACTACAGATTTAAAGTGTAGTAATGTGAATGTGAGAAAAAAAGCATTTTAGAAGGGGTATAATAATAAATAGTCCCAGGAACCGAATCCATTCTTGTTATTTTATTCATAATATAAACATGGTGGTGTAATTCTTTAATTTTAGTGGTTACTGGAAACTTGTCTGTTCAAAAAGCATTTACCTTTTGCGTCTAGCAGGAGACATTACTGTGGTCTGAGTTTTCTTTTCCTGAGGACCAGGAATGATATTTAAAGCCTCTCCACCTGTATATAAAGAAAACAAAGCATCATGTTAAGGACATGGAATAGTTTTCTAAGCTTGAATTAATGGAATAAGTAGCATTACATAATGATTATTATTTTATATTAAACTCAGCATACACTGAATGCTTTACTATTTGCAAGGCACTGTAAAATACATTAAGATGAGTAATATATACTACAATTTAAGGCTTTATAATACAGTATTAAGTATAGTAGAGTCTCAACCAAAAACATGGCAGAACAGAGGAAGTGTAGGAAATATAAATTAAGTGTACACTATAGTGTGTGTATACCGTTTTTTCTTTTTTTTTTTTTTAATACTAAGCGTTTTTACCCAGCAGTGTAAACGAGCCTGGAGAAAAGATGGAAATGAGGGAGGATGTAACGGATGGTGATAAATTTTAGCTGCACAGAAGAGAAAGAAGATTGGTCTAAGAAGTGAGATAGCTGAGACCTGAATTTTTATTCCAACTCTGTTATTAACTAGTTTTTGCCCCTTACTATCATGCGTTTTCAATAGTTTCAAGTATACAACAAGATATACCAGATGGTCTCTTAAGTTTATGCCTAGCTCTCAGATTCACAGAAATATGAAGGATTCGTAACATGCAGAAATGGAGGTGTACTGGAAGAACATTCCTCACTGTAGAACAGACTGTCATGAACAAAGATAAGGAGATGGTCAAATGTAATGTGTATTACTTTTAAAATCAAATATAACAAGAGTCTTTTCTATCCTTCAGTTAGAATAGAAATAATCCTAGATTAAAATGTCTCATAAGTGTAGTAATATGTTTACTTTAAGGCAAACCTACCCAAAGTGTATTCTACTTCCAGCCTCTCGTCTTTTTTTTTTTTTGGTGTAATTTTATAAAACGCGTATAAAAGTGCAGCGTATCATCTATTTATACAGGTACAAAATTTCAGAGAAGAAAATTTAAACTTACCGGCAGCAGCGTCTTGTGGCTGTGAATGGCTGACCACTATAAAATTTGATCTCAAAGGAGCTGAAATCTGGCCAGCCGGCCTCATAACCTGTGTAGCTGCTGGGGGAGGAGGGGGAGGAGGAGGAGGAGGAGGAGTACACTGTCCTGAAAGATACGCTAAAGTCAGCAAGTCTGAACTGACGGGCGCTGCTTGAGCGGCAAGCCTTCTCTGTCGTTTGATTTCTGCAATTCCACTTCTTGTTCGGACTGAAACACATGAGCATTTAAAAGTAAACTGTTGGAGTACTCTGGCAATTTTAACAAGTCTACATGATACATGTCCTACTATTTGACATGTGAAATCTACAGATTAAAAAAGAGCCCTTGAAAGTATCAACTAAATTTATGTTGAGATTATGTGGTAATTCCCTATGAAACAAACTGAAGTGAGTACAGCTGACCCTTATACAGCACAGGGGTTAGGAGCACCGACCCTCTGTACAGTTGAAAATCCAACTGTAACTTAGGACTCCCCAAAAACCTAACTAATAGCCTAATGTTGACTAGAAGCTGTGCCAATAACCAGTAGTTGATTAACACATATTTTGTATGTTATACTGTATTCTTACAATAAAGCAACCTAGAGAAAACAAAATGTTATTAAGAAAGCCACAGGAAACGAAAATACATTTACACTCCTGTACTGTATTTAGAAAAAAATCTGTGAATAAGTGGACCCATACAGTTCAAAGCAGTGTGGTTCAAGGGTCATCGGTACACACAAACTGCATAAATCTACGAGTATATTTCTTCTGTAACAATTCATACTGATAATACCTCTACAAACCTTTGAAGTGAGAATTAAAAAGATGTGAATACATGAGAGCCACTGAGAAAAAATAGGGAGTATTTCAAATGTTTATTTCTACAATAAATGAAAATATTTCCTATTATAATAACTGTACTTAGAAGAGCAGTAGTTTAAACAAAATAAATACTTAGCACAAATGTACTGTTAATGAAAATGTTCATCTGATAGTATGAGTATGAAGTAATTCTGAACATTATTTATAGTTTAAAGTTGAATACCAACCTCTCTGATTAGCAACAAAGCCTGGGGAACTTTGCATGCTCCTAAAAAATAAAACAAAATAGTTAGACATGAAAAAATTTCTGCTGCCAAGATACATTCTAATTTATTAACAGTCAGACCTGAAGTAAACTGAATTAAAAGGCAATAGATCTCTCTCAGACAAAAAAGACAAGCACATTTTTTTTGAGGGGGTGACCAAATCTTACTTGCTTTAGAAGAGTAGCAGGTAAGCACACTCATGCACATATGATTTTAATCATCAAGCTTCTATCCAGTGCAGTATGCATTAGAGAACTCTGACATCCCATCAAGAATTTGACTTGACTTTAGGAAGTCTATATATTTAAGAAAGTTGTGCATAATTACCCTTACCACTAGAGATACCTTCCCAGAGAGATTCTGATTTCGCAAAGGACTCCATAAATACTCCAGAATCCCAAAGTTAACTTCAAAGGACATCCTGATTTTATCAAATTTATGACTATAAACTATTTTATCCAGCCTTTAACAAGAGAAAAAAGTAAACATATAATTCACAATATAAGGTGATTCTTCTTTTATTATGGTTACCCAATCATGGATACTGCTATCTTCCTGGGAAATCTGTTAAGTAAGTCTCTACCAACAAGAGCAACAAAACTTACTAAACTGATTAAGCATTTTTTTAAAAGATTATTTATTTGAGAGAGAAAGAGAGAGGGGGGAAAGAGAAAGGGAGAGTGAGAGGGAGCAGCAGACTTCCCACTGAGCAGAAAGAGTCTGACGTGGGGGCTCGATCCCAGGACCCTGAGATCATGACCTGAGCCAAAGGCATACGCTTAACCAAGTGAGCCACCCACGGGTCCCTGAATAAGCATTGTTAATAACACACAAACCACCCTGGAGAATACCTGGCTAAGAGCCTTTTATTTTTATGTAGTACCTTGTCAATAAGACATCTCAGTAACATAAATATTTATAGGTGTTAAATTGTGAATGTCTTTTTTAAAAAAAGATTTTTAGAATTTATTTATTTAGAGAGAGACACCGTGTGAGCAGGGGGAGAGGCAGAGGGAGAGAATCTCAAATAGACTCCCTGCTGAGGCGGGAGGCTGATGCGGGGCTCAATCCCAAGACCCTGAGATCAGAACCTGAGCAGAAATCAAGAGCTGGATGCTTAACTGACTGAGTCACAGGTGCCCCAAATTGTGAATGTTTTTGAAAGATTATTTGAAAGAGAGGAAATGAGTTGAAATGGGGGAAAAAAGGTAAGACTGTCAAATGAGATGTGGTACAAAGTTAGATAGAAAGCATTTGGAGCCACTTCAGGGTTTAAACTGAGGAAGGAATGGAGCCCCTGCTGAGGTGTTTTTTTTTTTTTTTTTACAGATTTATTTATTTTACAGAGAGAGAGAAAGGGAGCAGGAGCAGAAGGGCAGAGGGAAGGAGAATTCCAAGCAGATTCCCTGCTGAGCGCAGAGCCCCACATGGGGCTCAGTCTCACAACCATGAGATCATGACCTGAGCCAAAACCAAGAGTTGGATGCTCAACCGACTGAGCCACTCAGGGACCCCAAGACCCTGCTGAATTTATGTTGGGTATTCACCTGTAGCTCTAGGAGAAAGGGTAAAAAACTCAGTTTTCATACTAGATTCTAAAGTTAAATAAGAGATGTTATAACTGATACCAATAAGGGCTGGCATCCAAGGCCATGACATGACCTAGGTAAAAGGCAGACACTGCTACCATGAGGAAATTCTAAAATTAGAAGATCCCAGAAGTAGCATTATTATTCAAGTTTGTTTCTTTATAGGGCAAGAACCAATGAGGCATGAATTCAACACATCAATTCTTTGCATGAGTAACCAAGATGCAACTATGTAAGGGAATTCACACAAGACTGGCATTAGATTTGTATTCTAGCCAGAGATCTGCCTCTAACTTGCTATGGGAACATGGGAATGTTATTAAATATCTATAAATCTCAATTTCCTTATTTCTAAACATTTTACTGAAGTATGCATTTTATGTCAAATTATTCCAATAAAAAACAAATGAACATCAATAATCTCTAGAGTAAATTTAAAATTAGATCAGTATCACAGAAATGCACTGTGTGGGTCTTAAGAAGATTTAAAACTGAACAGCTTCCTACATGTGTTTGCATTCCAAAATGATCACGCATGTTCTGATAAACTTACTATACAGGCTTTTTATTACCTGATCTGAGAAAGTGTATGGTCTAACTTCTTCCATAGAGATGACATAATTGCTGGGACATCATTTGATGTTTCTAGAGCATAAAAGGAAAAGTTTCTTAATAAATACAGTCAAAGAAAATTCATCACTTTAGACACAAAGTGAACAAGGAAAACAAACTTTCCTCTAAGCTGCTGACATATGTCACAAACTAAGAAATAAACCTATTTTGTAAAATGACCTACAAAGCTATAAACGAGACTGCCTTCTTTTCTTAAGCCATTGAGTATCAGATGCAATATGAGTGGAAATGGGAATTTGTAAAGCCTCTGAAGCTTTTACAGATCAATTTTTTATCTTCTTTGCATTAAAAAAAGACTTTTTTTTTTAAAGATTTAAGTAATCTCTACATCCAACATGGGGTTCGAACTTACAACCTAAGATCAAGAGTCACATGCTCCACCGACTGAGCCAGTCAGGTGTCCCTCAAAAGGGCAAACTATTTTAAATCCTTTCTATTTGACATCATATTACATTTGAATGTTAATTAAAATAATCTGATTTATAATAAATATCATAAAGGTTACACAAACTCCTGTGACTATGGAAATTATTTTTCTACAACCAATGTTTTTATGTCCAAATCACTGCGATCACTCAGCAACCCCTTAATAAAAGCCCCACCAGTTACTATACTTAAGTTACAGGTAAAATTCCTGAGGACGGATTAATTTTTTTTTTTTAGAATATGCTCTAAAAGCCCACAGTGATGGGAAACTTCTAGGATATTTAAAATCTTTACTATATACTTATAAAAAAACTCAAACCAGAGAAAGCTACCCAACATAAAAATGGGATTAAACCTTTGTAGTCCAATAGCATATTGTTTCTGAAGTTATTCACACTCTAAATATTCCTGTAAGAATATTTAGGCCTATTACATTTTTTTCTAGTGCTGTGATCTTGGAAAAAGTTATATGGCTTCTCTAATTCTGTTTTCTGATATTTAAAAATTATCTGAACAATCAACACCTGTAACTGGGTTTTTTTAAGGACTGAAATAAAACAAAGGAAAGCATTCAGCACAAAGCTGCCTAGAGACAAATACCCAAAGTAATAAATAAGCATCTTTCCTTTTTTTCAATGTTATTATTTTATGGTAATTCTTTTGTTAATGTTGTGAATTACAAAAATAATCAGTATTGGAGAATAAAACAAACAATTTTAACTTTCCCCCTAAAATATTAACTTAGGCAAGTATTATTTTATATTCTGGTTAATATAAACCAGAATTTTATGACTGGTTCCTGTGTCGAGATTTAGACTACCAAGACCTTAAAATTAAAATATTGACTTGAAATTCTATAACACACAGAACATGTTCATCAGTTTAGACACTTAGACTTGAGTTTTATTTTTTAAGAAAATTATTTTCTTGTTATATTCTCTAGCTTTCAGATTTTTGCCACTGATTTATTAATCAATATAAATGCAAACTGATTAGGTATCTCCCAGTAAAACATATCTCATCATAACTGAGACAAGTTTTCTTTTGGCTTTTAGGAGGCATTAACAGTCTTTAAAAATTGTTTCCAATTAAAACTATTAGATAAATCCTATGTAAAATAGAAAAGAATCCTTGACCCTCAATTCTTACCTTTTGCTTTCATAGCTACATACTCATTCAGAATTGTTGTCAGGTTTTTTCCAAACAAGGACTGAAAAAAAAAAGATCAAGCATTATAAAAGTTGTGCAATACTACTAATAATTTCCTACCATGAAACATTTCACTGTATAAAGTTATAAAAGATCTGGATTTTTTTTTTTTTTTAAAGATTTTATTTATTTATTTGAGAGAGAGCACATGAGAGGGGGGAGGGTCAGAGGGAGAAGCAGACTCCCTGCCGAGCAGGGAGCCTGATGTGGGACTCGATCCAGGGACTCCAGGATCATGACCTGAGCCGAAGGCAGTCGCTTAACCAACTGAGCCACCCAGGCGCCCAAGATCTGGATTTTTTGATGAAGAACAGATTAGGGTAAGAACAGGTTATCAAAAATGAAGAGTCACTTAAGGTAGGGTTGCATCAAATCTACAAGTCATGAATCTTGCCTGTTTGCATAAGACACTGTGACTGTTTCATTAGCTAAGATAGTCCAAAGGCAGAAAAGCAGTTTTCAGCTGTGGGGTAGGGATCTAGTCACGTAACTTTTTTTTTTTTTTTTTAAGATTTTATTTATTTATTTAAGAGAAAGTGAGAGGGAGAGAGAGAGACAAAGAGCATGAGCTGGGGGGAGGCGCAGTGCAAGAGGGAGAAGCAGACTCCCCACTGAGCAGGGAGTCCGATGCGGGGCTTGATCCCAAGATCCTGGGATCATGATCTGAGCTGAAGGGAGATGCTTAACCACTGAGCCACCCAGGCGCCCTCAGTCACATAACTCTTTAAAAACAGTAAGGACTCACTCCTAATTTGCCCTTTCTATCCTGAAAGCCATATGAACCTGCCAAAAAACAAAGTGAAAAGACACTGAGCATGAGAGAGCCTTCTCAAGGACGAGCACCGTCCTATTTTCACTTCTATCCTCTCACAAACTTGTTTTCCTCCCCTCCCCCCCGCCCCGCCCCAGTTTCTCCTACTACTAAAGTGCAGGTTTTTATTACCTCAAGTTTGAGGTCATAAGAATCTGGAAGGCTTACTTTCGTATGTAAAAGTGGACATGTTAATTCTTAATTCGTAGAGTCATTTGTTGTGAAGATTAAGTAAGGATACATGAAACATGTCTAAGACAACGTCTAACACAGGACAGGTGATCAGTTTCCTTTTCTCTCCTAAAGATTTCTACTTTGTTCTGTCTTAACTAAAGCCTGAGAAGTTTGGGGATTTGCTTAATACTAACTTGGTCATTCTACCTTGTCTTATATCTAGTAGCTAACATTAATTTGTGAATGACTGGTGTCATGTCCCCCAAAATTCACATCAGGACACAGTGGAGAAAGTGGCCATCTATTAAGCTGGGAAGACAGCCGTCACCAGGAACTGAATCAGGAGCACTTTGATCTCAGACTTCCTACCTCCAGACCTGGGAGCGGATCTAGGGGCCAGGTGTGCATGTGGCTACTGGGGGACCACTGCAGCTGGGCCCTCACAGCAGGAAGCTACACAACCTCACCGACACGCTAATCCAAATAAACAAACACACCTGTATCTGTACAGATTTCTACACATATTAAACATGGCTTCATAGTGGTATCTCCGACTACGATTCAACACCACAGATTTCATACTTAGGCTTATCTGTATCTTCTTTCTCCCAGAGTCCTGGCTCCAATTATCTACAATACCATCTTACTTATTTGTTGAGAATGGCTAATTTAGAGGAACTCGGGGGAATTTATTTAAGATTCATTCATGCTGTTGTGTGAATCAACAGTGTGTTGCCTTTTATTGCTTAGTAGTATTTGATTCTATGGCTATACCGTAGTTTACCCACTTACTGGCTGAAGGACAGCATGGTGGTTTCTGATTTTTGACCATCACATATGAACATTAGTGTGCAGGATTTTGGGTGAGTATGTTTTTCAATTCACTTCGGTAAATATCTGGGTGTATGAGTGCTGGATCTCATGCGTGTTTTATGTATGTTTAACTCATATGTATTTAGCTCAATGTATGTTTAACTTCATAAACAATTGTCAATCTGTTTTCCAAAGTGGTTGTATGATTGAGTTGAATGAGCAATGAATGAATTCCTACTGCTTTGCATCCTTAGTGCTAAGTATCTGACAGTTTTTAAATGTTTTTTTACATTAGCCATTCTAATAGGTATATATTGGTATCTCCTTATTCATTTGCATCTTTCCAATAACAAATGATTTGGAGCATTTTTTTCTTGTTTTTCTCTTTTGGAATTTTTTTTCCATAAGCTTATTGCCATCTTCAGATCTCCTGCCCATTAAGAATTTCGTTTTTTGGGGCGCCTGGGTGGCTCAGTCATTAAGCATCTGCGTTCAGCTCAGGTCATGATCCCAGAGTCCTGGGATTGAGCCCCACATCGGGCTCCCTGCTCGGCAGGAAGTCTGCTTCTCCCTCTCCCACTCCCCCTGCTTGTGTTCCTGCTCTCGCTATCTCTCTGTCAAATAAATAAGTGAAATCTTTAAAAAATTTTTTTTTCTTCGTTTTTTTTTTAAAAAATTAACAGTTTTTTAACACGTATTCTCGGTACAAATTCTTTACCACAGATGTGATAATGTAAATAGTTTCTTTCAGCCTGTGGCTTGTTATTCTTGGAACAGTCTATTGTAGAGCAAAATTTTTAAATTTTTACAAAGTTTAATTTACCAATTTATCCTTTTATTGTCAGTGCTTTTGGTATCACATCTAAAACTCATCACCAAACCCACGTTTACACAAGTTTTCTCAAAAAAAAAAAAAAATCTTACAGTTCTACATTGCACCTTTGGTCTTTTACCCACTTGGGTTAATCTTTATATGAAGTATGTGTAGAGGATCTTTTTTTGAATCTGGATGTCTAATTGTTCTATCTCCATTTGTTGATAAAATTACTCTTTCTCCAGTGAATTGCTTTTGCACTTTGGTCAAAATCAGTTGTGTGTGTGTGTCTACATTGGGCTCTATTCTGTTCCACCAATCTAAGTCCCTAACCTTCCTCTAATGCCACTCAATCCTGATTATTAGAGGTTGTTAGTAAGTCTTACAATCAAGTAATGGGAGTCTTCCAACCTATCCTTTTTAAAAATTATTTGGGCTACTTTATAGTTCCTTTGCTTTTCCACGTAAAATTTAGAATTCAGCTTGTTGCTATCTACAAAAATGTTTGTGGGGATTTTGATTGTAATGGATATATAGATCACAATGGAGAGAACTGACATCTTAAATGAACACAGTATGTTTGATATTCTCCAGCAGTTTTGGAGGTTTTTTCAGGTTTCCTCCATAGATAAGCACGTTGTCTATGACAACTGAAATGAATCTGAGACATGTTCAAAATAAATTAGCAAAATACTATGTCGGGCACCTGGGTGGCTCAGTTGGTTAAGTGACTGCCTTCGGCTCAGGTCATGATCCTGGAGTCCCGGGATCGAGTCCCACATCGGGCTCCCTGCTCAGCAGGGGGTCTGCTTCGCCCTCTGACCCTCTTCCCTCTCGTGCTCTCTCTCATTCTCTCTCTCTCAAATACATAAATCTTAAAAAAAAAAAAAAATACTATGTCAAATAATGTAGCTCCAAACTATGTCTATTATATTCCAAATGATGCTCTGTTGGTCTAGTGATATTCTAAAAAGAGGTGACAAGATAACAAAACACCTGTTTTATATTTGTCTAAATTAAGCAAGCAGACATAGGAAAAAATGGGTTGAGATAAGATACCACAGAGCAGGTGGCTTAAATAATAGGCATTTCTTATTCTGGAGACTGGTGAGTCCCAAATCAAGGTGCTGGTCAATTTGGTTCCTGGTGAGGGCCAAATTCCTGGCTTCCAGACATCTCCCTTCTTGCTGTGTGCTCACATGGCATCCCCTCCGTGCCTGTTCAAGGAGAAAGATCTCTCTCTTCCACTTCTTCTAAAGGCAATAATCAGATCCCAAGGGGCCCAACCTCATGACCTAATCTAAACCTAATTAATTCCCAAAGGCCCCACCACTAAACCATCACATTGGTGGTTAGGGTTTCAACCTATGAATTCTGGAGGGACAAAAATATTTAGTCCATAGCAGGCAGAAAACAAGTGAGCCCCAAGACAAGCAGTAGTGAAACTAGTTAGAAATGAGAGTGTCAGGGCCCCTGGGTGGCTCAATCGGTTAGGGATCTGCCTTTGGCTCAGGTCATGATCCCAGGGTCCTGAGATTGAGCCCCGCATTGGACTCTCTGCTCAGCGGGGAGCCTGCTTCTCCCTCTCCCTCTGCTGCTCCCCCTGCTCGCTCACTCGCTCTGTCAAATGAATAAATAAAAAATTAAAAAAAAGTAATGAGAGTATAATTTTTTTTTTTTAAGATTTTATTCACTTGACAGAGCGAGTGAGCCAGAGAGCACAAGCTGGGGGGAGGGGGGGATTGGCAGAGGGAGAAGCAGGCTCCCCACTGAGCAGGGAGCCTGACGCGGGGCTCGATCCCAGGACCCTGGGATCATGACCTGAGCCAAAGGTAGACGCTTAACCACATGAACCACCCAGGCACCCCGAGAGTGTTATTTTGAAACTGATTCTTAGAAGCAAAGTTGCCAGCTTTGGCATAAGTGTGTGAAAAGAAGAGCTGGCCTTCTTTAGGTCTTTCCAGTCATGCATTAATACTAACTATCAAATGTCTACCAATTTTGAAACTGCTAATGAGCTGATGTTAGGACTGCTGTTTATAGTCTCTCATGTTGGTCAATGAGGAACTATTTCCCTTAAGGAACAAATCACTCACCAGTAAGCAGGCTGGAATAAAACCTTCATCTGTACAATGTTCCGCGTATTCTTTTAAATTTGAACTTTCCAAAATAAAAGTTTGGCAGGTAGAAGTGAGGTTTTCCTGTTGTAAGTAACCTAAATGAAAAACAGAAGGTTAGGTAATTCCAGTAACTTCGGTACTTTCGCCAAAATGCAACAGAAATGCAGTTTCATATCACAAATGGAACCTCAGGTGGAATGTGCTGGGTTTCTGCAGCCTTGCCCAGAACCACCAGTTTGTGCTGCAGTACAAAGCAGTCTTCAGAGAATACATGGTTGTTTGATGGAAAAAACTCTAGCTAATCTAAAAACATACGGTATTTGATCAAGTACAATTAATGCACAGTAATGCTTACAAGCGAATCTATAAGTAATGATACGTAAGAGGAGAACTAATAAATGATCCATGTTCTTCTCCATAACCTCCACACTGACCAGGCTGGCAGACAGTTATATAAGTAACTTACTGCATTATCAAAAAACTACATTCTCCCCATGTTGCTATTTACTTGTACATTTCACTTATTTGCCTAACGGTTTTAAGAGAAAAATGAACAAGAGACCTGCTTTGAAGGAAAGCAAAGAAAGGCACTCCCTTGATTTTTTAATTTATGCCTTTGGGAATCAAAACACTATTTCAACAACGACAGCACTTACATCTAACTGACATTTACGGAACAATCTTATTATCAGCCCTTGGTACTTGCACACATATGAATGCTTCATTTGTCTTGACTAGCAGCCTATCTTTGTTCTTTTGTTTCTTAGCATTATTGGCGTTTACCTAAACCCACCACAAAAAACAGCAGTATAATACTGAAAGAATATTGGATAGGATATTGGGAGACCAGGTTTTTACTCGGTTTTTACTCTGTTCGGTTAAAATAAGCATTGTGAATTTGGGGCAAAAAATATCACGTTATCTTCCAGGACTAGGGTGCTTCATCTGTAAGGCATCACACTTGTCTTGACTTGTGGATCAAATCTGGTGAAATTACTCCCTTGTGTAAAGCCCTTCACTCACTTCCCATAGCACTCAGTTTAAACTTCTAAATTCTGAGCAGCTTCAGCTGGATTGACCATGTAAGGACCTCTAAAAATCCTCTCCTCCATAAAAGCAATGAGAACACTGGCACAAATGGTTAAAAAGAGAAAAACTTTTACAGAACTCAGAAAATAATCAAAGTCTTGGGAGCATTTAAAAAAAATAGAAGAAGGTCAGTAATAATGAACATTGTGGCATTTTAACTTGCTCTATTCTCACGCTCATATCCCCAGCTGAGTGGTATACTTGTTTTAACTGTGATTCCAGGCTGTTGATTTTCAAACAGCCTAGCAGCCCATGGAGGGGTCAGATAGGGCTGGAATTTTTCCAAAGACTCATTCCCATTCCCAGAATACTTTGATCTGTGTAAAAATTACCTGGAAACCTCCACTTGCATGGCTTGTCTTTGAATTCAATCAGAATTTACCCAGTGCAAAGAACCTTCTCCTTTAAGATGTTTGCCTAAAACTATCAGCAGGAATAGCTTAACACTACAGCTACCAGTGACGAAGAGTGGGACAAACAAGCTAAACAAAAAAAACACAAAACATACAGACACACACACACAAAGCTGGGGTATGAGCAGTCCATAGCAGGCTCTGAAAAGTTAGGATATATTCCTGGGATATTAGAAGGACATGTACAAGTGTAGGGCAGTGCACCTACTCAGAAGAGATCTGACAAGGCCCTAAGCCCTCACCTCTGGCTGACCAGTAAGGCTCTGAGTAAGCAGGCTAAGGCAGAGTTGCCAACTGCTTAGCTGAATGTTCAAGCATGCCCCAACATACACACAGCCCCTTGACAAACAATGGGAGACTTATGGACTCCAAGCTTTAAAAAAAAAAAAAAAAATTCAGTGTCCAATCATAGAATATAAACTCAAAGAATAAAGACTTTACAGATTTAGTTCAGGCAGTTCACAGCAACTGCTGAAACAACAACAAAGAGCCATAACAAACATGAGGGAGGCAGGAGAATTTGATTACAAGAGCTGTCACGTTATATTATTTAAAATGTCTAATTTACAGCAAAAAATATGAGACATGCAGAGAAACAAGAAAGTATGTTTCATATACAAGGCAAAAATAAGGGCGCCGGGTGGCTCAGTCGGGTAAGTGTCTGCCTTTGGCTCAGGTTATGATCCTGGAGTCCTGGGATCGAGACCCACATCGGGCTCCCTGCTCAGCGAGGAGTCCGCTTCCCCCATACCCCTCACCCTGCTCGTGCTCTCGCTCTCTAATAAAAACTTAAAAAAATAAATAAAAACACAAGGCAAAATAAAAGCAGTCAATAGAAATCATCCCTAAGGAAGCCAAGAGTTAAAACTTTAAAAACTTTAGAGTTTTTAACTACAGTTAAAACTTAGTATCAGCTACTTCATTTTTAAAAGATTTGAGAGAGAAATAAAGAACAAGCATGAGCATGGTGGGGAGGGGAAAAAAGAGAGGGAGAGAGAGGGAGGGAGGGAGGGAGAGAGATACTTTAGCAGTCTCTGCACTTAGCTCAGAGCCTGATGCAGGGCTCAATCTCATGATTCTGAGATCACAACCTGAGGTGAAATCAAGAGTCGGATGCTTAAACGACTGCCTCACCTAGATGTCCCCAAAATCAGCTGTTTTAAGTAAGTTCAGAGAACTAAAGAAAACTATTCCTAAATATCTAAAAAAAATCATGAGAGCAATGTTTCATCAAAAAGAAATAAGAAAAACAGAAATTATACAAAAAAAAAACCAAGCAGAAATTCTAGGGTTGAAAAGTATAACAACTAAAATGAAAAATTCCCTAGAGGGGGGACTCAACAGCAGATGTGAAGAGGCAGATGAAAGAATTAGTGAACCTGAACACAGCTCAAATGAGATTATCCAGCATAAGGAACAAAAACAAAAAAATATCACAAAAAGTTAACAGTCTTTGAGACTTGTGGAACACCATCAGTTGTGCCAACATAAGCATAATCAAAGTCCCCGGGGAGGAGAGACAGAAAAAGGCAGAAGGAGTATTTGAAGAATTAATGTCCAAATAATGAACATCCAAAATTTGAGAATTATTTATTTATCTAGGAAGCTCAATAAATTCCAAGTAGGATACATGGAAAGAAATCCGTATCTAGACATCTCATAATCAAATTGTCAAGACAAAGAGAATTTGGAAAGCAGAGAGAAATAGTTCATCACATCACAAGGGATCCTCAGTAAGATTAACAGCTTTTTTTCTCATGAGAAACCATGGAGGCCAGAGGCAGGGAGATGAGGTAAAGTGCTAACAACAACAAAAATCCAACCAAGACCAGCAAAATCCCTTCAAAATGGAGACATTAAGCTACTCCCAGATTAAAAATACAAAATGAAACAAAACCCAAAGACATTGTTGCCAGCAGACTTGCCCTTTAAGAAATATTAAAGGGAGTCCTTTAGGCTAAAATTAAAGGACACTAGACAGTGAAACAAATCCATGTTAAAAAAAACAAAACACACCAATAAAGGTAACTGTACAGGTAAACATAAAACAGTATAAATTACTTTTTGTTTGTAACTCCCTTCTGCTTTAAATGACAACTGTATATAGTAAGTATAAATCTGGGTTGGTGACCATATAATGATGAAGATGTAATTTATATGACTTTAAAAGCAAAAAGGGGGAAGAGAATGGAGTTAAAGAGGAGCAAAGTTTTTATATACTATTTAAATTAAGTTGGTATTAATCCAAACAAGATTGTTTTAAGTTACTTGTAACCTCCAAGCAATCACTAAGAAAAAGGCTCAAAAATAAAAAATATAAAGGAAACAACGGGGAGGCGGGGGCGCGCCTGGGCAGCTCAATTGGTTACGTGTTCAGACTCTAGTTTTTGGCTTAGGTCATGATCTTGGGAGCCTGGGATAGAGATAGAGAGAGAGAGAGAGAGAGACAGAGAGAGACACACACACACACAGCTCTGCGCTCATCAGGGAGTTGGCTTGAGGATTCTCTCTCCCTTAGCCCCCTCCCTGCTCGCCTGCACGTGCTCTCTAAAATAAAAATTAAGAAAAAAAAGGAAACAATGGAATTAAAATGGTAAATTGGAAATATCCAACACAAAAAAGGCAGTAATAGAAGAGTAACAGAAAAAGTAAACATAAAATATATACAGACTACAAGTATCAGAATGGCAAGCAAAATCCTCACCTTATCAGTAATTATATTAAGTGATAACGGATTACACAATAAAAAGGTACAGACACACAGAATGAATAAAAAATACGATCCAACTACATGCTTTCGACAACAGACACACTTTACATTCAAACACACAAACAGGTTGAAAAGAAAAGGATGGAAAAAGATATACCATCATACAGTAACTAAGAGCTGGAGAGGCTATACCATATCAGACAAATTAAGACAAATATTGTTAGTAGACACAAACATAATGGTAAGATATTTAATGAATCAAAAAGAGAACAATTACAAGCATATATGCATGTAACAACCAAGGCCCCCAAAAACATGAAGCTGAAACTAACAGAAGTGGAACAAGAACTAGACAATTCAACAAGAGAAGTTACAGACTTCAACATCCTACTTTCAATAATGAATAGACTAGAGAGCTCAGTCAGGAATGAGAAGGCTTGAACACTATAAACTAACTAGACCTAACAGACATCTATAGCCTACTCCACCCAACAACAGCAGAATACACATTCTTCTCAAGTGCATGTGAACATCCTCCAGGATAAACCACACATTAGGACATAAAAAAAGTTTCAGTAAATTAAAAAAGACAAATTATATAGAGTATACTCTCTGGCAAGACTAAAATTAGAGATCAGTAATAAGAAATTCACAAATATGTGGAAATTAAACAACACTCTCCTAAATAATCAAAGGGTCAAAGAAGAAAACAAAAGGAAAGTAGAAAATATTTTGAGATAAACAAAAACAAAATGCAACATACTAAAACTTATGGATGCAGCTAAAGAAGTGCTTACTGGTATATTTATATCTGTAAATACATTTCAAAGATGAAAGATCTCTAACCGATAACCTATCCTTTCATTTTACGAACTAGAAAAGCAAACTAAACCCAAAAGAAAGCAGAAGGAAGAAAATAAAAGATCAGAGAAGAAAAATGAAAGAGAATTAAAAAATAGAGAAAAATCTATGAAACAAAAAGTTGATTCTCTGAAAAGATCAACAGTAATCAACAATCTTTAGAGAGGCTGACAAAAAAAGAAGACTCAAGTTCCTAAATTCAGGAAGGAAAGAGGGGACATTACTATCACCCTTACCGAAATATTATAATATTTATATTATAAAAGGATACTATGAACAATTATATGGCAACAATTTAGAAAGCCCAGGTGAAACAAATACTTCTTAGACATTAACTGAACTGACTCAAGAATCTACAGAAAATCTGAACAGACCTAAAACAAGTAGAGACTGAACTGTAATAAATATTCTTTTCACAAAGAAAAGCCTAGGATCAAATGGCCTCACTGGTGAATTCTATCAAACATTGAAAGAAGTTTCACCAACTCTTTAAAAAAATAAAAAATAAGAGAGAGGCCGCCTTCCCATTTCAAACGCTGATACTAGTAATAATCTGATACTAAAACCAGACAAAGACATCACATGAAAACTACAAACCAATATCCCTTATGAAAAAGCAGATGTAATAATTCTCAACAAAATACCAGCAAACTAAATCCATTAACATTTGAAAATGATTATACACCATAACCAAGTGCAACTGCGCCTGGGTGACTCGGTTGAGCGTCTGCCTTCGGCTCAGGTCATGATCCTGGAGTCCCTGGATCAAGTCCCGCATCGGGCTCCCTGCTTGGCAGGGAGTCTGCTTCTCCCTCTGACCCTCCCCCCTCATGTGCTCTCTCTCTCATTCTCTCTCAAATAAATAAATAAAATCTTAAAAAAAAAAAAAAGAGTGGTTCAATAAAACAAAAACAAATCAATGTAATACACTCTATTAAAAGAGGGGCGCCTGGGTGGCTCAGTTGTTAACCGTCTGCCTTCGGCTCAGGTCATGGTCCCAGGGTCCTGGGATCGAGCCCCACACTGAGCTCCCTGCTCGGCGGGAAGCCTGCTTCTCCTCTCCCACTTCCCCTCTTGTGTTCCCTCTCTCACTGTATCTCTGTCAAATAAATAAAATCTTTAAAAAAAAAAAAAAAGGAGTAAAGTCGGCCCAATACATTGTTTTAATAGAATAAAGAACAAAACCATGTTATCATCTCAACAGATGTAGAAAAACCACTTGACAAAATCCAACACCTTTTCGTGATAAAAATATGAGGAATATAAGGGAATTTCTTCAACCAGATAAAGGCATTTGTGAAAATCACACAGCTAACGTAATACTCAGAAGGTTAAAGAGTCAAAGCTTTGCCCATAGGATCAGGGACAAGACCATGCTTGCTCTTGCCGTTTCTATGCAACACTGTACCAGAAGTTCTAGTTTGGGCAATTAGGAAAGAAACTGAAGTAAAAAGTGTCCACATTGGAAAGGAAAAAAAATCAAATGTCCTCATTTGCAGATGACATGATGTCCTAAATAAAAAATTCTAAGGAATCCATGTACACACAGAAAAACTATTAAAGTCATTAAGTGACTTCAGCAAGGCTTCAGGATAAAATCAGCTGCATTTCTATATACTTGCAATGAACAATCCAAAAATGAAAAAAAACAAAAACAAAAACACAAACCAATTTCATTTACAAAGGCATCAAAAAGAATAAAATATTTAGGAATTAAGTTTAACAAAAGTGTATGATCCTACTAAAAACTAGAAATATTACTGAAAGATATTAAAGAAGACTAAATATATAGATAGATCTCTCTTGTTTATGGATTAGAAGAGTTAATGTTATTCAGATGTCAATACTCTTAGATTCAATACAATCCCTATCAAAATCTTAGTTGCCTTTTGTGCAGAAATTGACAAACTGATCCTAACATCCACAGGGAAATACAAGGGACCCAGAGTAGTTAAAACAATCTTGAAAATGAAATAGTTGGTGGACTTAACACCTACCCACTTCAAAACATACTACAAAACAATAGTAATCAAGGTAATGTGGTAACTAGCATAAGAATAGACCTATAGATCAATGGGACAGAATTAACATTCCAGACATTTATGGTCAATTGATTTTCAAAAACAGTGCCAAGTCAGCTCAATGGGGGAAATATTAGTCTTTTCAACAACTGGTGCTAAGAGAACTGGATACCCACATGCAGAACAATGAAGCTGGACCAAAACAATGAAGTTATACCTCATACCAAATATGAAAATTAACTAAAAATAGATCAAAGATGTAAGTGTAAGAGCAAAAATTGTCTTAGAACAAAACACAGGTGTAAATCTTTTTGATGTAGGATTAGGTAATGGTTTCTTAGGACATCTAAAGAACAAGCAACCAAAGAAAAATTAGATTGAACTTCATCAAAATTAAAAACATTTGTGCTTTCAAGGATACTATGAAGGAAGTGAAAAGACAATGGACAGGGGCGCCTGGGTGGCTCAGTCGGTTAGGTGTTTGCCTTCAGCTCAGGTCCTGGAATCAGCCCGTATCAGGCTCCCTACTCAGTGGGGAGCCTGCTTCTCCCTCTCCTCCCTGCTTGTGCTCTCTGTCCCTATCTCCATCTGTCTCTCGCTCTCTTTCTGATAAATAAATTAAAAAAAAAAAAAAAGACAAGATGATGGACAAAAATTGAAGAAAATATTTGCAAGTCATCTATCTGATAAGGAACTAGAATCCAGAGCATATAAAGAACAAACCACTAAGCAAATGAGAAGAGGCTCAACTTCATCAGTAAATAGGAAAATATAAAATCAAAACCACAACGAGATGTATCAATTCATACCCACTAGGATAGTCAGAATTAAGAAAGATAGTGAGTACTGACAAAGATGTGATGAAACTGGAAATCTCATACATTGCTGGTAGAAATGTAAAATGGTGCAAAATCACTTGGGAAGTTCTCAGAAATATTAACATAGAATTACCACATCACCAAGTGATTCTACTCTTAGGTATATATCTAAGAGAATTGAAACAGTATGTCCAAACAAGATTTGTACATGAATGTTCATATAGCATTTTTTTAATAGCCAAAAAGTGGAAACAACCTAAATGTCCATCAATGAATGGACAAAATGTGGAATATCCATTCGGTGGAACATTTTTCAGGCATGAAAAGGAAGTAACTATACTTCAACTTGCTATGACATGTATGAATCTTGAAAACAAGGTTCTAGAAGTCAGATACAAAAGGCCACAAATTGTAGAATTCCATTTACATGTTATGTCCAGAATAGGGAAATCCACAGAAACAAAAAGTAAATTAATGGTTGCCAGAGTTTGGGCGAAGGGGGCAAGTGGGAGTGACTATTAACGGGTCTGGCGTTTCTTTTGAGGATGATGGACATATTCTGGAATTAACAATTTGGTGATGGTTACAAAACACTGTGAATATACTGAATATTGTGAATATACTGAAAACCACTGAATTTTACTTGTTGTCGGATGTGGATTATATCTCAATGAAAAAATGTAATCCTACATTAACACGTTATATGAAGCTCTACTTGTTTGGCATCCTAATTTCTTCTTTAGCCTTTTATCATGCCATTCCATCTCTCCCAGACTAACTGGTCTTTCAATTCTGCAAATTCACAAATGCTCTGATAGCAAGACCACTGTATACTCCATTCCTGTTGCTTCGACAGCTTATCTTCTTAGCCTAGCTAGTTCCAACTCATTCTTCAGGTCTACGGTTAACTACCACTTCCTCAGAGGCTCTTTTTTTGAATCCTCTTATTACGTGTTATACTCCTCTTATCAGATACTAGATTCCCTTATACTTACCTTTGCAGTAGACTTATCTCAGTGCTGGTATAATACTCAAGTATTTCATGACTAAAGCAATTATTTAGGTCTCCTCCGTATTTAAAATCTACTTCCGTATTTAAAATTCTATTCTTTTCACCTGGAACTTTATCTTTAACCAGGCCCTCCAAGTCAAAAGACTAATTAGAGTGCCTATGAAGTCATTATATATGAAGATTATAAAAGCAAAGGGCAAGAAAATTGTCATCCCATTTTAGAAAATGCCCTAGCTGGGATCTGGGAACCAACTCACCACTTTCTACTTATAGTTGATGAATCAGTTTTCCAACAGCTTGCTCACTAACGCTATAGAGAGAAACAAAGAATACACAAATAAAAAAACCAAAGATATTGTCCTTTGGATTAGGGGAAGACATTTAGAAACCAGAATATACCTTTTATCTCATATACTAGTACTTCAGTATCTCCAACACTGATGATATGAAATCATCTCAATTATGAAATTAGATCAAAGATAGATTGCTATTTTCCCTTATTTTATTTTTCACAAGTAACCCAATAGAAACCCTACAATTCTACAGCCAGCTGAGAAGCAATCATTTTTATGATGGCTTGCTTTTTAACAGTTACATTATTTGGAATAACTCAGCTGCTACTAGGATTTCACCAATACAGAAATTTAAAACGTATACGAACCACTGGAGTCACTTTGGAAGCAGGCAGCTGGAGCTTTTTATATGTTTCAAAATTTAAACTGAAGATAATTTCTTTTCATGGGAGAGTTTCAAAAGTATTAAGCACCCCAGATGTATTCATAACCACTTGAGACTTCTAACAGGTGGTGGTGTGAAATCAAATTCCTAATGTGAATTTGCTTTTCTGTAGACCAAACATTCTCAAAAATAACATAGCACTAAGGGGATGAAAATTGGTACAGGAGAGGCAAGGGAACAAAGAGAAGATCACCCTTTTAATGCATAAATCACAGATGTACATACAATACATGAACACTGTATTTGTGACATTAAAGTATCATGTGGGAGATTAGGGGGAAAAAAGTCTAAAAATACTCAAGGGTGTAACAATGAAATAAGGTTGAGAAACCAACCTAGACTGAATGTAGTGATAGAATTAACCTTTCTCAGAAAAAAATACGATCATTAGTGCTAACTACCCTGGCCAAGGAATTATCACAGATCAGACAGTTTACGGTTTATCTTAAGACATTACACTTCAGTATACAGTTGAGAAAAGGCTTGTTAGAAGGCTAGATTACTTCTATAAAGTGTTTAAAAATTATAATGCATTTTAAAATAGCAATATCTAAGATATTTACCTTCTGCTCTTAAAAACATGCCCAACTTTGAGCACTCTAGAGTTCCCATTTTAGATTAGACTTGATGAATTTTGCTTTACTTTATAGAAAAATAAAAGAGCTGAAGTTAATAAACCAATAGTGGAGACAAAATGAAACACTAAAAATAATCCAGAAGAATGTAGGAAAAAAAGAGCAAGTAACAAATGGGACAAATAGAAAACAAATAGCGAGATAGTAGATTCATTTTTTAAAAACTTTTTTTAATTTAGTAAGCCTATGCCCAACGTGGGGCCTGAACTCATGAACTCAAGATCAGGAGTCCCATGCTCTAACAATTGAGTCAGCCAGGGACCCTGAGATAGATTTAAACCCAATTTAGCAATCCTACTTCTCAGTATTTACTCAAATGAAATCAAACATGTCCACACAAAAACTTGTAAGCAAGGTTGTAAACATTTTATAAGTTTAACTAAGTTATATAAAACCCAAATATCCATCGAGTGGTGAATACATGAATGAAGTATATACACACAGTAAAATACAGCAAAAAAAGGGGGGTGAGTGGGATGGATTTATAGGAAGCTTGCCTTAGAGTAGGGTATCTTAAAAACAGAACAAGTTCCTGAATAAATGGACAAAAGAATAAATGAATGGGAAAATGAACAAATGAATAAAAATCTATGATCAAGGACTGTCTTCCTTCAGTATTTTCGGCATTTGAAGGAAAAGCAGTTTACAGCGTATACGTAACCTCCTGGACCTCGGTTTCTCCCATCGTATCATAGAGCAAGCAACTGCTACTTTTCTGGGCCCTTGAGAAGATGAAGAAAGAAGTGAATAAAAGATTTAGTATCGTTGGTCCATAATCATAGAAACCTAGAGTATGTGTAAAGCTATGATGCATGTGTTCAGGGATGTGGGCAGCTAAATCCTGGAAATTCAGGCAGAATGGCTTATTTTATTTTATTCTGCAGCCTGGTTCTGTCTGGTAGCATTATAATCAATTTCTAAAAGAGGAAAGAGACTCCAGCATTCTCCACACGATCCATTTTCCCACGGGTAGAGCTATTCTGTGCTTGTATAGACAACTTCCGCATTTCCCCCAACTCTTCTAATGTGGTTGTTAGATGTGACCATAGGATTACGTTTATATTGAAAGTGTTCCTAGCGACTTTGCTAGTTCCTTTTGGCTTCTACTCAAACTTAACAGAGATTATTAGAATTAGTATTTGTGATTTCACTGTTTTAAATATTTATAGATGCTTAATTCTTAGATACTTCTGACACTGCTACAGACTTATACCCCAAGTATAAACATTCCTTTGAGAGTTTTTATTTTGTTCTGATAGTAAAAACTGTTAGAGGCATATGACTTACACCTGATTTCTAAATGAGATATCCTCTAGCAATCGAAATATCTGATGTGGTTGTTATTATTCCACTGCAAAGTACACTTTACCCCAGGGAATGTGCTCTAAGAGAAAATTAAAACCTAGCCTCCCACATCAAAGCCCATTAAGTCATTAGGTGGCTCTTCAGTATGTGAGCTTCATTTTCTTGCTGGGCTGCAGGGCGCTAGGAACCCTCCCAGAGACATTAACAAGTGCCTCCTCCAAGCAGATTTATCCAGGAATCACAAAATTTAGACCTGAGATGGACCTTGGGCTTCCTCAATCTGCAGAAGAGGAAACTGAGTACAGAAGACATTAAATAGTTTTTCCAGGATCTACAGCTGGTTACAAGAAAAGGAAAAAACCCCAAATCCCCACAGCATTCTGAAATCACATAGCCCAAGTGGTCCGGAAGGTGGGGCGAATTATTCTAGACTAATGTGATTTGGATGGTGGAATTAGAATACCATCCAGGTTGATGACTGCTTCAGATGAAAAAATCCCAATTCTTCAGGGGCATCTGGCTGGCTCAATGGGTAGAGTGTGAAACTCTTGATCTCAGGGTTTGAAGACCGAGTCCCACGTTGGGTACAGAAATTACTTAAAGATAAATAAAAAAACCAAAACCAAAACCAAAAACACATGCGCAATTTTGGGCAATCTAGAGTTCCCATTTTATTTATTTTTTTAAAGATTTATTTATTTGAGAGAGCAAGAGCAGAGTGGGAGGGGCAGAGGGAGAGGGTACACAACCTCCAGCAGTGTCCGTGGGCGGAGCCCCACACGGGGCTCGATCTCACGACCCTGAGATCATGACCTGGGACAAAACCAAGAGTCAGATGCGTAACCAACTGCCCCATTCAGGGTGCCCCCTTTCTTATTTTTTATTTCTTTTTAAAAGATTTTATTTATTTATTTTTGACAGAGAGAGAGACAGCGAGAGCAGGAACACAAGCAGGGGGAATGGGAGAGGGAGAAGCAGGCTTCCCGCCGAGCAGGGAGCCCGATGCGGGGCTCGGTCTCAGGACTCTGGGATCATGACCTGAGCCACCCAGGCATCCCTATTTCATTTATTTTTTAAGTAGGCTCCATGCCCAGTGGGGAGCCCAATGCGCAGCTTGAACTCACAACCCTGAGATCAAGACCTAAGCTGAGATGAAGAGTCAGGTGCTTAACCGACTGAACCACCCAAGTGCTCCTAGAGTTCGTATTTTTAGGTTAGACTTGATGTATTCTGTTTTACTTTTGTCCTACGAGTTCCAAAACAATGCTCTAAAGTAATAATTGAGTCCTTCCATATTAACAATATATACATGGTTAACCACTTATTTACTTATAAAAATCTTATTTATCATTGTTGAACACTTGATTGTAATCAATTCTCTATCAGAATAATAGGGGAAGTTTTAAGTATAAATTATTCCAAATCTCAAATGTTACAATGAAAATACAAAATAGGGAGCAATGATCTCTTATTAGAATACAAATAATTACTCTTTCAATTAACATTAGTGATTATTTCTTTTTACTCCTTACTAAAAACATCTTTAGAATAAAATAACTATCCTTTGTGCAAACTTACTGACAAAGATGTACAAATAGGTAAGAAAGCATGCCTGAGTTTCCTTTTTTCTTAATATAATATTGTCCTCGGCCTGCTTTTCAATGGAGGTAGAAGATGAGCACAAGTTAAATAGACTGAAGGGGAAATATAACTGGAAAAGAGAAGGAAAGATAAAATCCTAACTCTATCTAGAGTATTCAAATTTTAGGAACTGAGATGCCAAGAGTCTGCCTTCTATTCTTCCTGTTTATGGAGAAGGAAAGCTAAAGACAGAGGTGCCTGATGAAGAAAGCAAGAGACATCAAACCCCCTGACCTGAAAATATCTCCTTTACATATTCTAATAATTTCCCAGAAGTTTCTGAATTATTACTTAAAAATGTAAGCAATTCTTGGGAAGACTTAACATACAGTGCCTTATATTACTAGATCTACAAATAACGAAGTTTCTGTCTATAAGGAAGTTATCTAAACGGACCCAGAAGATACATATGCAAATAACTATAATACAAAGCAAAGATGGTAAGATAATAGGACTTACTTTATGGGAGGAGAGGGACTTGAGAAAGTATTACCAACTTGGGAAAAATTATGAATGTTACAAAGAAGAGGTGAGTCTTGAAGGATGTTTGGGGAATCCCCAAAAAGCTGATGAAAAGTATACATGGAGAACATGTTTGGGGGACGTGCCCAGTTTGGAGAAAGCACAATGTATATGATGGAGAACAGCTGGAGATACAACTGAAAAGACAGAATGGGTAAGGATCCAAAAAAGCTGTAAATGTCATCAATGACATATTTTTATGAATAAAGAGGATATAAAGACAGTCTGATTAATAGAAAACAGAGTAACAATCTGACTAAATGACATATTCAGTAAGCAAAAAAGAAATGTTATGATCACAGTTGCACTTCATTTACTAAATATTTATAATGTCTTAGCTACGTAAAGGTGAATAGGATCAGTGGCTCTTGACCTTTCAGGTGTGTCAATCTGATTCTGTTTGCCTTCAAATCTCTTCTTCCTCTCTCTTTTGCTCTGAGCTGTGTGATAGGAAACCTGACCCCACACAGGCAATGTTTCCTAGGCTCCATGTCAGCTGGCTTCTGGCTGTGTTCAAACAATGGGAAGCACTGGGGGGGGGGGGGGGGCGGGGGGGCACTTGGAAGAAGCCATGTAGTTTTCCTCCCATCTCTTCTTTGCTTTAGTAGATTCTCCTCTGTGACTACCGCTCCCTCACCAGAAAAGTCTACTTTCCATCTTCAGCAAGAGAACCGGGTCTCTGGACTGCTTCATCTCTCCTAGTCCTCGTCCTTCTGATTATCACAGTGGCTTCCTGCCGTTGCCGCTGTACAAACTGGCTCACATAAGCTGCTTGTCTTCTTAGTTTTTCTATCACCAGTGTAACCAATTCCCTCATTAGATCCCTCCATGTTAAATACTCAGATTGGTTTCAGTTTTCCTGAATGGATTCTGACTCACACAGAAAGAACAAACCTATTTAGAAATCCAAAAAATGTTCTGGCCCCTTCACTCATAAAAATGCCCCACCTGACGTAAACCTTTACAGTTTTGGGGGCTTCCAAGAACTTTCAAAGCCTGTCTTATTAATCCCAGATCAAGAAAAATGAGGACAAAAGTTAAGTTTCAGTTTGAGAAGATGAAGTCCTACAGGTGGATGATGGTGATGGTTACAGAACAATGTGAATGTACTCAATGCCAAAGTGTACACTTAAAAATGGCTAAAATGTTGCATATATTTATGTCATGTATATTTCACTAAAGTAAGTAAACACAAGCAAAGCTAAAACATGGTTAAGTAAGGGTTTCACAGAAGTGATGTACAAGGCTGCTGAAGCACTTAAGGAGACATTTATAGTTACACCTGCTAGGAAAGGTGTCAGAGACCGTGGCTTCCACTTGGAGAAACTCCCAAGTAGTTGGCATGCCTGCAGCACAGGGCAGACACTGAAAAGCTGAGATCAAGCAGGAGGGGCAGGCAGGGTGAGTTTCAGAGTAGCCTGTACAACACACTGAGAAAACCGAAGTGGTGTCCCAAAAGTAATAAGCAACACTTTGCTGTATTTTGGCCTGTGTAATATTTACGGAGGTTCCAGCAAGACAACTGCTGGACATCGCTGAGGAGCAAGGGCTGGTTACGTGTAGTGACGTTCAAGTCAGTACGGTACGTTGAAGAATGAAAGGCAGGCGGGAAGTAGAGTTCAGTCTTTGATTTGTAAAAGGGTGACACAGAGCATTAAATAGAATTAGACAGAATGTGTGGTGAGGTCTAGGTAAAGTATTTTGGGGTTTGTGTGTGGGAGGGGCACATGCCTGAGGGTAAAGAAACCTAATTATGGGAACTCTAAGGGGAACTACTTCTCTATTCTTAGCATTTAACAGTGTCTGATACTAAGCACCCAAAGATTTCTTTAAAGAATATTATGAAGAAAAGGAGTCAACAAAAAGAGAGGTGAAGATAAGGAGGGGGTACTGAAAGAAGAATCATGACAAAATAATGACACTGGTACAATTTTAAGCCTCTAAGTTTTGGAATTATACATCTCTGTGTGCTGATATGAGCTTCAAGACATAATATTAGAGTAAGAATGAGTGTGGGGAGACTTTTTTTTTTGTATCATGTATTCTTTTGCACAACTTGTAATTTTGATAACTGCACAATTTTTTCTTTTAGAATACGTGTAGTATGAATGCTTTAGGCAGATTTTTCTTAACAGTAAATATCAACAGCATGACTATATCAGAAACGATGACAGAAGTCCTAAAGAAGGCACAAGGGAGGGGCATATTAAGTAGGATTGGTGGCAATTAAAATGGAATGTGAATGACAAAGAATTTTTAGGGTAAGAAACAATGAATTTGGAATTTTTATCCATTAAAAAAAGTAGGAGTCAAGCAGAGCAGCTGGTTTGTGGAGAATACAATTTGGTGTGAATTATTCCAGGTAGAAAACCATATTGCTTTAAGATCAGTTGTTATTAACCGGGGATGATTTTACCCTCCAGGGAACATACTGACAATACCTGGAGACATTCCTTTTACTGTCATAAGTGGGGGGGAGTGGGGTCTTATTGGCATCTAATGGATAGATGCCAGGGATGCTGCTAAACATCTCACAATGCACAGGACAGCTCCCCATAATAAATAATTACCTGGCCCCAAATGTCAATAGGGCCAGGGTGAGAAACCCTATTAAAAACTATAGTTACTGAAACTGGAGTGGATTACCAAATTGCTAAAACCCAAAAATCCTTAAACTATATGCCAGGAGGAAAAAATAAAGTACGCCAATGTTATCTTGAACGGTGTTGAAGTCACTTTAAATGGGTTTCCATATAATCCCAGTAAATGTAACAATTACAAGACAGCCAGCTTTTTTTCACAGATATAGACGGAGAATAACTATTGATAATTCAGTTCTGATAAAGCAGGCAAAAGATTAACATGAACAAAATGTTAATTAAAACTTAAGTCATTAGTTTCTCCAAAAAGGGCCGTGCAACCCTTACCCTCTCCTGTTTCCTGCAAAATGTGCTCACCAAAAGCCCCGAGCACAAAGGCCAGTTTTCCGGTAAGCCTGGGTATTTAAAAAGTAAGACAAATGGGATTTTCCTAACAACAGGGTAAGGACAGTAACTCCTGCGGACACTAAGGAAGTTTCATCACAGGTATCTACCATTTCCTTTCAGGGGTGTCGGGTGCGAGGTCCGCGCTCCCGAGGGCTCTCGCTCCCCGCAGCACGACCCTCTCGATTCTGCCCGGGGACACACACCCACAAAACCCGTTCCCCCACACGGGCAGTACTCCCTGACGACAGGCCCGTGACACTAACCGTCCTCAAATGGAGGAAAAACGAACCAGTAGGACGAGCACACGTTCAACTGGAAGGCATTTTCCTCTGTGAAATTTCTGGCCGGTCGACAGATGAGGAATGGCTGCAGTTTTACAACCTGCAGATGGCATTTCAGACCCCCTACGCTGGACTACTCACTGCGGGGAGGGAGGGCGAGGGGTGGGCAGGGAAGATCACCCCGTTCGCCCCGAATTCGTCGTTGTCGGGGCGAGTTACGAGAAGGACGTCGCGAAGGTCTCTCTACGAGACCGGCCGGCTCGGGGACGTCCTCGTGCTCCCCAATCTGGTCCCAGCTCTGACAAGTCTCCTTCCGGGGGTCCCGACCAGGCGTGCAGGCCTGGCTCCCCTCCGAACCCGGGCCTCAGGTGTTCCGCCCCGCGCTTCTCCTCGGCCCTCCCCTCGCCACGCAGCCTCCGGGGAGCGCAGCACCCGCACACAAAGAGGCTTACGCTGCCCGAGCGCCCGGCTCAAGGGGAACCGCCGCAGGTCTCGACCTGCAGGCGGGGAGGCAGAACCCCAGAACTTCCCCACCCCGGGAAGAACCTTTGCCCCAAAGGTCGTTCCGTCCTGCTCAGCCGGGTCCGCTACCCGTCCCTCCCGCGCCCGCGCTTACCCAGTACTAGTCGCGCTATGTCCGACGGTAACAACATGACCGAAGCCGCAGCAGGAACCGCCACAGGAGACGAGATTCAGGTAAAAGCCAACACAGCGACAGCTCCTGCGCCGCATCTCCCGGTTCCAGTGGCGGCACTGAACCCGCGGCAATTTGTCCCGCCTCTTTCGCCCCGCGTCCGCCAATCGCTTCCGCCGGAGAAAGAAAGGCGCCGAAATGAAACCCGCCTCCGTTCCCCTCGGAACTGTCGTCACTTCCGTCCTCCTATTCTGAGGGGTGGGGCTGAAGGTGGCGAGGAGGTGGGACGCAGGCGCAGCGGCCGGAGCCAGGGGGCGGGCAGCGAGCGCAAGGACGCACGCCATTGGCGGGTAACGCGCAGGAGCGTTTGCTCAGAAGAGCCGAATGTTTTGAGGCGAGCGAGCGCAAGGACGCAGAGCGTGCGGGGGTCGGCGCGCATGAGCTGATGGTACCCGCTTCCGGGTGACCCTCACTTCGTCTTCGGGAGATCCGGGCTGCGCGGTCACGCCGCCTTTGAACCGGAAGCGGGAATAGTGGGTGTCCACCTGGCTGGAGCCGCTGGGGCCGCGGGGGGAAAGTGAGTGGAGCCGGGGTTTAGGCTGCAGCCGCCGCCGCTTTAGGAAATTCCACTTTGGCTGTGCGAGTGCACCGTTAGGGGTGTGGAAAGCGGGCGGTGGCTTCTGCGTCGGGGACTGCAGGGGTGTCCGAGCCGCTCTGCGCCGGCCCCCCCGACGACCGGTCTCGCCCGCTGCTCTGGCGCGGACCTTCCCCGCACGCTGCACCGCCTCTCTCCCGCCCTCTCTCCGGGCCCCTAGCGGACTTAGCCTCGAACCTTCTTCCAGATGCCCCGTTGCACGCTCCGGCGCGTCCCCTTTCCCTGCCACTTTACGGCCCCGATTTAACTAGATGACTAACCATGTTTTCCCCCCTTTCGTTGCTTAGTTTTAACCCACGAGCATCTCCTGAGGCTTAAACTAGAGTGGCGTGGTTAAGAGCACGGACTCAGGAATTTCGTTGCTGGACTTGGAATTTTGGCACACGTGGGTGCCCGCGCTGCCCTGTCTCCCTTGAGAGAATCCTTGCCCGTGGTGAGCCCTCAAGAGCAATCGCTGCTGTTTTTACCAGGTACCGAGAAGTAAAAGGACTCTCAGAGCTCAGGGTGATCGTTGAGGGAGAACCGTGATCGTAGAGGAGCTAATGAGGTTCTGCGAGGAGACCTCGAGTTGTTCAGTTGCCCCCAGAGGAGGATGGTGGGGGCCCTCCACACAGGAGGAGAAATGCGTGTAAAGACACAAAGCGTGGAAGCTTTCAGAAGCTCAAGAGTGAGGTCTGGCGTTGAACGAAATAAATGTGGGCATTTTCAGCATGTCGAGGTCTTAGGGATGGATGAGATCACACTGGGAGAACATCGGGTGGAAAGTAGGGAGACAGAGATAGTCTTTTTTTTTTTTTTAAGATTTTATTTATTTATTTGACAGACACAGCGAGAGAGAGAAGAAGCAGGGGGAGTGGGAGAGGGAGAAGCGGCTTCCCGCGGAGCGGGGAGCCCGATGCGGGGCTCGATCCCAGGACCCTGGGCTCATAACCTGAGCCGAAGGCAGACACTTAACGACTGAGCCACCCAGGCGCCCTGACAGAGATAGTCTTGCAGGTGTGGGTGAAAGAGAAACCATCAAGAGAGACTTAGGAAACGAAGGGAAGAATGGTGATTCGTGACATTTATTGATCATTTGTTGTGTTCTAGGCAGTGTGGCAAATCCGTACATGAATCTTTCACAGTAACTTTGAAGGAAGTTCTAGTATTGTTTTTCATTTTATCGTTGACAGATCTGAGGTTTAGAGAGATTAGCTAATGTGTCCAAGGTTATACATCCTGTAAGGGGAGGGGCAGGGGCAGGATTTGAAACGGTGCAATCTAACAACAGAGCCCACACTATTACTCCAGAAAAGAATGGCATGCCAAGGGCAGAATTAGATGCAGGAAATGCGATGGAAGCATCATTGTCAAATTATGCAAAGCAATCAATTTGATTGAAATCTAAAAAGGAAGGTTGGACTTGCCACTTAAGAGACTGTTGTTCAGGAAGTATGTATGGTTTCAGTTGCATGTTGGTAGGGGGCTTAGTTCTGGGTTAATATATCAATTGAATTCAACTTTATCTGTTTACTCTTTTACTCTGACTACTCTGTAGTCTCTTCGGTTTTTTCAATTCCTTCAACACACCATGAACTTTTCCATCTTAGGACCTTTGGGTGGTACTAGTCTCCTTCCCTAAAATATTGGTCCTCTAGCTCTTTCTCTGATTGGCGCCAATTCACACCTTGGCTTTGTTGTAACCTCTGCTGAGATGTGTTCCCTGGAAGTTTAGCAAAAGCGATCCTCTTCATTGTTATTGTGGATTTGCCTCCTTTGAGTCATATATCATACTTTGGAATTAGGCACTGATTTTTCAGTGTACTTGTGTATTGTCACTCTCCCCCACCATTTATGACTCCAGAAGGGAAGGAGTTGTGTCTGTTTAATTCATTATGTCTAGCTATCCCTGACATAGTACCTCAAACAAGTAGTGGCCCTGTAAATATTCTTGCATATATCAGTGAAAGAACGTTTCCTGACTGGTTTGTTTTCTTCAAAGTAATCAATCTTTGAGAAACGGAAGAGAGGAACACAGAAGGAGACAAATAGAAAAACCACAGCTTTAGAAGAAAAAAGGATGTTTGACACATCTTTCTGAAGTGTCACATGGTCAGTAAACCTGCATTTTTTTTTAACGTTATAAATAACATCTTCAGTATACTTAGAAATAAACATGCCTACGTTTATGGTTCTTTGGATATGGATATTGTTAAGGTGTTTTCATTGTTTACAATCCCAGTTTTATTTTCCTTACTGACTCAATCAAGAGGGTTTTAAACCAAGATTGACTATGAAGGGGAAAGAGTCCTAGATAAAACCATAAGGAATGGAAAATAAAAATAATAGCCCTTTTCCTCAAGAAGTTTACAATCAAATGAAAAAGACCTTTGGGTAAATAACCTATAATCTACAGCAAAGTAAAGGATGTTGTAATAGGGATAAAAGAGTCACAACAACCAATGAATAAAGATAGAGAAGCGAATTAGAGCTACCTACCAACGAAATAGGTAGGCTTGTTAGGTAGTGTGCTCTCACTGAGTGTTTAAAATGAGTGTTTAAATAATTTTGTAGGAGGGATTTCTTCCTTTATAGAAAGATTAGATGTGGTCTCTCAGTTCCAGTTTTACGACTGTGAGTTAAACAACAGCAAAGATACATACTTGATCTTTAAAGAATGAGTGGAGTTTATATGAATGGATGGGAAAAGGACTCCCCTTTTTCCTCTTGAGATATGTCAAAGACAAAAAAAAGTACGTTTTTTTGTTTGTAAACATTTATAGTCTAACAAAAAGGAAACTTCTTTGTAACAAGAGTCAGAAATAACGACACAAAATGCTTTTTTTATGTGAATTTTTTTTTTAATGGTTATCAAAGGAAGGTTTGATATGTCCGAAAACATAAGAGGAGGAGGGCTACCGCAGTGGCATTAAGGCACAGTAAAACGTAGTTTATTTTTGGTACTGTAGTATTTGATTCCCTTTTAAAACAGGAGCAGAGGGGCGCCTGGGTGGCTCAGTTGTTAAGCGTCTGCCCTTGGCTCAGGTCATGATCCTGGGGTCCTGGGATCGAGCCCCGCATCGGGCTCCTTGCTCGGCGGGAAGCCTGCTTCTCCCTCTCCCACTCCCCCCTGCTTGTGTTCCCTCTCTCGCTGTGTCTCTCTCTGTCAAATAAATAAATAAAATCTTTAAAAAAACAAACACAGGAGCATAATTGTCCTTGTATTTTTATGTTTTAAATGAGAACCATAAAGCCAGTTGAGACTTAAGTGCTAGGCAAGGCTTACTGGCTCTGATAACCTCCTACATAGCAATTCCAAAGCATAAGCAATTGCAGCTTTTGGCTCAGCAAATGACATATCTTGTCACTCCATGTAAGAGTTAAATAGTTAAGAGTTAAATAGTTAAGCTGGTCAGTGTTAAATCCTTAAATGCTCTTTTTTTTTTTTTTTTAAGATTTTTAAATTTATTTATTTTAGAGAGTGCGCATGCACTCGGGGTGGGGGGTGGGGAGGAGGAGGGAGAGAGAAGGAATCTGAAATAGACTGCGCTGAGCATGGAGCTCGTCATCGCGGAGACTTGATCTCACCACTGCGAGTTCATGACCTGAGCGGAAACGAAGAGTCAGACGTGCTTAGCTGACTGAGACCCAGGCACTCCTTTCTTTTCCATATTCTTTTTTTTTTAAGATTTTATTTATTTATTTGACAGAGAGAGAGAGGGAACCCAAGTAGGCGGAGTGGAAGAGGGAGAAGCAGGCTTCCCACAGAGCAGGGAGCCTGAGGCAGGGCTCTATCCCAGGACCCTGGGATCATGACCCAAGCCGGAGGCAGATGCTTAATGACTGAGCCACCCAGGCACCCCTCTTTTCCTTATTCTTGATCTGGCTGTCTCCTGTTGATCTTTTACATTTTAATTTAATTATCATGTTTCTTAGAAAAGGTCTCAGAACAATAAAGTATATGTTTTCTATTTTTATCCTGCTATTGCACATAAGTACCCATTTGCATGTTGGGGCTTTGTTTTGATATACTCTAAGAAAATCTCACTTGAATGTGGAAACGTTAAGAAAAATCATTGTATGTTTGATCATAATGTTCCTCTAATTGTACAGTTTGATCTGACTATATATTAATACCACAATTTGAAATAATTTTGCATTTGTGTGTTTTTTTTACAGTGATGTGCTTTCTGAAATTCTGAACCATGAGTTTAGCACTTAATGATCTGCTTATTTGCTGCCGTCAACTAGAACATGATAGAGCTGCAGAACGAAGGGTAGTAAATTACTGAAATTTAATCTTTTCTTGAAATGAGTGTGTGATTGGCAACCCATTACTGTGTTCTTTTTCATTTTCAGAAAGAAGTTGAGAAATTTAAGCGCCTGATTCGGGATCCTGAAACTGTTCAACATTTAGATCGACATTCAGATTCCAAACAAAGCAAATACTTGAATTGGGATGCTGTTTTTAGGTATTCCATTCTTGTTTTCTTTTTTTTTTTTTTTTAGATTTTATTTATTTATTTGAGAGAGATAGAGAGCACAAGTAGGCAGAGTGGCAGGCAGAGGGAGAGGGAGAAGCAGGCTCTCCGCCGAGCAGGGAGCCTGATGCGGGGCTCGATCCCAGGACCCTGGGATCATGACTTGAGCCGAAGGCAGGCAGACGCTCAACCGACTGAGGTACCCAGGCGCCCCCCATTCTCGTTTTTTTTTTTTTTTTTTTACTGTCTTTATTTTTCTCTTTGTTTTTATTTGTTGTGATATTTTTGTGTATGTTGGTCTTATTTATCTTTGCTTCCTGTATACTATTGTGCCTTGCATATAAAGTTGGTGCTTAATATTTATCTGAAACATGATTTTTTAAAGGATGTTCATATAGAAAAAGTTAAAGTTTTTAAGCCATTTTTCAATAAAAGTTCTCAGATCTCACTCAAGATTAGAGATAATTCCTTTCATATTTGTTCATTCAGGAGTTTATTTAAAAAAAGACTATTTCAAATTCGAGAATAAAATTAAGTTATAAATGCTTTATTATTGCTTTTATATCTTTAAATATTCCTCTGAGTAACTGCTACATACTAAATTATAATTAAGAAAACAATTACAAAATAATTTCTATAGGAATGCAGTTAAAAAAATCAGGCGTTGGAAAGACAATTGATTGCTGGACTGGAATGCCAAACAGAATTGATGCTTTTTTACATTAAGATATAATTTTCAACTCTGAAGTCCATTTGTAACTAGAAATGGGTTGTAAAACTTAGGAAAAATGAATAAAATATTTTAAACTAATGTAGAATACTGGGAAGCTTGAAATACCATTTTCAGTCAAGGGGGAAGTATATTCATTTATTCTTAAGTGTTTAGAACTTTTATTTTTACCACTTACTTGGTACTGGATGGACTTACAGATTTCAGTGCAGATAACATAAAAAATGCATGCTTCTTTTTCTCTGGTTACTTAATTTCAAATACCACAAAAATAGTTGCTATCTAAAGGTGAGTATTATTTTGCATAAGCTGATCAGGTAGGTCCAGTAGGCACCTGGCACTTCCAGCTAATCATGAATATCTTCTAGGCAGGCTTCATTCAAAGGCTAGAAACATTGCCAACTACCTGGGAAAGGGTTGGGTTGTGTACAGAATAACAAGAGAGAACTGAGAGCCCTAATAGCATTGTAAGCTTTTAATAATAAAATGAGAAAACAAGCAGTAAAGCAACCAAAAATCATGGAGGTTACAGTCTAGAACTTTGCAGAACAGACTTTAAATTGGTATTGGGGGGCTGAGGCCTTGAAAGAGGAAATTATTTTATTTAGCTGGTACATTGATTGCAGCATTGTGGCTTGAGAGATTATCTTTGTGGTGGCATAAAGGACTTTTCAAACTGTTGTAATAATTTAAGCATTTAAAAAGTTTCTGAAATTCTAGTTTGTTTTCTTGAAGGTTTTTGCAGAAATATGTTCAGAAAGAAACAGAATGTCTGCGAACAGCGAAACCAAGTGTATCAGCCTCAACACAAGCCACTAGGCAGAAAAAGATGCAAGAAATCAGTAGTTTGGTCAAGTACTTCATCAAATGTGCAAATAAAAGTAAGTGCTATTGTTTATTATAAATAGCTGGTTTAAAAGGTTATTGTTGCACAAGTTTTGTCGGAATATGGTGAGGTAAAAGTTGGGTGCTAACTCTAATTTCTAGTGCATATAATGGTTTTTAATATATGATCGGTTCAAATATTTGGAGGAATTTACGCAAGCATGGAATGATAGTCTCCAGGTTGGAAGGATTAAAAAATTAGTATTCCAACTACGCATTCTTCTTGGATCCCCTCTATTTGTTCCTAGCACTTAGGTAGCCTTAATGATCGAACATACCTTTTAGGCTTTTTTTCCTATCTTTGAATAGCTTTAATAGTGGTGAAACCTGTCTCCTTTGTTACTGCTTCTGTCTTCTGATATAATACAGAAAAATCCTAATAAATTTTTTCAGAATGATATCCTTTGAGATATTTGAAGTTAGCTGTGACATTTCCTCTGAGTTGTTTTTTCTAAACAGACGTACTTCCTTCAGCTCATATGACCTAGTTTTTGTGTCACTCTCTTCTGAATTTTCTTCAGTTTAGTGTAGGACTTAATTATAGCTATATTCTCATTGGTGCAGAGTGGAGCAGGACTTGTATATCTTTTATGCTATACTTTTACTGATTCATTTTGAGATCACATTAGCTTTCTTGGCAGTCAAAACCCACCCTCTTAAGTAACACTATGCCCGCTATTGATTAAAAAAAAAATACCCAGTGGTTTTTTGCTTTTGATGAGCCACATATTTCGTGTTTTGAACTGGGGCGGTGGATATTTTAAAGAGTTGATATTTTTGACCCAAAGTTCAGGATTCCAGTAGGCTTATGTAAAGAAATGGGCTTCATACAACGCTGAAAGCAGGAAGTAGAAGTGTTTGTTTAGGGACTCTTGGGCTCAGACTTTGTTTATTCTTCACACACAAAGATGTGGCTTTGTGATACCAGGTTTAGTTTAAGAATCAGAAAAGCCATTGAATCACTCTGTTGGACGCCTGAAAGTAACATAACACCATATGGTAACTGTACTGGAATTGAAATAAGAAACTTAATGAAATAAAAAGAATCAGAAAAGCCCAGTGTTGGTAAACATTATTAAGTAGAAGGATATAGATGGTTAGTGAATGGTATTTTGGAATGGTGGTATGAGACTTGAGTCTAAAAAGCAATGGTTTAGCAGAAATTTAGTTTTCCAGCTCTGAGGTGCCAGTTTGTGTGGACAGTGGCAAGCTCGTGTCAGGGATTCCGGCATAGACAGAGGAAAGCTACATTGAAATACTCTGCACCTGCTTTTGCCCAGTATGATAGCCCTGCATTTATTAAAATTTGTTCTTTTGGCTGCTAACATTGGGTTCTTAACAGATTTTAATATGTACTTGCAGAGTTATTGAAAGAAAGATACCCAAGCCCATATGTTGCCCACCAGAAAAGTTTGCAGTGTGTGATTTTGCTTTACGGTGAAAAAACCTTCAGTTGCAAAATTAACAGTGGGGATCACATTGGGAAATGTGAAAGTATCACTGTCGGTTTACAGGAATGACTAGATGAAATTATCACTTTAAGATTATTTAAATGGTTGAAAAGTTGGGTTTTTATTTGAGGCTTCTTTCAAGTTTGACTTTGTAACTTAAACATCTTTAATCTCAGAACAAAACCAGAGCATTACTATCATATCCTCTCACTTTATGTTTTTCAAAGAGTTGGGGAGTTGATGGGAATTTAAACACATGTCCAGACTTAGCGTTGGTATTCAAGGTATGATGAAAGAAACAGAGATTCCAAAAAGACAGCTGGGAAGGAAGCAATAAGCAAATATCATTTGTTCTTTTATGTAGGTGTTTGCTCTGCACGAAGCACAGATGGAGCCTAGAGAAGAGAAAACTCAGCTTTGTAAAATGTTAAGTTTTATGAGGTTCCTTAAATTCTCTTTAGCCAAGGTGGTTGTCCTTTGGAGGTGGATTTTCATAGAAAAGAATGTCAGCATAATTCTTGAAACCTTTCTCAAATTTGGCAGAGGAAGGAAATTTGTTGAGATTAAGACCATAGGGAAATATGATTTTATCGTGACATTGATTTATGCAGTTAATAAATGTTTACTAGGCAAATACTATTCAGTACAGTTACCGGGCTGTGTTGCCTTACAGAGATTAATTAATTGCTTAGGGATGTTATAATATAGCAGATGTTGCAGTTAAGAGAATGTTGTAAGGACTGTAAGAGAGGGGCACAGGGTGTTACAGCAGAGGAACGTGATTGGACATTTCATCATTGGTCAGGTGCCTGAAAGTGTCATATAAGCCACAAGTAAAAATGATACACAGTTATATCAGTGTTTACTTATTTACCATAGTTTGATAAGAAAATGTTAAACTCCTCATAAGAAACCGCTAAATATATAGAAAATAATCAGATATATATATGACTTGCAACCTGTTCATAGCTTATAACAAAAAACATTATATGCCGTTTTAAGATTGTTAATATTGTGTGATTGTTAATAGTGTGATTTGCTGAAAATAAGAGACAGTTTTTAAATGTCCTTTTGTTGCCTTCAAGAATATATCCATTAATACTGAATTTTTAGGACCTCTAATAAATAAAACTGGAAATATTACAGCCTTACATATTTATGCCACAAATGCTTTTGTATGATATGAAAGTAATTTGGTTTTCAAAGCCAAATACCCTCCTTACAATCTTTTTTTTTTTTTTTTTGAAAGAAAGAGTGCACGATTTGGGAGGGGGGACAGAGGGAGAGGGACAAGCAGGCTCCCTGCTGAACAGGACCCTGGGATCATGACCTGAGCCGAAGGCCGATGCTTAACTGACTGAGCCACCCAGGGGCCCCATCCTCCTTACAATCTTAGGTTATTCTAATGAGTTCATTCTTTGTAAAGTACCAAGAAACTTTGGATCATTTTAGGTCTAGTGCCAGAAATTGTGAATTATTAAGGATAGGATGGATGATTGTTTTTGCTATATATTCCCATAAGGATCGGCCAACTTCTTTTGTAAAGGGACCAGTCAATGTTTTTGACTTTTCAGGCTATATAGTTTCTGTCTCAGTTATTCAGCTCTGCTGGTGTAACATGGAAGTAGCCTTAGACAGTATGTAAATGAACGGACATGACTGTGGCCCAGGAAAACTTTAGTTCCAGAAACAGGCAGCTGGCTGCATTTTGCCCATGGGCCATGGTTTGCTAATCCCTGCTCCATGAGAAAGTGATTAGTTCATAGTAGTGTCCCATATGGGATTATTTATATAGCTGCAATTCCAAGTGTTCTTATGTTTCTTAAGATTTATATGTTTTTATTTGTTTGTTTATTTTTAAATAGGAGCACCCAGACTAAAATGTCAAGAACTCTTGAATTATATCATGGATACAGTGAAAGATTCATTTAATGGTGCCGTTTATGGAGCGGATTGTAGCAACATTCTGCTCAAGGACGTTCTCTCAGTGAGGAAATATTGGTGTGAAATATCTCAGCAACAGTGGCTAGGTATGTTTTGAAGTTTGTTATTTGTGAATTTTTTCTGTGAAATGAAATGTCACTAAAAGATTGGTCAGAATCTGTATCCCCCAAGTGACCTTGCAGTTTAACAGTATCTTAGTAAAATTGAATACTTCAGAATCCAACCCTTAGTTTCCTTTATTATGGACTTCCTAAGTGATTGTCTCGATCAGAACTGGAACGACACAATTGAAAGAAGCCATCCCTGTCCTCGAGTCTTTCACAGGCCAGTGGCGGAAGAAACGAGTAAACCAAAAATTACAATGCACTATAATATAGGTATGTTTGGGCTCAGTGAGTTCTCAGATCAATGACATTAAACAACCATGATTAAAGATAAAGAAGAAAACCAAGAAGGAGAGGAGGTGTCATAAAAGTGAAAGCAGCAGAGTTTCAGGTTGGAAGGCGTATGGCATTTTAAGTGTGGTAGAAATGATAAAACACAGACGTATCCATTGGATTAGGCATTTAGCAGGTCACTTGTAAGGTATAATAGGGGTCAAAAATAGTAGACTAGGATGTATAGGACCCAGGGACTATAACGTAAGTAGAGTGGGTGGCAGGGAGGAATCTACTGTTTCTGACTTCTAGGTGAAAGGTACTGAGGAACCACAAAGGAAGGAACTTATGGTCAGAGACTGAAACATTAGAGTTTATTGATTTCAGAGGTGGAGCATTTCTGTCTCTGCGTGGGTTCAATGGGTGAAAATGGGATTTGGCTTTAATGAAGTGACTCTAAGCCATATGTCAAAGTCTTCTAATACAGCCACCTCTGAAAATCTAGAAGCTCAGTGTTTTTCATGGAAAGTATTTAAAATAAATTATGCTAATGAAATGAAAAGACACTTGTCTGTATTGTTTATTGTCAGTTTCTCATTTCAAAACAAGGTATGTGTGGGTGGTAAAACCGAGACCTAACCAGGGCCCTGCAGTATATTCTGTTCCCACATGAATGAAAAGCCTTCTTAGCTGTTACATGAATTTCTTAGGTGTCATCCCGCCCTTTGTTGTTCTTAGTGCGAGGGAGGCTGTGTCCCAAACTTGACCCTCACAACAAGTTTAGCAGAGAATAGGCTAGTGATATCCAGGACACTGTGACACGTCTCTCACCACCATGGTCCATCCTAAATATACAGGAGGTTTGCGTATTTTTGATTAGTCCTTCTAACCACAGGACTCACCGAAACAAAGGCAGTCCTTGCTGTAGTCGCCATACTATGTCTCACATGTTCTCTGAAATCCTCTTTCTATTTTTGAGCATATTACTATCACTTCTCATAACCGGCCCTTTGGTTGAATTATCTTGCTAGTTAGCTCCCTTCTCTGAAACTTGATTCTCTAGTGAGGATTGTACTGAAGAAGTGAAGTTTTTGTTCAAAATACATCTTTGGTAGAGGTGTTGATGGAACCCACAGTTAGAGGTAAGATTGTCTAAAGGGAGAGTTTTGAGTGGGATGAGAAGATGCCCTGAGGCCAAGCCAAATATAAAGTTTAGAATTAGCTTATTGATTTCTGCAAAAAGCTCTGCTCAAATTTTGGTAGGGATTGCACTGAATCTATTGAACACTGAAGGAAGTGTTCTAAAGGAAAGATTCATAGCAGCTATATTCTCAGTTTTGAAGGGGGAAAAACACTATTGATATAAAAATCTAATAGAAACAGAAGAAAAGGAAAATCTATGCATAGATGAAAACAACAGTAAGCAGTAAAGGAGACTAAGACAGAGTTACATCAAATTGGGCACTTAAAACATCCGACCTCATTAGCTGGGGAAGCCCCGGCTGGAGTCTCGATTGGGAGGGCCTGGGCAGAGCGTCCTCCCCACAAGCGAGACTTCCAACTGACCATCCCCATAAGGGCTGTATTTGTAGGGCAGAGGACAGGGTTTGGAGTTAAACATTTGTTTGCGTACGTGCAGTTTGGAGCTAGTCACATTCCTGTATTATCATGTCTTTACATATTCAAGGAGCCTGGGCTAGGTGTGTTTGCCTCCCCTCCCAGATTCCATTGCTGATGGGGGGACAGCCCAGCCTGGAGCTGGAGGGGATGTAAGGCAAAATTTATAGCTCTTGGTGTCCAGACCAGAAAGGCCACTTCTGACCTGGAAGCCAGCTCCCAAGGTCACTTATGCAGCACAAGTCTCACAAACAACATTCCTTAGCCTGCCTGTGCACGTGCAGGTCGGGTCGGTCACGCGGGCCAAACCACAGAAACCTCCATCCATACCAGATAGGAAGGACAGACTTCACAACCACATGGAGTCTTTTAATCTGTGAACATGATGTATCTCTATATTTGTTTAGGTCTTTTTTGACTTAAAGAAATCAGTGTTTTATGATTCTTAGCATACAGAATTTATATATTTTTATTAGATTTATATTGCAGTAGTTTGTAAATTGTGTAGTTTTTAAAAAATTTCGGTTTCCATATTCATTGCTGTCATACAGGTGGTTTTTGTGTTATTAATGTTGTGTTCTGGGACCTTGCTAAAATCACTTATTAAATCCAGGAGCTCTTTTGTAGCTTCCGTGGGATTTTTCTCTTTAGACAGCCATATATTATCTGCATTTTATCCCTTCATTTCTGAGCCATGTGACTTCCACTTAATTTTTTCTGCTGTATTATATTGGCGGGGACCTTCAGTATGATTTGTTTAAATGGTAAAATGTACATGACATAAAATTTACTATTTTAACCATTTTTAAGTATATAGTTCAGTGGCATTAAGTATATCCACATTGTTGTGCAACCATCACCTTCTGTTTCCAACACTTGTTCATCTTCCCGAACTGAAATGCTGTCCTCCTTAAACAACAACTCCCCCCCCCCCCCCCCCCCCCCCCAGCCCTTGATGATCCTCCTGCTTTCTGTATGTGTGAGCTTGACTACTCTGGCTGCCTCCTGTAAGTGAGGTCCTAACAGTGTTTGTCCTTTTGTGAATGCCTCATTTCACTCCTGTCTTCAGTGTTCATCCATGTTGTAGTGCATCTCGGAGTTTACTTCCTTTTTAAGACTGACTTGTACGTGTTTACTGCATTTTGATTATCCATTCATCTGTCATTGGACACTTGAGTGGTTTCTACCTTTTGGCTCTTATGGATAATACTTTATGAACATGAGTGTACACATAGCTCTTTGAGTCCTTTCTTCAATCCTTTTGGGTATTTATCCAGAGGTGGAATTGCTGCATCATAGACTAATTCTGTGTTTAATTTATTGGGGAACCCCCACACTGTTTCCCACAAGGTCTGCATCCCCTGCCCGTTTTATGGACGCACCAGGAATCACAGGTGTTCAGTTTCTTCACGTCCTTACCAACACGTACTCTTTTTCTTGTGTTGATGTCAGCCATCCTAATGTGAATGTGTGTGAAGTGGTATCTCATTGGGGTTTTGATCTGCATTTCCTTAATGACTAGTGATGTTGAATATTTTGCATGCTAACTGGCCATTTGTATATCATCTTTGGGAAAGAAACACATTTTTTGCCCAGTTTTTAATTGGGCAAATTTAATTGGGTTGTTTTGTTGTTGTTGAAATGTAGGAGTTTTTTATATATTCTGTATATTAACTCCTTATCAGATGGATGGTTTGCACATACTTTCTTGCGTTTCATGGGTTGCCTTTAATTCTGATGGTAGTGTCCTTTGATATACGAAAGTTTTAAATTTGATGAGTACAAGTAATCTGTATAATTTTTTTGTTACCTTGGTCTTTGGTGTCATTTCCAAGAGATCATTAACAAATCCAACATCATAAAACTTTTCCTCTGTGTTTTCTTCTTGGAGTTTTGTAGTTTTTCCTCCGGTATAATTTTGAATAGGAGTGGTGAGAGCACACCTTGTTCTATTCTTGGTTTTAGGGAGAAGCATTCACTGTTTAACCATTAAACATGATAGTAGCTATCAGTATGGGTTGACGACTTTCTCTTCAGTTTCTCGTTCCTCATGGTTTTTATCATGAATGGATGTTGAATTTTGTTAAATTTCTTTCTTCATCTGTTGAGATAATCCTATGGGTTTTTCTTTAGTCTCTTGATAGGATAAATTACACTGATGAATTTTTCATAGGTTAAGTCAACCTTGTGTTCCCAGGATGTACTCCACTAGGGCATGATGTATTATCCTTTTTATATATTACTAGATTGAATTTGGAGGGCGTTGTTGAAGGTTTTTAACTATGAATTCAGTTTCTTTAATAGATACAGGAATATTTAGTTTATTTCTTTTTCAGTTAGCTTTGGTAATTTGGTTAAGAATTTGTACATTTTACCTAAGTTGTCGAATATAGGAACGTAAAGTTGTTCTCAGATGTTATTGCCTTTTTATCCTTTTAATGTGTGTAGGCTCTGTAGTGGTATTGTCTCTTTCATTATTGATTACCTCATCTTATTATTAGTTCTTTTCCTATATTTATTTTGAGTTTAATTTGTTCTCTAGTTCCTTAAGATAGAAGCTTAGGTCATTGATTTGAGAGCTTCTTCCTTCATATGTGCATTTAATATAATAAAGTTTTCTCTAAACACTGCTTTGTTGTATTTCACACATTTTGACAATGTTATATTTTCATTTTTCTTCAGTTTAAAATATGTTCTAGTTTTTTTTTTTTGAGAGTTCTTTAACCTCTGGATTATTTGGAAGTATGTTGTTTAATTTCCAATTTTGGGGGGGTATTTTCGTGGTTTTTTGTTTTGTTTTCCCTTTTATAGTTTTCAGTCTAATTACATTATGGTCAGAGAACATACTTTTTATCATCTAAGTTATTTACAGTTGTTATGATTTCTTTTATGACCCAGGATAAGGTCTGACTTGGTGAGTACTCCATATCCATTTGAAAAGAATGTGTATCTGCTGTTGTTGGGTGAATTATTCTATGCATGGCAATTAGAGTCTGTTGGTTGATGATGTTCAGTTCTGTAAGAGACTGGTGTGAAAGCGTGAGTGACAAGTGAGAAAAGGATTAGCAAATACAGCACTTTCAAAAGCTTTGATTTTAAGGAGAAGGGAAAGAGGATCGATCCTGTTAAAGATGGGAGTGACTGGAGTATATATAAGCGTAATGGGAAGGAGTCCATGGAGAGAGAGTGGTTGAATACACAGGAAAATGGACTCTGTGTTTTCTTTTTTAGAATTTATTTATTTATCTTTATCTTTTTAGAGAGAGCACGTACGCACAGGAGCGGGGTTGGGGGGGAGGGGGCAAAGGGAGAGAGAGAGAGAATCCTAGGCAGGCTCCATGCCCAGTGTAGAAGCCGACACAGGGCTCGATCACACCACCCTGAGATCATGACCTGAGCGGAAATCAAGAGTCGGATGCTTAACCAACTGAGCCACCCAGGCGCCCTTCTGTGTTTTCTGAGAATAAGGGGTTCCAAAGTAAGAGCCCTAGGATTTTCCCACGGAGGAAGGTAGTTTTTCTAATAAGGTAGGAAGGAAGAAATATTAAAAACCTTTAGTGGCTTTCCTGTACAACTAGGATAAAATATGGACTCCTTTTCTAGGCCTTGGAGGCACTGGGTAATTTTGCTTCTGCCTACCTATCTGACCATCGTAACTAAGAGCCACCCCCATCTTGTGGATTTCTGTGTTCTAGCTACAGTGGCCTTTCTTCACATTCTCTAACCCAGTGGTTCCAGACATTTTCTTAAAAACAGACTTTATTTTAGAGCAATTTCACGTTCGTAGCAGAATTGAGCAGGAAGTAGAGAGTTCCCAGGAACCCGCCCCCCGTCACACATGCATAGTTTCTTCTGCTGTCAACATTCTGCCCCAAAGTGACACATGTGCTTCAGTCAGTGAACCTATGCTGACACCTCATCTCACCCAAAGTTCAGAGTTTGCATTAGGATCACTCTTGGTGGTGTAGATTCTATAGATTTTGACAAATGTACAGTAACATGTATTTACCATTAAAGCGTCATATAGAATAGTTTCACTGCCCTGGAAGTCCTTGTGTTCTGCCTGTTCATCCTTCCCCTCCTGCTGATCCCTAGCAACCAGTGATCTTCTTACAGTCTCTCTAATTTTGCCTTTTGCAGAATGTCATATAGTTGGCGTCGTACAATATGTAGTCTTCCCACATGGGCTTCTTTTACTTAGTAAAATGTGTTTAAGTTTTCTCCATGTTTTTTTGTGGCTTGATAGCTGATTTTTCTTTAGCACCAAATAATATTTCATTGTCTGCACGTACCACAGTTTAATTATCCGTTCATTTACTGAAGGACATCTTGATTGCCTCCAAATTGTGGCACTTATGAATGAAGCTGCTGTAAACATCTGCGTACAGATTAAGTTTTCAATTCATTTGGGTAAATACCAAGAAGTGTGATTGCTGGATCGTATGGTAAAAGTATGTTTAGTTTTTTCAGAAGCTTCCAAAGCTGTCTTCCAAAGTGGCCATTGTTGATTTCTATATTAAATATCAGTAAAGCTTGATTTATTTATTTATTTATTTTTAATTTTTAAAAGATTTATTTATTTATTTATTTGACAGAGAGAGAGAGAGAGCAAGAGAGGGAACACAAGCAGGGGGAGTGGGAGAGGGAGAAGCAGGCTTCCCACTGAGCAGGGAGCCCGATGCGGGGCTCCATCCCAGGACCCTGGGATCATGGCCTGAGCCGAACGCAGACGCTTAACCGACTGAGCCACCCAGGTGCCCCAAGCTTGATTTTTTCAAACAGTTTATTTAAGAGAGAGAGAAAGAGCGTGTGCACGCGCTCGTGTTTACAGGCAGGGGGCCGGAGGGAAGGGCAGAGGGGGAGGGAGAAGCAGATCCCATGTTGAGCAGGGAGCCCAATGCAGGGCTTGATCCCAAGACCTTGAGATCATGACCTGAGATGAACAAAGACAGACACTCAACTGACAGAGCCACCCAGGTGCCCCTAAAAGTTGATTTTTATTTGTAATTAATTTTAATTTAAAAAGTAAGAGTTCTAGTATTTCCTTCTGACAATGCTATGGATCATCTCACGCCCTCAATTTCGAGAGTGCAAGCCCTTTCTTCCCTTGTGGCGTTTGTCCTTCTCTTGTCAGAGGCTCCCCTTTGTATGGCTGCTTTCTTCTCCTCCTACAGGTCTTGGCTTAAATGTCACTGCCATTTTCTGATTGCCCTTTCTAAATTTGTTCTTCTCTTTATTTCTACCATAGTGCCCTGTCTCCTTCATAGTGCTTTTGTGAAAATCAGTGACATACTTCTCAATTCATGGGTCAAAGAAAAAGTCTCAAAGGAAATCAAAGTATACTTGGAACTGGATGAAAATGAAAAAATACAACATGTCAAAATTTGTAGAATGCAGCTAAAGTTATGTTGAGAGGGTAATTTAGAGCACTAACTGCCTATATTACAAAAGAGGGAAAAATCTCAAATCCATAATCTTAACTTCCATCTCAAGAAACTAGAAAAACAAAACAAAAACTTCGAAGCAAGCAGAAGAGCAGAAATCACTGAAATTGAAAACAGAAAAACGGAAGAGAACGTTTAATGAAATAGCTGAATCTTTGAAAACATCAATCAAATCTAGAACAGCTCGTAAAAGTGACTAAGATAAAAAAGAGGACACAAATTGCTGAGAGTAGGAAGGAAATGGATATAATTGCCATCTTTTATTAGAAGAATATTAAGAGCATGCTCTGAACAACTCTGCACGTAAATTTGACCACCGAATTTACATGGGCAGCTCCTTAAAACTACTCCCTGGCAGAACTCAACCAGTATGAAATGGGTAATTTGAATAGTTCTGTAGCTATTAAAGAAATTGAATCCATGATTTAAAACCTTTCGTAAAAGAGGGGCGCCTGAGTGGCTCAGTTGGTTAAGTGTCTGCCTTTGGCTCAGGTCATGATCCCAGGGTCCTGGTATCGAGCCCCGCATCGGGCTCCCAGCTCAATGGGAAGCCTGCTTCTCCCTCTCCCACTCCCCCCGCTTGTGTTCCCTCTCTCACTGTCTCTTTCTCTGTCAAATAAATAAAATCTTTTAAAAAACCCAAAAAAACCTTTCCTAAAAGAAGTTGGGAACAGGATAAGGATGTCTGCTCTCACCAAACCTATGAGGTTCTAGCGAGGGCAGCTAGGCAAGGAACGGAAGTGAAAGGTATGCAGATTGGAAAGGAAGAAAGAAAATTGTTCCTGTTTGCAGGTAGCATGATTGTCTATGTATAAACTCCCAAGGAATCTACAGTTAACTGAATTTTATTAACTCCAGAAGCCCTTTTTATTATGTTCCTTCACTGTTTTTCGAGCTTTTTTGTTGTTGAGTTTGTGGAGGAAGTGAATTCACCTGGAGGCATGTCCTACAGCTTTTTTTTTTTTGAAGAAGTTGAACTGTGCACTTCTGAGACTTTCACTGAATGTCTTATACCAGTTTTTCTTAACCACTTACTAGGATAGTATGTGGGATTCTGGGAGAATTGGGATCATATCCCACAACTAATAAAAGGCCTAAAACTTGAGCTTTAATTGAAGACCATTGGCACTCTCATTTCACCTCTCTGCTCCTATCAGGTAGTAAGAGGGAAATGATCAAGATAACTGCTCCTGTTTTTTCTTTTTTCTTTTCTTTTTTTTTTTAAGATTTTATTTATTTATTAGAGAGCAGTAGCGGGGCGGGGGGGAGGGCCAGAGGAAAGGGAAGGGGCAAGCAGATGCCCCACTGAGGGCAGAGCCTGATGTGGGGCTGGATCCCAGGACCCTGAGATCATAACCTGAGCCAAAGTCAGACGCTTAACCGACTGAGCCACCTAGGTGCCCACCCCTCTCCGCACCCACCTCCCCGCCGTCGCTCCTGTTTTCTTGTTTCCACACATCTGTGTATTAACTCACAGTTTTTAACGATTTAGGTATTGTAGTGACAGAACTTTGGGAAGCACTGATGCAGAGTTGTATAAATTAATGTCAGATATGATGGGAATCATTTGAACAATCATTTTCCTTACTATAATGTTTGAGGTATTTATATTGTCCTTATTCTTTCATATTTGAAATCTGATTTTAAATTATTTCTGCAGAATTATGTGATACATACAATTGAAAAGAAAGATACCCATAGGTGTTACTCACTCACTTTACCAGCCAAGGACTTTCTTTTTATTTATATGGGGAGCAAATCCTGCATTAGCAGCTTTGGTTTTCCTGGTTCTGAGAGAGGATTCTCAGTGCATCTCAACATTTCTGCATGTTTTAGGAGCAGACCCTGACTGCTTTCATTCCTGACTGTTTTTTTTAAGTATAGTGAACCTTGGAAGGTGGAGATGGTGACAGAGATGATGGCTTCCTCAGAGCCACCTGTGGGTCACAGAAGGCTTGAGGGCTCTCACTGTTTGCACGGCTCTCACCTACCGCTCTTCATGTTGCCTTGGGGATTGAGGAATCTATGCAAAAAGGAAGGTACTCAAGCAGGAATAGAATGTCTTCTGCCAGCATCCATGAAACTGGCATTCTGATCCCTTAGGTTACAAGTAGAATAAAATCTCAGCCCCCTGACGGTGTTCTTGATACATTTTACACTTGTTACCTGTTCTCTTAGACCTAGAGGAAGGGACACAGATGTAGAGCAGTTAAGCAGCTTGTCTGAGGGCTGGCTGCACATACTTCCTAGCCGAAAGTCGTTCCTCTCTTGAAGGCAGTTTATATAAAATAAAAGCAAATATTGATGTGAAACTTTTACCATATTAAATGTAAATTATTATAATTTTAAATCTTTTTCTTTGGGATTACTAAAATTTATTTAAAAAGATTTATTTATTTATTTTAAATTTTACTATGTTATGTTAGTCACCATACATCATTAGTTTTTTTTTTTTTAATGTTTTATTTATTTATTCATGAGAGTCGGAGAGAGAGAGAGAGGCAGAGGCAGAGGGAGAAGCAGGCTCCCCGCCTAGCAGGGAGCCCGATGCAGGACTCGATCCCAGGACCCTGGGATCATGACCTGAGCCGAAGGCAGACGCTTAACCATCTGAGCCACCCAGGCGCCCCAATACATCATTAGTTTTTGATGTGATACACGATCCATTGTTTTTGTATAACACCCAGTGCTCCATGCAGTACGTGCCTTCCTTAATACCCATCACCGGGCTAACCAATCCCCCCTCCCCCCTCCCTTCTAGAACCCTCAGTTTGTTTCTCAGAGTCCATAGTCTCTCATGGTTCATCTCTCCTTCCAATTCCCCCCCCCTCATTTTTCCCTTCCTTCTCCTAGTGTCCTCCATGCTATTCCTTATGTTCCACAAATAAGTGAAACCATATGATAATTGACTTTCTCTGCTTGACTTATTTCACTTAGCATAATCTCCTCCAGTCCCATCCATGTTGATGTAAAAGTTGGGTATTCATCCTTTCTGACGGCTGAGTAATATTCCATTGTATATATGGACCACATCTTCTTTATCCATTCATCTGTTGAAGGGCATCTCGGCTCTTTCCACAGTTTGGCTATTGCAGACATTGCTGCTATGAACATTGGGGTGCATATGGCCCTTCTTTTCACTACATCTGTGTCTTTGGGATAAATACCCAGTAGTGCAATTGCTGGGTCATAGGGTAGCTCTGTTTTTAAATTTTTGAGGAACCTCCACACTGTTTTCCAAAGTGGCTGTACCAACTTGCATTCCCACCAACAGTGTAAGAGGGTTCCCCTTTCTCCACAACCTCTCCAACATTTGTTGTTTCTTTCCCTGTCCATTTTTGCTATTCTAACTGGTGTAAGGTGGTATCTCAATGTGGTTTTGATTTGGATTTCCCTGATGGCTAATGATGATGAACATTTTTTCATATGTCTGTTAGCCATTTGTATGTCTTCTTCAGAGAAGTGTCTGTTCATCTCTTCTGCCCACTTTTTGACTTGATTATTTGATTTTTGGGTGTTGAGTTAGAGAAGTTCTTTATAGATCTTGGATACCAGCCCTTTATCTGTAGTGTCATTTGCAAATATCTTCTCCTATTCTGTGGGTTGCCTCTTTGTTTTATTGACTGTTTCCTTTGCTGTGCAGAAGCTTTTTATCTTGATGAAGTCCCAAAAGTTCATTTTTGCTTTTATTTCACTAGCCTGTGGAGATGTATCTTGAAAGAAGTTGCTGTGGACGATGTCAAAGAGGTTACTGCCTATGTTTTCCTCTAGGATTTTGATGGATTCCTGTCTCACATTGAGGTGTTTCATCCTTTCTGAGTTTATCTTTGTGAATGGTGTTAGAGAATGGTCAGGTTTCATTCTTCTGCATGTGGCAGAAGAATTTTCCCAGCACCATTTATTGAAGAGACTGTCTTTTTTCCATTGCATGTTTTTTCCTGCTTTGTCAAAGATTATTTGACCATAGAGTTGAGGGTCCATATCTGGGCTCTCTATTCTGTTCCATTGGTCTGTATGTCTGTTTTTGTGCCAGTACCATGCTGTCTTGGCGATCACAGCTTCGTAATATAGCTTGAAATCAGGCAACGTGATGCCCCCAGCTTTGTTTTTCTTTTTCAACATTTCCTTGGCGATTCGGGGTCTTTTCTGATTCCATACAAATTTTAGGATTGTTTGTTCCAGCACTTTGAAAAATGTCATTAGAATTTTGATTGGGATGGCATTGAAGGTATAGATTGCTCTGGGTAGCATAGACATTTTAACAATGTTTATTCTTCCGATCCACGAGCATGGAATATTTTTCCATCTTTTTGTGTCTTCTTCAATTTCTTTCACGAGTGTTTTGTAGTTCCTAGAGTATAGATCCTTTACCTCTTTGGTTAGGTTTATTCTGAGGTATCTTATGGTTTTTGGTGCTATTGTAAATGAAATCGTTTCTCTAATTTCTCTTTCTACAGTTGCATTGTTAGTGTATAAGAAAGCAACTGATTTCTGTGCATTGATTTTGTATCCTGCCACATTACTGAATTGCTGTATGAGTTCTAGTAATTTGGGGGTGGAGTCTTTTGGGTTTTCCACATAAAGTATCATGTCATTTGCGCAAAGAGAGAGTTTGACTTCTTCTTTGCCAATTTGAATACCTTTTATTTCTTTTTGTTGTCTGATTGCTGTTGCTAGGACTTCTAGTACTATGTTGAACAGCAGTGGCGAGAGTGGGCACCCTTGACGTGTTCCTGATCTTAAGGGAAAGGCTCTCAGCTTTTCCCCATTGAGGATGATATTCGCTGTGGGTTTTTCATAGATGGATTTTATGAACTTGAGGAATGTTCCCCCATCCCTATACTCTGAAGCGTTTTAATCAGGAAAGGATGTTGTATTTTGTCAAATGCTTTTTCTGCATCAATTGAGAGGACCATATGTGTTCTATCACATTGATTGATTTGCAAATGTTGAACCACCCTTGCATCGCAGGGATAAATCCCACTTGGTCGCGGTGGATGATCCTTTTAATGTATTGTTGGATCCTATTAGCTAGGGTTTTGTTGAGGATTTTGGAATCCATATTCATCAGGGTTATCGGTCTGAAATTCTCCTTTTTGATGGGGTCTTTGCCTGGTTTGGGGATTAAGGTAATGCTGGCCTCATAGAATGAGTTTGGAAGTTTTCCTTCTGTTTCTATTTTTTGAAACAGCTTCAGTAGAATAGGTATTATTTCTTCTTTGAATGTTTGGTAGAATTCCCCAGGGAATCCATCAGGCCCTGGACTCTTGTTTTTTGGGAGGTTTTTGATCACTGCTTCAATCTCGTTACTGGTTATTGGCCTATTCAGGTTGTCAATTTCTTCCTGTTTCAGTCTTGGCAGGTTATAGGTTTCCAGGAAGGCCTCCATTTCATCCAGGTTGCTCAGTTTATTGGCATATAGTTGTTGATAATAATTTCTAATAATTGTTTCTATTTCCTTGGTGTTGGTCGTCATCTCTCCCCTTTCATTCATAATTTTATTAATTTGGGTCCTTTCTCTTTTCTTTTGGATAAGTCTGGCCAGTGGTTTATCGATCTTATTAATTCTTTCAAAGAACCAACTTCTAGTTTCGTTGATCTGATTTACTGTGTTTCTGGTTTCTAATTCTTTGATTTCTGCTCTAATTTTAATTATTTCTCTTCTAATGCATGGCTTAGGCATCGTTTGTTGCTTTTTCTCTAGTTCTTTAAGGTGTAGAGTTAGTTGGTGAATTCGGGATTTTTCTATTTTTTTGAGTGAGGCTTGGATGGCTACGTATTTCCCCCTTAGGACCGCCTTTGCAGTATCCCATAGGTTTTGGACCGATGTGTTTTCATTTTCATTGATTTCCATGAATTGTTTAAGTTCTTCTTTGATTTCCTGGTTGACCCAAACATTCTTGAGCAGAGTGGTCTTTAGCTTCCAAGTGTTTGAATTTCTGCCAAATTTTTTCTTGTGATTGAGTTCCAGTTTTAGAGCATTGTGGTCTGAGAATATGCAGGGAATAATCTTAATCTTTTGGTATCAGTTGAGACCTGATTTGTGACCCAGTATGTGGTCTATTCTGGAGAAAGTTCCATGTGCGCTCGAGAAGAATGAGTATTCTGTTGTTTTAGGGTGGAATGTTCTGTAAATATCTATGAGGTCCATCTGGTCCAGTGTATCATTCAAAGCTCTTGTTTCCTTGTTGATTTTCTGCTTAGATGATCTGTCCATTGCTGAGAGTGGAGTATTGAGGTCTCCTACAATTAACGTATTGTTATCAATATGACTGTTTATTTTGGTTAACAGTTGGCTTATGTAGATGGCTGCTCCCATGTTGGGGGCATAGATATTTACAATTGTTAGATCTTCTTGTTGGATAGACGCTTTAAGAATGATATAGTGTCCTTCTGTGTCTCTAATTACAGACTTTAGTTTAAAATCTAATTTGTCTGATAGAAGAATTGCTGCCCCAGCTTTCTTTTGAGGTCCGCTGGCATGGAAGATGGATCTCCATTCCTTCACTTTCATTCTGGATTTATCTTTAGTGTCAAAATGAGTCTCTTGTAGGGAGCATATGGATGGGTCCTGTCTTTTTATCCAATCTGCAACCCTGTGCTGTTTTATGGGAGCGTTTAGGCCATTCATGTTGAGAATGATTATTGAAAGATATGAATTAATTGTCATCATGTTGCCTGTGAAGACGTTGTTTTTATAGATTGTCCCTGTAAATTTCTGTTGTCTATGACTCTTGGGGTCTTTCTCCTTAATATTTCTTGCAGGGCCGGCTTGGTGGTCACATATTCTTTCAGCTTCTGCCGGTCATGGAAGCTCTGCGTCTCTCCATCCATTCCAAATGAAAGCCTTGCAGGATAAAGTATTCTTGGCTGCATGTTCTTCTCATTTAGTATCCTAAATATGTCTTGCCAGGCCTTTCTGGCTTGCCAGGTCTCTGTGGATAGGTCTGACGTTATTCTGATGTTCCTCCCTCTGTATGTAAGGAATCTCTTCCCCCTAACTGCCTCTAAGATGGTTTCCTTGGTTCTAAGATTTGCGAGTTTTACTATTACATGCCGGGGTGTTGGCCTGTTTTCCTTGATCTTGGGAGGGGTCCTCTCTGCCTCTAGGACGCGAATGTTTGTTTCATTCTCCAGATTAGGGAAGTTCTCAGCTACGATTTGCTTAAATACATCTTTTAGTCCTCTCTCTCTCTCCACTTCCTCCGGGATTCCAATTATTCTGACATTGGAACGCTTCATGGTGACACTTATTTCTCTGATTCTATTTTCATGGATTCTGAGTTGTTTTTCCCTGGCCTCCTCTTTTCCCTTTTTATCTCTTATACTGTCTTCCAGGTCGCTTACTCGTTCTTCTGCCTCAGTACCCTAGCTGTTAGATTATCTAGATTGGATTGGATCTCATTGATAGCATTTTTAAGTTCTGCCAATTCACCTTTAAGTTCTGCCAATTCACCTTTCATTTCTGCCCTTAGAGACTCTATGTTGCCATTAATTGATTTCTCCATTCTAGCCATTGTCTTCACAATTGCTAGCCTGAATTCCATCTCCAACATCTTGGTTATATCTGCATCCATTTGTAAATCTGCAGCTTAAGTCATAATCTCTGAGTCTTTTCTGTTTTGGGGGCTCCTCCTCCTAGTCATTCTGTTGATGGGTGTTTGAGGGAATGTATAGAGTCCAAATTATTGACCAGAACCCAAGCAAGATGCACCTGTTTTCTTGGGACCTTAGGGTTGCTGGTCTCTTGTTTTCCCAGCCTGTCTTCTGAGGGAGGGGCCTGCCGTGCTGTTACTCAGGCAACCCTGTTTGGGCGGAGTTGCCCTGCGCCCCTGTGGCAGGGGATGGGCTCAGCGGGAATCAGTTTTTGGGGCTTTTGTTCTCTGGCGGCTTTCCCTGGTGGCTTTCCGAGTCTCTTCCGCGAGTCACAGCAGAAGAGACCGTTTCCAACCCTCTGCCTCAGAGCAGAGAGACCGCAGTCTGTTCTTCAGTGAGCTCTCCAGGCCACACCGTCTTCGTTTCTGTCCGTGCAGCTATAAACTGCAGCGGCCTGGGTTGTGCACCTCTCCGCAGCACTCCCAGTTCCTGAGAGTGTGACCCCGCCGCTCTGGGTTTCCGTCCTGGGGGCTGCGCTAGAGTCCTTTCCCCGCAGCTACTGGTCTGCGAGTCTGTGCCCCGTCCCCAGCGTGCGAGGCTGTCGCTCGCCGGTGTAGGATCCCCATGGCCAGGCACCCTCCCGCTGCCATTTATCCTCCGATATCTGCCCGTGGAATCACGGCTCCCCGCTTCATACCTCAAAACCAACCGCCTGCGATATTCTGCTTGTAGAGATCCACATCTTCTTACATCTCAGGCTGGTTTCGTGGGTGCTCAGAGTGGTCTGGTAGATATCCAGCTCAATTCTGGGGACCAGTTGAAATAGGGTCCTCTACTCCTCCGCCATCTTTCCCCCCTCCCTAAAAAGATTTATTTAGAGAGTGAGCAAGTGGTCGGGGACACAGAGAGAGAGAGAATCTCAAGCAGACTCCCCACTGAGTGCGAACCCTGATGCGAGGCTCAGTCCCAGGACCCCAAGATCAAGACCTGAGCCGAAACCAAGAGTTGGACACTTAACTGAGTGAGCCACCCAGGTGGCCTAGAATATTGAAATTTAAATTAAATCAGGACCTTTAAGTTAAATGCTTCCATAGTTTTCTTTTTAATAACTGATTTTTTTTTTTTTTTTAAGAATTGTTCTCTGTGTACTTCAGTCTGTACCTTAAACCTGCACAAGACATTAATAGAGTTTTAGTGGCTAGAATAATTCATGCTGTGACTAAAGGATGCTGTTCGCAAACCGATGGATTAAATTCCAAATTTTTGGATTTCTTTTCCAAGGCTATTCAGCATGCAAGGTAATCTAATCTCTTTTTGTTTTGTTTTGTATTGAAAACCTGTTTGATCTTCTTGCAAGACAGTGCTTTAGATCCAGTAACTAAAAATGTTACCAATTAAAAAAAAAACCAAAGTGGCCCATTGTAGTAGAATTAGTAGCTTCCCAAAGAAAGTGTCAGTTCTACCACTTCCTGAATATGCAAAGGCAGACAGAACATGAAAATGATGTTCTTAAGTGGAGGATCAGTGTTGCTTATCTAGTCACAGGAAAAGCTAAATGTCCTCTTAGTAGTTTCATTTCCCCCATTTTTGAAGATAGATATACTAAGCAAAAATAAAATAGGAACATATTTTGGAAGTATCAGTATCTTATATTTGTGTGACATTACCCTATCATGTGAAACATTGTATGAATGGTGGTATTACAAATCAGTTTTGGGTCATTCTGCACAGTGTTTCAGTAGCAGAGAGCAGGAAGGACGTGTCAGCCTCAGATAAGATCTGTTTGGTTTGTTGCTCTGTAGTCCTACTAAGATTTTTTTTTTTCTGAATAGTTCTAAAACTAAGGCTACTGTTACTTGAAGATTAGATATTTTTTTTCTTTGCAGCATGCAACTTCATAACTGCCTTCAATGTTCATTTTTCTGCCCTGTTAAACCAAGCTGAGTCTGTTTATTTTCTGTGACAGACAGGAAAAGAGTTCTGCGGGTCTAAATCACATCTTAGCAGCGTTTATTACCTTCCTCAAGACGTTGGCTGTTAACTTCCGAATTCGAGTGTGTCAACTAGGAGATGAAATTCTTCCTACCTTGCTTTACATTTGGACTCAACATAGACTTAATGATGCCTTAAAAGAAGTAATTATTGAATTATTTCAATTGCAAATTTATGTGCATCATCCAAAGGGAGCCAAAACCCAAGAAAAAGGTATAAAAGTTTTTGCTGTTTTGAATTTGCTTCTTCATTGATACATAGAGGCTTAAGTATGAAGTTTGTATTTTGTGGGAGGTTATGACCTTCCTCTGGATTGCTGTGCTTGGTAATAGTATTAGTCTCGAGGATGTTTCTCACACTTTTTTTTTTAAGAATTTGAAGCTGTGGTAGCAAATCCTGTCATGCCCTACCATCTGTTTAGTACATTCGTAAGTACTATGAGGAACACAGATAAATAGGAGACACTGTTCCCTCTAGGAGCTGATTATGCAGCAGTAGTTAGGTGGTGAAAGGAATTACACAGACCAGAGTGTAAACGAGTTTAGAAAAGCCAGGGACTTACGTGTCTACATACTGCTTTTATTAGGAGGTAAACAGATAAATGTGGACTGCAAACAGTTAGATGAGTCAGTTCCTCAGGAAGATGTGTTCATACTGCCTTAAACCTCATCCTTAATCCAGGCCCCTGTTTCCTGGAAAACCAGAAATGAATGACTTCTCCTCCTTTGATACCTTTATGTTTGTCTTTTACCAAGAGAGTATTATTTGTTAATATGTAGTGCATATTTGAAAGTGGCTAAGAGAGTAGATCTTAAAACTTCTCATCAGAAAGAAAAAACTTTTTTTTTTTTGTAACTATGTAAGGTATGTTAACCAGATGCATTGTGATCATTTCACAATGTATACAAATGCCAAATAATTATGTTGTACACGTGAAATTAATGTTATATGTCAGTTATACCTTAATTAAAAAAAAATCTTAAAAATCTTAAGTGATGTAGCTTCACTCAGTGGACAGGAATTTTATTGGGTGCAACTGGAACCGGATGGGTTCCCTCATGCTCACACTGTGTTTACCTTTGGGTCTGTGCTGGCCTTCGGACAAATTCATCATGGCTTGTTTAAGGCCCTTGTTAGGAAATCAAGCTACACTGAGAAATAGCAGCTAAAATGGAGAAAAACAGTGAGAGCCAATTTTTTTTCAAAAGTAGCTGTCTGTGTTTAATGGGCTTTTCTCATGTAGGAAGTTAGATGTATTTGTAGCCCATGAAACCACTGTAAGTCATAGAATGGTGGATTTTCTTAGGTTTTCGTCTTTCACACAGCTCCTGTCAGGATGAAGATCAGGCTTATTCAGGAGATGACATGATATGTTTAGGGTTTTAGTTAACTGTATATTTAGGATGAATTGAAAATTGGCAGGATGATGAGTCTGCCAGAAACACTCATGTAGTTTTAGGCTACACTAATAGATTTATGGTTCTCTGTGAGAAGTAATAGCTCCTTTGTTACCCATACCAGTCAGATCACAGTGGGCATATCATGTCCACCAGATTTTGTAGAGTCACCATTTCAAGAGGGACATAAGTGGACTGGTGTGTGTTTAGGGATAGATGACTAGAATGAGGAGAAGTCTGGGTAACGTGTTTGTACGCTGAAGGAACTAGTGATGTTTTTCTCTTAATGACATACAGAGAACTTGGTCCTTATATAAATGATGGGACATATTAATTGTATTTGCTTTGGGAGAGAAAAAATTAAGGTTTGATTGGGATTTTGATGGAGTTGATTAGAGAAAGTTAGATCAGATTATAGAAGAATTTTTAACAGATACAGGTAACTGAGTGTGAGCCGGACACCGTTACAAAGGGGAGCCTGCAAGGGTATTGTCTGAAGAGGCCCTAGTACAGAATGGACGGTTGGACCAGTTCCCACCTTAACAGCTGAATGGTTCTTTGGGAGTTGGCAGTGCAAGTGGAGAGTATATGTAAACTATATTTTAATTTTTTGAATTACAGGTGCTTATGAATCAAGTAAATGGAAAAGTATCTTGTATAACTTATATGATCTGCTAATTAACGAGATAAGTCATATAGGAAGCAGAGGAAAATATTCTTCAGGATCTCGTAATGTTGCTGTCAAGGAAAACTTGATTGAGTTGATGGCAGATATTTGTCACCAGGTATAGTAGGTCTTGTCACATTTGGAAGTTTTCCATTAGTTTCCCTTTTAATGGGTTTTTTAAACGTGTGCTCTGATAAAAAGCCTTGTAAAATTACTTTGTATATGTAACTGTTTCTTTCAAAACTCTGTATTTGGAATTGCTGTTCTGACTTAGTAACTATTTTGCACATATGAACTTAGTGAAAACTAGTGATGAATTTTTTTTTTAAGATTTTATTTATTTATTTGTCAGAGCAAGAGAGCGAGCCAGCACAAGCAGGGGGGAGCAGCAGGGAGAGGCTGGCTCCCCACTGAGCAAGGACCCTGGGATGATGACCTGAGCTAAAGGCAGATACTTAACTGACTGAACCACCCAGGCATCCCTGAACTCTTCATTCCTAAAAGATGGTCTATAGGAAATCAGACTATCCTAACCCTAATGTTTCTTGTTTTTTCATTTTTTTCCCTACTGAGTTAAAAATCACATAGCATAAAATTTACTTTTATTTTTAAGATTTTATTTATTTATTTGAGAGAGGGTAGAGAGAGAGAGAGAGTGAGCGAGCATGAGCAGGGGGAGGGGTAGAGGGAGAAGCAGGCTCCCTGCTGAGCAAGAGCCCAATGCGGATCTCGATCCCAGGACCCTGGGATCATGACCTGAGCCGAAGGCAGACACTTAACTGACTGAGCCACCCAGGCGCCCTAAAATTCACTATTTTAAAGTGTACGGTTGAGTGGTTTTTAGTATTTTCACTGTGTTGTACAAGCATCACCACTGTCTAATTCCTGAATATTTCCATTGCCCCCAGGACAGACTATGTACCTGTTAGCGCTCTTTAGCAACCAACCAGTAATCTACTTTCTGTCTCTATTGATTTGCCTACTTTGGACATTTCCTAGAAATGGAACGAAACAACATGTAGTCTTCTTTGTCTGCTGCTTTCACTTAGCACAGTGTTTTCAAGGTTCATCCATGTTGTGCCGAGAATCACTAGTTCATTCCTTTTTATTGCTGGATAATACTCAATTGTATGGATATATTATATTTTGTTTACCCATCTATCAGTTGATGGCTTAATGTTTCTTAAGTAAAACTTTCTTTTCCTCCTCAGAAATTTGGTTAATATCTTGGGTAATTTCACTTGTCAGATATTTTCTTAATGGTAAATATATGATATAATCCCATTTTTTTATCAAAAGAAATTTTAAATTTAATCCCATTGAAAACAGATTTTTGCTTTACTTTTAGATGTCTTAGTGCAAATGTTTCTGGGAAATAAAAGTAATAACATACTTGGTAATATCTGTTTTCTAGAGAGCTACTATAGTCATACAAGGTGTTTGTTACTGTGTTATCATACTTCTGTATTTCTGTAATTTATTACTCTTGCTCTGTGACTTCCCTGTGTCTTCATTTGAGGAGGAACATTTTTTCCCTCATGAAGTATTAAAAAACAGAATCAGTGTGGGGAAAAAAAAAGATTTTCTTTTTGTTATCTTACAGATTTTTAATGAAGATACTAGATCTTTGGAGATTTCTCAGTCTTACACTACCACTCAGAGAGAATTTAATGATTACAGTGCACCTTGCAAAAAGAAGAAAATAGAATTAGGCTGGGAAGTAATAAAAGATCATCTTCAGAAGTCACAGAGTGATTTTGATCTTGTGCCTTGGTAAAATGTTACTGTTTTCTCTTCCACCGTCATTTTAGTCTCATTTAGTTTTTCTCACAAGCCCTCCAGTAGAACGGCCCGGCCATAACTAGGTCAGTTGTCCGCTCTGAAACCAGCCCCTGGTGAAGGGGAAGGTGCTTGCCCGGACCTCTGGCTATCAACCACCAAGGCTTACCTGCTGGGGCCTGGGCCAGGGGGCCACTTTCCTAAGCAGGTAGCCTTAGCAAGGAAGATGGGAGGATGGCTGCCTCGCAGGCATGGAGTGCGCTGAGCTGTACATCTCCACACGAAGAGACTTTAGCATGTATAGCACCTTCTAGTAGAAGTAGATGAGGGAGAAATTAAAGATGGCTTTCAAAAATCACAGAATAATTTGGACCTCGTGCCACAGTAAAAGGTTGCCTTTTTTTTTTTAATTTGCCATGTGCAGCATACACAGTTATTCAAATGATTAAATAAATTGTGGTGTTCTGTGATATCACAAAATACTGGATCTGGTAGGGATCTTTAGAATTCATCCAGCTCAGCCTGTTTGCTTTATTACCAAAAAGAAAATGAAACTGGGAAAGGTTAAGCAGCTTGCCCAAGGACAGTTACAAGTTTGTAGATGACAGTCAAACTCGTGTGATCCGTGCCTTGATTTTTACCATGTTGATGTCATATTTAAATATAACTGAGTCGTGAAGGGGGGGAAGCATCTTGATTTACATACCTGTTGCTTAAGTTCATGTTTCTTTTATATGATGGAGGATCCCTATTTCAGATTCTTCAGTTTTTCCATTTTGTCAGGGGTTATTTATTGAATACGTGCTGTATGCCAGGCATTAGAGATACAGGAATGAATAAGGTGAAGTTTCTCTTCTTGAGTAGTTCACATTCTAGAGAACTTCTAGCAGATATTTATTGAATTAACTGAATGTCTAGGAAAAACAGTTGTTTGGGTTTTTTTTGTTGTTGTTTTCTTGTTTTGAAGGAATATTAATGGTGGCTGAAGAGCAAGGATGGATGTGATAACTCAGAAGTAGAAAATTGTAAATAAGTTTAGTTTTGTTTTTAAGTAGGCTCCATGCCCGGTGTGAGGCTTGAACTCATGATTCTGAGATCAGGAACATGCTCCACCAACTGAGCCAGCCAGGTGCCCCTAATTTAGTTATTCCTCAAAGTTTTTTTATAAGGGGAATATGACAACTCACCTACCTAGCCAGAAAGTTGTCATTCTCCCTGCCACTTTAGGAAGTAGGGATTAAAAAATATTAAAAGCCAGTTTATTTTTAGAATGGTATGGAAAATAATGATGGTGATACTCTAGGATATTGTAAGGGTGCTATGTCTATATATTTGTTTTAGTTTGTTAATGGAATTGAATAATTTTCAATTTAATTATCTTTTTATTTTATGTAGGTTACAGATTACAACCCAGTTAATATCAAAATATCCTTCAAGTTTCCCTAACTGTGAGTTGTCACCGTTACTGATGATCCTGTACCAGCTGCTACCTCAGCATCGACACGGGGAGCGCACACCGTATGTGTTACGGTGCCTCACGGAAGTTGCGTTGTGTCAAGGCAAGAAATCAGACCTAGAAGGCTCACAGAAGTCAGATTTATTGAAATTCTGGATTAAAATTTGGTCTCTTACCTTTCGTGGTATAAGTTCTGAACAAATACAAGCTGAAAACTTTGGTTTACTTGGAGCTATAATTCAAGGCAGTTTAATTGAGGTTGATAGAGAATTCTGGAAGTTATTTACTGGGTCAGCCTGCAGACCTTCATGGTAAGTTCACTGTGTATTGTAAGAGATTTATATATAGACATATATACTTTTTTTCTTCTGGTTTTATAGTTTGTAACTTGAGGTGACAATATGTTAAATTTGATTTTAGATGTTTCTATTGTTTGTCCAGGGAGTCTTAATAAGTAAATAAATGTAAATTTAGTTTCAAGTGTAGAGAGTTTACTAAGGCCAATTTTAAAGAATTAAATGTTTAAATGTCTTTTTTCTTTAATTGCATATTAAGTACTTATTGTTCAGTATCCATAAAAAAATTCTTTTTGGTAGTGCTACAGATAGTTACGGTAAGAGAGAGTTCTTCTCAAACGTAATCAGACTTCTCACAATTTTTTGTGTTCATTTCTTTAGTAGACGTTCACTCTACACTTAGACGTGTCAGGCGTTGTCTTAAGCATTAGTAGCAGCTCGGGGGTAAATAAAATAGACAGGGTCTTTCTACCTCAGAAAGCTTATTTTTTAGCAAAGAGGATGGTTACCAAATTTGGAATGAGTGAAAAGCTTGGAGCTACGACCTGCAGTGACAGAGGGACACTGAGGCCAGAAACTCAGTCTGCTATTGAACAAGAAATTAGAATCCTTCTCAGGGACTTGTACGAACTCGCGAAGCGTATCTTGGAGACTTAGGCAAAAGAGCGTAAGCATCAGGCAGAAGCTTTACTAACTGTGAGACCTCGGATGCCAAAGAGATTCAAGTTGTTCTTGAGGGAAAGAAGTTGGAAGTGAGCTGGTGACTCTTAAAATGGTTGCATTGCTGGTGTTCCTGCAGGAATATAGAAGTAGCACTTCAGGTGTCTCCTTTTGCAGTACTTTTCTCCCATTCTTGACTCTCCCGTTCTGTCCCTCAAGGGTGTGAAACACTCTGTCGGTCTTTTGTCACACTCGGTCTACTTGTGGTTATTCTCATGATGCTACCTATTGCAGATCATCGACCCATAGCCACTGTGTTAAAGAAAATAAAGAACTTTTAGTATTGAAAAAAGAGCTGATCTTTAACAGCGGCCGTGCTTGGCTTTGTTGTAGTCCTGCAGTTTGCTGCTTGACTCTGGCAATGACCATCTGTGTGGTTCCTGAGACTGTAAAAACAGGAGTGGAGCAGAGTACATGTGAAGTAAATAGAAGTTGTTCTTCAAAGGAGCTGATGATGAAATGGCTCTTACTCTCTCAGTTAGAGGACGACTTTGAGGACCGCACAGAGCTGCCTCCAGTTCTTCACAGGTAACTTAAGCTCATTAGCACTCTGCTGTTGTGTGTTGTAAGGTACTCCCGATGATTTGATACCAGGTGGCTTTTTTTTTTACAGTGGTAATGCAGCATTTCTCAGAGCGAATTCCAGATACTGAACAGTCCCTTTGTTTTTACACCGTTCTGCATCTCTGTGCTCGGATCTGTTTATATTCTTTTACTTTGTCCTTGTGTCTGCCGAGACAGTAAGAATAAGGGAATTAGAATTCTTTGAGCACTTATGTGTTTTTTGTGATTTTCTGTGAATAGGTTCGTCTGAACATATATCTGATGCAGATATATGTCCTGGAATCATAATGAGAGTATGTTCTGGGTGATGGGTGTTCAATTAATGGGGGGAGGACGCTAGAGACAGACAGAATGAGGCTTAAACACCAGGAGGGGGAGCAGCTTGCCCATTTAACCTTTCCACAGCTGGTAGCTGGGACCGAAGGACTGCAGGACAGACCTTTGGATCCTAGTGCTTTTGCTTTAATTTCATAATCTGTTTATTTCAGAAATGATTTTTAAAAATTGGATAAGTCTGCTGTCAGAAAGTATTGAAAATGATAGTAACATAAAATGTCTGCTTCTTAATTCTTGTTTTAGATGTTCAAAAATTCAGTACAGATGAAAGAAATTTTAATTTTGGATCCAGGTTTTAGAGGTCAGGATTTATAGCCAGACATGGATGTGTAAGGTTAAAGAATGCTTTAAATGGCTTTTGGTCTTCTAAGTGAAGATTTTTTTTTTTTTCCTTTGTAGTAATTTTCCTCATCTTGCAGTGGAGAAAATTCTTGTGAGTCTCACTGTGAAAAATTGTAAAGCTGCAATGAATTTTCTCCAAACAGTGCCAGGATGGTATGTTACCTAATAGAGTTCTGTGGTGTTTTAAGTTATGGCTTTAATTACAAATATAATCATTTTAGCAGAATAGTAGCTACATCTTAAAAATTATGAACTAAGTTGATCAGTTTAAAAAAACATCACACCTATTAGCCTATTAGGGCTATTAGGGAAAAGCTGTTTTTTAATTCATGATAGTAATCTGCAGCTACAATTTTTGATCCAGTTGACTGTTTTTTCATGCTGTGTAGTATAGCTTGTGACGTTTGCCACTGGAAGATAGAGAATGATTATGATGGAAGGTGAGGAATGAGTTCTTTAACGATATGATACATTTTTGTATGTCAAGTAAAATCTATTAGCTTTAAAACTAATGGTAATAGAGGATAGGGAAAGTAAAAATAAATCTAAAAACCTCATTTTAGTTGATTGACTCAAGAGGCCTATGTTTATCACTGTGGCTGAAAATGACTCACTGGCATGAAGATTCCTAATCTCCCTGGAGAGGGCAGAGGATGAAAAACTCCCTTCATTTTGGAGAAATCAACAGGCAAAAAGGAAAATGTTTTCAGATAATGTTTATCTTAGTGTTTATGCCTGGTGTTATTAATTTTTTTTTTTTTAATACTTTCTGAATTTCCCTTGGAGATCGTAACTTGAATGTTTTCATCCGTTAATAAAATTTGCTACCGCATAATGAAATCTGGTACAAGTAGCTATCAATTCCAAAGGAGAGCAGCATTTAAAAGAGTAATCCATTAACTATATAAGCACTGTGTGAATAACATAGACGCTAAGTTACTGTGTTCGTTTGTAATACATTGCTGCCACGTGGAGGTGAAGCAGTTGGTCATTCCATTATAAATTTAAGATCTTACTTTCTTGAAGTGAACAACACCAAAAAGATCAAGGAGAGCCTTCATTCTCAGAAGTTGAAGAACTATTTCTTCAGACAACTTTTGACAAGATGGATTTTTTAACCATTGTGAAAGAATGTGCTGTAGAAAAGCACCAGGCCACTGTAGGCTTTTCTGTCCACCAAAACCTCAAGGAATCACTGGATCTCTATCTCCTGGGATTATCAGAACAGCTTTTAAATAACTACTCAGCTGAGGTGAGATTTTCAGAAGAAATGTCTTTGACTCAACTTTGGTGGACGCTTAGAAGGAGAAACAGGCAGGAAGGGCCCTAAGGATGATCAGACGCTTGATTTAAAAAACAAAGTGACAGTACAATGCGTACAAATAGGGAAAACTTAGCATGAAAAAAGGAAAACCCAAAAAGAATAGTTTGTGTTTCTTTTGTACCAGGAATTCTAGTAGACATTAAATAAGTAGAATTCCTTGTGTAGGTTAGTGGGGAATAGTAATGGTTTTGAGCATAGGGATTCTATGATGAGAAAGAACCACTCAGTACAGAGAAGGGAGATGTTACAATAACAGGAAAGGACATCATTTAAACTGATTTAATAGATTTTGGTGACACTTGAAGAAGTGATTAATAAAATGTAATAGAGGAACCAGCAGTCACCCATATTTTGGAGGTCACTAGTAATTTCTCATAAATCATTTCCTTTGCTTCTTAAGATCACAAATTCTCTTTGTGTGCTGTTCTCTTGCCAAAACTCTCATTTCTTTTGACATGAGGTAAATGCCTTTCTGCCCATTTCTGTGTGTTCAAATCATCCAAATGTCAAAATCCTGCTAAAAGCCTTTCTTAGATAATCTCAGCCATGGTAATTCATCTTTTAATTTTCACAGTACTTAGTATTTCTTTTTAAAGTGAGACTTAGCATCTTCCTTGTACTGTGGATATTTGTATGTTTTATACACAAATGTCTCAAACCATGCTTTAAGCTCGTTAAAAGGCATACATATTTTTATTAATCTTTGTATATTCCACAACACCTTGTTATATGGTAAATGGTAAAATATTTGTTGAATAAAATAAAATCTGCAAGTTACTCAGTGGAGTGAATTCAGTAGCCAAAGAGGATGACCCAGAGAACCAGAGACAGTATACCTTATCCTTAGTTACTGGCATTCTCCTGGGTCACAGTTGTAACCATTTTGTAATATGGTCTTCTGTGTTTTCCCCTAAAATGCCATTTCCTGCCGTATAGGAACAAAACAGTCTGAAAATCTTATTTTTCTGTGTAGTTAGAAATTTGTAAATAATTTTATAAAATTGGCTATGTGGTATCTACTTGCAAAAATTGTGCTGGTTTCTGGAGTCTAAAAAGCTTAATAAATCAAGGTTCTTATCCTTCAGAAGGTCAAAATGTCATTTTAATATCTCTTTATATGAATCTGATTTCTGCTCGTGTTCTAAGAGTTATAGACTTATTTGTCTACCTTTTTTTTTTCTTTCCTCCCCTACCTCAAATGTGAAGGGCCTATGTGTGCAGTACTCTGCGCCACTTTAAGAGGAGAGAGATACCTAACCTGGCCATTAGGAGATACTTCTTCTTTTTCCTGAGACTCCTAGTTACCATTCTGCAGGGGTCTCTTAGATGTTCATAGAGATAATCAGAAACATGCCACTATTAACTACGTTAACTAAATTTGTTTCTTAATATGTACATAAATTTGTTCTTACAAAAGATGATCGTGGAATACTCAAAATTATTTATGGAACGAGTATTTATTTTATTTTTTGTTTTACTTTAAGACTACAAATGCAGAAACGCTTATCCGGTGTTCCAGTCTTTTGGTGGGTGTTCTCGGCTGCTATTGTTACGTGGGAGTAATAGCTGAAGAGGAAGCATATAGATCAGAACTATTCCAGAAAGCCAAGGTATGAAAATTTATTCTATTAAAGTTTTGGATAAATTTGAATGAAGAATATTCCTGGGAAAATTGGTATACTTGCTTGGAAAAACAAAACTTTTACATAGGTTAGCTCTTTCTCTTTCATTTATGCCATCTGAGAGAAATGATACTATCTGTCCTTCCTTAACATTTGCAGTTATTTTAAGCCAAGTATAAATAGAATAATTGAAATAATATCACATTAAATTTAATCTTATTAACAAAAATACTGATTTTTATGGGCACTTCTAAAAGTTTTTCCTGTGGGACGCCTGGGTGGTTCAGTCAGTTGGGCTTCTGCCTTCGGCTCAGGTCTTGATCTTCAGTTTCTGGGATCAAGTCCCTGCTGAGCAGGGAGCCTGCTTCTCCCTCTCTCTATGCCCCTCCCCCTGCTCGTACTCTTACTCTTGCTCTCTGTCAAATAAATAAATAAAATGTTAAAAAATTTTTTTTCCTGTGATCGATTGTCCTAAAGAATCCTTGATTATTGTTATACAGGTAGGCTCTAAGTGTGAAACTTTTTTTCATCTTTGAGTGCTGTTCAGTCAGTACAATTTGAGTGCAATTTTTTTTTTTTTTTTGAGTGCAATTCAGTCAGATTTGTAAGGATAACAAGGTGTAAGATAGGTCATTTAAAAAATTGTTACCATGATTTTTAATTACACTGTATAACCAAATATAACTTTTTTTTTTTAAGATTTTATTTATTATTTGTCAGAGAGAGAAAGAAAGAGCAGGGAGAGCGGGAGGAGCAGAGGGAGAAGCAGGCTCCCCGCCGAGCAGGGAGCCTGATGCGGGGCTCAATCCCAGGACCCCGGGATCATGACCTGAGCCGAAGGCAGACGCTTAACTGGCTGAACCACCACCCAAGCGTCCCAACCAAATATAACTTCTAAAAAAGCTTCATTTTACTTCTTAAGTAAAACTTTATTTATTTATTTATTTATTTATTTATTTTTTAAAGATTTTATTTATTTATTTGACAGAGAGAGACATAGCGAGAGCAGGAACACAAGCAGGGGGAGCGAGAGAGGGAGAAGCAGGCTTCCCGCAGAGCAGGGAGTCCGATGCGGGGCTCGATCCCAGGACCCTGGGATCATGACCTGAGTGGAAGGCAGACGCTTAACGACTGAGCCACCCAGGCGCCCCTTAAGTAAAACTTTAAAAAGCAATCACAGAACTGTAATTTTAACTGGAGTTTGGATTTTTCCTTCTTTTCTTAATAGTCTCTAATGCAGTGTGCAGGAGAAAGTATCACTCTGTTCAAAAATAAGACCTCTGAGGAATCTAGGATCGCTTCACTGAGAAATATGATGAATCTGTGTACCAGTTGCTTGTGTAACTGTACCAAGGTAAGATGTTCTTACTTGACTGGTTAGTCTAGGAGGTTGATAACTGGTTGGTTGGTGGTGGTACTGGTTTTTGGGTCCATTCATAAATTTATACACCGATTTAAAATTAAAGTGAATGGTAAATAAAAGTAGCAACCGGAGGAACAAAGCAACAGGTAATCTGAGTTTCTTGTGAAATCAGTTCATCATTTCAGGAAGGTTTCTGAGGTTATTTTACCGCTTTTATATACAACTACATGGGCAACTCTTTTATTGCCTGCATGTTTTTATTCTTTTTTTTTTTTTAATTTTATTTTATTTTTAAAGATTTTATTTAGTTATTTGACAGAGAGAGACACAGCGAGAGAGGGAACACAAGCAGGGGGAGTGGGAGAGGGAGAAGCAGGCTTCCCGCCGAGCAGGGAGCCTGACGTGGGGCTCGATCCCAGGACTCTGGGACCATGACCGGAGCCAAAGGCAGATGCTTAACGACTGAGCCACCCAGGCGCCCCTGTTTTTATTCATTTAATAATTTGTTGACTACTGGCTGTGTGATGTGCATACCACTATGCCAGGGCTAGCGGGCACCACGAAGATAAACATCTCCAGCCACATACATTACTGTCTTTTGCCCAGACAGTCTTCTGTTACACTTGGTAGAAAGAGTGCTTCTCTGTGTAATCTTTGTTCTGACTGGGGCCAGCCTGAGGTATAGCTGAGCCAACCCAGGGTGCTGGTCGTGGTTGGAAAAACGTTTTTTGGAAGCTAATGATAACGACATGGCTGTATAACAATATTACCAGTATATATTTTTCATTTTGTAATGTGTTTTTCTTTTTTTTCTTAAAAAAAAAGTGTAATTTGGGCGCCTGGGTGGCTCAGTTGGTTAAGCGACTGCCTTCGGCTCAGGTCATGATCCTGGAGTCCCTGGATCGAGTCCCGCATCGGGCTCCGTGCTTGGCAGGGAGCCTGCTTCTCCCTCTGACCCTCCCCCCTCTCATGTGCTCTCTCTCTCTCTCTCTCATTCTCTCTGTCTCAAATAAATAAATAAAATCTTTAAAAAAAAAAAAAAAAAGTGTAATTTGTTTTTCGGTGTTTTTTTTTTGCAAATGGGGAAGGAGAGAAATGGAAGAATAAACTCTAACTTAAAATTATTACTTTTGTTTAGGGTCGGTAGTTGGTATTTTACTTTAATGTTTATACACAATTTAATGGACTATAGTTATTACTTTAAAAAAAGAGGTTAGTGTGTTTAATTCAATTTATATCTTGGCCCTAATAGCATACTGTTTATGCTTCTTATGATAGAGAATTTCCAGTGTAAAAAAAAAAAATCTACATTTCATTTAAGATAGAGAAAATATTATCTGCCAGGATGACTTTTTATTTTTTTGTTTGTTTTTTTGTCTTAATTACAGCCCAGTCCAAATAAGATTGCATCTAGATTTTTCCTACGATTGTTGACATCAAAGCTCATGAATGATATTGCAGATATTTGTAGAAGTTTGGTAAGTATGTTTGTTTTACCACCCTATTTCATTGATTCTAAGATTTTTTTTCGTTGACATCTTTCTTCAGTTAGGGATGCATCTAACAAAATGTGGCATCTTTGGTTTTTTTCTTTTTTTAAGATTTATTTATTTATTTGAGAGAGAGAGAGAGCATGAGAGGGGGAGGGTCAGAGGGAGAAGCAGACTCCCTGCTGAGCAGGGAGCCTGATGTGGGATTCGATCCTGGGACTCCAGGATCATGACCTGAGCTGAAGGCAGTCGCCCAACCAACTGAGCTACGCAGGCGCCCTGATTTTTTTAAATACAGAAATTAAAGTTACTTTGTTTTAGGAAGGAACATACTGTTTGCTTCTTAATGTCAGTACCATACATTCTGCTCAGCTTTTAATTTTTCAATAATGAATAATAGACTGAATGATTGGAAACTAATCATCTAGGCTTATACTTATTTCTGTGTAACACTAGCAGAAATCAAAATAATCATCTATCCTGGGGCGCCTGGGTGGCTCAGTCGTTAAGCGTCTGCCTTCGGCTCAGGTCATGATCCCAGGGTCCTGGGATCGAGTCCCACATCGGGCTCCCTGCTCCGTGGGAAGCCTGCTTCTCCCTCTCCCACTCCTCCTGCTTGTGTTCCCTCTCTCGCTGTCTCTCTCTCCCTGTCAAAATAAATAAATTAAAAAAAAAAATCATCCTTAAAAATAAAAACAAAAGGGATCTCTGGGTGGCTCGGTTGGTTGAGTGTCTGACTCTTAGTTTCGTCTCAGGTCATGATCTTGGGGTTGTGAGATTGAGCCCTGCTTCGGGCTTTGCACTGCGTGTGGAACCTCCTTAAGATTCTCTCCCTCCCTCTACCCCTGCCTCTCCCACCCCCAACCCCCTTCCCCACCCCTGCTTGCACGCTCTTGCTCTCTCTGAAAAAAAAAAATAAATAAATAAAACAAAAATTTTACCAGACAAACAACCTATTTCCATTGTGGTATTTATTTTTCTTCCATACAAACGGGCTTATGCTACACATGCTCATTTGTCTGTATGTGCCTGGCACATGCAATAGATACTCAAATATATCTGTAACTTGGTTATTTTCATTTAATAATAAATCTTGGTCATTTTTCCATGTTGCTACATGCTGCTGTTCTTTACCTTTTTTAATAGTAGCGTTGTATTTCATTACTGGGAATGGTATATTTGTATTTTTAGCCCATCTGACCTTAACATTAGAAGTGTTTTCTATTTTTTTGTTGTTGTTACAAAGAGTTTTTGGAGTAAAGATTCTTGTACTTTTGTCTATTTGTATTTGTGCATATGAGGGATGTAGAATAAATTCTAGCACTGGAATTGCTTGTTCAGAAGGAATGTGAATTTTACTTTTTGATGGATATTATCCCTTTGCTCCAAAATAGTCATACCAAATTATACTTTTCCCCATATGCTCATCAATTTTGGGTAGTATAAAGCTTAATATAAGAAATTATTTTGGGGCTCCTAGGTGGCTCAGTTGGTTAAGCAGACAACTCTTGGTTTTGGCTCAGGTTCCTGGCACGCCCAGCGGGAAGGATTCTCTCCCTCCCTCTCCCCCTGCTCGCGCGTACTCTCTCCTTCTCCCTCTCTCTCTCAAATAAAACTTTGAAAAAAAGAGAGATTATTTAAAAATTTTGCATATCATTATTATATAGACCTATTACAGTTTATCCATTTTTCATTGTTGTACACTTAATAGAAATACTGCAATGTTCATACACATGAATCTTGATTTGTTTGAATAGTTGAATTTTAACTACATCATGCTTCTGAAAGAAGCCAATTTGAACATCTTTCTTTTTCTTCTTTGAAGGCGTCGTTTATCAGAAAGCCCTTTGACTTTGGAGAAGTAGAATCAGGGGAAGACGACCCTGATGAGAATCTGATGGAGGTGGAGGACCAGTCGTCCATGAATCTGTTCAGTGACCCCGGTGCTAGTGAAGCAGGCATGTCTGGAGATGGCCAGAGCACTTTCGGTGAAGACGCACTTACTGCTTGGGATTGCTTTTACCTCTTTGTATGCATTTGGCCGTGTAAAAGGGCCTCATACGTACCAATTTTATGCTCATTTTACTTTCCCTTACATAGTCTATTAAGTTTGTTCCTGCTGTATATGTTAGATTTCTCTGATTATTAATTGAATTTTATTAATTACTCGTTTTATTCTTCATGAGAAGAATTTAAAATATTTACTAAAGAAGTAGAACCATGTGATGGATTATTTGGAAAACAGCAGGAGAGTGAAGACACCCATACGGCCGTCACTTTTAACCTTTTTCCATTATTATAATCAGCATCAACGTTCAAATGCTTGTTTTTTTTTTTAAAGATTTTATTTATTTATTTGACAGAGAGAGACACAGTGAGAGAGGGAACACAAGCAGGGGGAGTGGGAGAGGGAGAAGCAGGCTTCCCGCCGAGCAGGGAGCCCGATGCGGGGCTCAATCCCAGGACCCTGGGACCATAACCTGGGCTGAAGGCAGCCGCTTAACAACTGAGCCACCCAGGCACCCCCAAATGCTTTTTTTATACCTTGTTCATTTTAACAATTATAAGCGTTTTTTTTCATTAAGCTATTTGTATTGATAATTATCCTTTTTAATGGCTTCATAATATCCCAGTTAACATACATCATAATTCAGTTGACCATTTTTTCTTGTCAGAAATTTAGATTCCTTTTTCTCTATACTTATCAGTATTGTAATGAATTTGCCTGTATAGATTTTCCTATAGATTATTTCTGGATGATAGAATCCTAGGGTAACTTTTCATGAAGAAATTTGAAGCTTTTAGTGTGTAATCAATTTCACCGTAATTTTGCTTTCCATATACTTTTATCTCTTTTTTTTATATTTGAGCTAGTGTTCAATATGTGTTTCCTGTATCCCTCTCTTAGTTTTAATAAGTGCTTTTTATTTTCAGGTGCCATGAATCCTTTAGCTGAAGAACATCTGTCAAAGCAAGATCTACTTTTCTTAGACATGCTCAAGTTCTTGTGTGTGTGTGTAACTACTGCTCAGACCGGTCCTGTGTCATTCAGAGCGGCTGATATTCGGAGGAAATTGTTAATGTTAATTGATACTAGCATGCTAGACCCTACTAAATCTCTCCACCTACACATGGTGAGTTAAGGGAAAGTGACATATTCTCAATTCTGTCTGTTGTTGCTGGATAAATGTAGCAGACTGACATATAAGAATCATGTAGTACCTTTGATGGCTTGAAATTGCTTCCTTAGGAATGAGTCTGATGCTAGTTATAAAATACACTTTTTCTTTTAATGTACTCTGAAAAAATTTTAAGTGGATCCTGAAACATTAAGACTTGCATGGACTTTGGATAGGTTTATTATCTTCAGGTATGATTATTATAAATTATTTTAAAGTAGGCTAAGAAACAGACTCTGATGTGAAAATAATACATAACCGTGTAGTTGAACTCTGAATCTTGCCTTTACCTTAGTTTATTTGCTTTAAAGTTTTGTTTTTGCTTTAAGTACTTTGTTTCTTTCAAAGTTTTTTTTAATTCCAGTTTGTTAATATACACTTTAAATATTTTTTGATATAATTTCAAAGTGACAGTAAACTTAGAGTACTACAGGGATTCTCCTATTCCCTTCACACATTCGCACAGTTAACATTTCACCAAATTTGCCTTTTCATTTTCTCTTTCTGTGTGAACGCGCGCGCGTGTTCTCTCTCTCTCTCTCTCTCTCTCTCTCTCTCTCTCACACACACACACACACACACACACACACACGTCTTTTGTTCACAACATTTTGAGATTAAGTTGCTGATGTGATGCCCCTTATACTTCAGGGTATGTGCCAGAAACAGTGATACTCTCCTATAGATACTCTGCTAATCGGGAAATTAACATTGTATCATTGCAATTAGTTGTCAAATCTGTTCAGTCTCTTTGAACTTGGAGCAGTTCCTTAGTTTCTCCTTCTCTTTCCTGACCTTCATATTTTTAAATAATATAGCCACTTGTTCTCTAGGAGCCCTCACTTTACGTTTGTCTGTTTCCTGTAATTAGATTTAGGTTTTGGTGAGAATGTTAGAAAAAGAATCCCTCTCCTGCCCTGCCCGCATCAGTCTGTCCATCTGCTGGTAGATGAAACCTTCAGTTCCAGTCCGACATCGTAGAATTTGTTTTTTTCTCTTTCCGTATTTGTAGCTCCCTTTTCCCGCAGTAAGAAAGCTGGCTTCCCACTTACCTTCAATATAGTTACTTGTTTACTCAGAATACTTATATGTAACATACCTCCTGACCATGTAGGCCATCACCCCCTTTGCCCCAGCATCGGTGAACATTGAGGGAGAGCCTCTGGCTCACAGTTATGGTGGGTGAGTCCATGGTCATGCCCCCAGTCCCAGAAAATTGGCAAACATCCCTGTGTTTCCTCAGCCCTGGGAAACATGCCAGGGGATTCCATGAGTAGAACCTCTTGCAGTCATGTACGTTGTGTCCTTGGTAGAATCCCTTGTCATATTCCAGCTGCAGTGAACAAGCTGGTTGATCCTTTGACCCCAGCAAATGTGCTTGGTTGAGCCCTGTTTGATTCCCTGATTTTGACCCCGGCAAACTAGTCAAGTCTCCAGCCCTGGCCAGTGAGGAGGGCTGGGTGCTTTTCTTGAGGCTTTGGTGCTTCAAATCAGTTCAAGACACTCAGTAGCATCACATATATCACTCTCAAGGCAAATATTTAAAATGGTCCAGTTTAGTCTTCTTTTATATCTGAGGAGTAAGAAACATTTTTCTACATGTAGATGGTAGGAAAAAATGTCTTCTGATTTCTTATTATAGCTAGAAAGGGATTTGGCAACTCTCCGAAACTGGCTGCCTGGTTGTAACTACCACGATTATAGCTGGTAGTTGCTGAGTGCCCTTTGGTACCACAGCAGCATAGAGAACCCTACAAGGTTGCTCTGTGGGAAGACAACTCAAGGTGTTTATGACTTTTTCCCTGCCCACAATTATCTCTGCTGTCCAAAATTCATTCCTAGGACAGTTTGTAACTGTTGAAGTCTTATCCCCAGGCATTATTTTTGGAGGGTAGGGATGTAACAGTAGTTTCAGATTCTTGCTCAGGCTCTTAACCCCAGCAGTGATAACAACTACGTATTTATTGAATTCCAACAATAAATTCTAGACATTTACATTCATTTCCTTTATTCCTCATAGTAATCTGGCCAGGTGTGTGCTGTATCCCCGTTTTATAGGTGAGAGTACAAAGGCTCAGGTGACAAGGCAAGTTTTTTAACCACACAAGTAATAGGTTGTAGTGCCGGCATTTGAATCCAGCTCTGTTTAACCTCAGACTTTTTTTTACTACACTGCCTCCTTTAAAAATTCACTGGTCTTTTTTGTGTGCGTGTGTGTACATGTGCACGCATTCATGGATGAATTTATGGTTACATATATATTTATTTAAGCAAATGATTTATGAAAAAAAATGATTTTTTTCTCTTCAATTATCTTAGTATCTAGTGCTTTTAAAGGAGCTTCCTGGAGAAGAATATCCTTTGCCAATGGAAGAGGTTGTTGAACTTCTAAAACCACTATCGTAAGAAATTAAAGCCATCTGTTATCTTCACTTTAAATTTATAAGCTAACTGGTATGTTCTGTTATACTTACAAAGTTAAACTTTTTCCACTGCAGCAATGTGTGTTCTTTGTATCGGCGTGACCAGGATGTTTGTAAAACAATCTTAAACCACTTCGTTCCTGTTGTGAGGAACCTATGTCAAGGCAATATGGATGCTGAAAACACAAGGGATGCTCAAGGGCAGTTTCTAACAGTGATTGGAGCATTCTGGTAGGTGCACAGTATTTTGCAGAGTTCTTAATTTTCTTTGCTACTCTGGATACAATTGCAGACTTTGCATTTCTACCTTAGTGACTTGGCTAATCCTTGAATGTAACTATATACAACCTTTAACAATAGTAGAATGTAGCTCCTGTTTTCCTCCTTAATTGTGTGAAGAACTAGTGAACACACTGGCCTTGTCACCATCTGGGTATTTTATGCACAGAGTGTGACGTAACTTTATGACACTGAGGAGCACATGTATGCGATTTAGAACCCACCGACCCACTTGATTGATAAGGACTTCTGAATTGGTATAGAACGTGGTTTTGAAATCTTTGATATAAGAACAAAACTTCACAAATGTTTTCCTTTTAAAGCAAGTTTATGACCTGGTGAGCAGAAGTGTGATAGCCCCTAGATGACGTATAATCATATAAAATTAATAAGATACATTAAAATGAACTCCCTTTTTTTTTTTTTTTAAAGATTTTATTTATTTGTCAGAGAGAGCAAGAGAGAGAGCGTGAGCAGGAAGGGAGAGGGAGAAGCAGATTCCCGGCTGAACAGGGAGCATGATGCGGGGCTTGATCCCAGGACGACCTGAGCCGAAGGCAGATGCTTAACCAACTGAGCCACCCAGGCACCCCTAAAATGAACTCGTTTTCAAACTAACTTCTTTTACGAAAGTTGAGAATATTGACTGGCATATGCCACATGATGAGAATTAAATTTAATATGGAAAGAAATTTTGGAAGGATAAGAATAATTAGAAATTGAATAAGTAATATCCAATGATTTTTTTTTTTTTTTGACTGTGCTTTTACTGGAATAATTTGGCTTTGAAACACTTACTTTATTTCAGGCACCTAGCAAAGGAGGGGAAATGCACATTCTCTGTAAGAATGGCACTAGTAAAGTGCCTTAAAACTTTGCTTGAGGTGAGTTATTCCACGTTAATTATTAGTAAGGTCTCCAGTGAAATTTCTAAAGTAGCCTTTGTTTGTTTTTGTCAACGGGTGATTTTTCTCTTAGTATTTCATATTTAACACCAGTTGTTCTTTTCCCATAGACCGATCCTTATTCAAAATGGGCTATTCTTAATGTAATGGGAAAAGACTTTCCTGTAAATGAAGTATTTCCACATTTTCTTGCTGATAATCATCATCAAGTGAGCATGTTGGCTGCAGAGTCGATCAACAGGTAAGGGGTCCTGCCTTCACGAAGAGTCTGGGATGCCGCAGCTGGCGATGTCGCGTGACGCCGCCGTGGCTCCCCGGCCGTGGCTCCCCGGCCGTGGCACGAGAGAGAGCCGGCGTCGGCCGAGGATCCACTGTACACCTGGCATGGATGCTTTTTCTTAATTCTTTTTTTTTTTTTTTTTTTAAAGATTTTATTTATTTATTTGACAGAGAGAGACACAGCGAGAGAGGGAATACAGCAGGGGGAGTGGGAGAGGGAGAAGCAGGCTCCCCGCAGAGCAGGGAGCCCGATGCGGGGCTCGATCCCAGGACCCTGGGACCATGACCTGAGCTGAAGGCAGATGCTTAACGACTGAGCCACCCAGGCGTCCCTGCTTTCTCTTAATTCTGACAGTCCTATCACTTAGACACTGTTACTGCCTCCAGTTTGTAAATGAAAAGTGGCTTCAAGAGAGAAAGTAACTAGCTCAGTGCCCTGCAGCCAGTAAGTGGTGGAGTTGAATGAGGTGTGTCTGCTCCCACTGACGGGACACATGGAATGTTTGGCTATTACTTCGTATTTTATAGGAGTTTGTAAAATGAAAATGAGCACATTTCATAGTGTGCTAATTACAGTTATGTTCATGTGAGTGAACGTACAATTAGGCATTGGAGTAATCCTGTCCTAGAGACCTGTTCTGTTTGAGTACTTGAAGAAGCAAGATTAATTCCTTAGGACTGCATGTTTCTCAGGTTGTCCATTTGATTTTTAAGATCTAAATTATAACCTATCTCTGCCTTTCCCACCTTCCACTCCCTACAAATAAAGTACCTCTCTCCTTCATTTTTCTCAGTAGCATGTATGGCCACTTGAAATGTTATATTTTAAATGTAACACACCTAGCTTAAATAGAAGCTGCTGGAAGGCATTGGTTTTTTGTCTGTTTTGTTCATTGCTGTGTACTCAGCACCAAAGACAGTTACGGCATGTGGTAGGTGTTCAGTAATCTATAAAATAAGTGAATGTTTGGAAAAGGAACTTACGTTATGCTTTTAAAATCACCAAAATTGAAAATCATTTGGGTAACTTTACTATTCAGATATAAGTAATCAGTAATTAAAGATTGCTATAAAGAAATTGCCCCAGCAGTCACATAAATGTATGTGTTAGATAGACCTAACGTGTGTGCATAGTTTGAATATGCTGACGGTAGTGTTTTCACAAATCGGAATCGTGTCTAATCCCTCAGGTATAGGATGCTTTTCAGGACTTGCATTGTAAGGGTTACTAATGAATGTGAGCTTTACTTCAAGTCCTTAAAAGATGGAAAATACACACCAAAGCTAAAGATCTGGGGATATGGAGAACCACAAGTTAAATGTAATAAAGCAGTGCAGTGGTGGCTTTGGAAAACCTCTTTAAGATTTAAAAAATGTATAAATTCAAGAATGACATGAACATAACATCTGTTGGGATTTTTTTGCTTTTTGGTTATTGTTGATATTTAATAGTGGGCTATTGTAAGAGATGTTAGAGAACCTGGAGGAATCAGAGAACACCAAAAAGTATAAAAGCTTTGGTTACTAAAAAAGCAGAAAGGACAAAATTGATCAGAGTTGTCCTTAAATATGATAGGATATTATGCAGAGAGCACTGGTCAGCTCTTTTCCATCACATAAAAAAATTAAATAGATCATCAAGACAAAGCTATCCACTTTGCAGGACAAGATCACTTTTTTTTTTTTTTTTTTTTTTTTTAAGTAGGCTCCCTGCCCAGCATGGACCCCAGCACGGGGCTTGAACTCAAGATCTGAGATCAAGACCTGAGCTGAGATCAAGAGTTGGACATTTAACCAACTGAGCCACCCAGGCGCCCCTGGGATATCACTTTTTAAAATTAGAGCAGGGGGACAGGAGTCTAAGGCTTGGTGTTTGATCACAGGATAATTTTTCTTTATGGGCTAATTGGAGTTCAGGACTTTTTAAGTTTGGGCTCTAAGCTAAAAGATTTTTTGAGACCCTTTCAGTTCTAGGAGAAAAGGGAGTATATTCTAAAGACCTGATACGAACCAGTGCATCTGAACCTGTTTCAATGGGCTTAGATTTCACTGGGTTTTTTGAAAGAAGGCCCAATATGCTAGTATATCTCACAGTGTGATTTATTTGTGTCCCATAATACGCTTTGGAAAATAATGTTTAAGGTAAAAAATTATTTGACTTTTTTTTTTTTTTAAAGGTTATTCCAGGATATGAAACACAGAGGTTCTTCCACATTATTGAAAGCACTTCCTTTGAAGCTTCAGCAAACAGCTTTTGAAAATGCATACTTGAAAGCTCAGGAAGGAATGAGAGAAGTGGTAATTTTAGCAATGCGTAATTGCTTTTATCACATACTTCTTACAAATATGCCATGTGTTACTTTACCAGTGTGGCCTAAGACAGTTTGCGTCCACCAGTTTACTAAAACAACTGTGTGAATTAATTGAAATTGGTTAGAATTAGTCCAATAATGGCAATTTCTTTTGGTTCAACTTATATGTACTGTTTTTTGTGGGGGAAAAAACAAAATTTACTGAGTTTTTGTGGGAGTACAAATGGCTTTCTTTTTTTATTAAAATTTTTTTTAAATCGAAGTGGGGTTAACCTACAGTGTTGTTATATTAGTTTCGGGTGTATAACATAGTGATTCTGTACCTTACTGGTGCCTGTCATGGTAAGTGCGGTCACTGTACAGCATTATTACAGTGTTACTGAGTGTATTCTCTGTGCTGGGTTTTTCATCTCTGTAACTTACTTATTTTATAGATGGAAGTTTGCACCTCTTAGTCTCCATTCTCTGTTTCACCCATTCCCCCACCCATCTCCCCTTGGACAACCACCAGTTCTCTATATTTAAAGTCTGATTTTTTGTTCATTTGTTTTGTTTCTTAGATTCCACATGTAAGTGAAATCATTTGGTGTTTGTCTTTTTTTGACTTATTTCACTTAGCATAATACCCTGTAGGTCCATCCATGTTGTTGCAAATGTCAAGATCTCGTTTTTTTATGGCTGAGTAATATTCCATCGCTCACACACACACACCCCTGCATACATGCCCCCCCACCACATCTTCTGTAGCCATTCATTTATCACCGGACACTGGGTTACTTCCATCACTGGGATATTGTAAATATTGCATAGAAGTGCATATATCTTTCAAATTAGTGTTTTTGTTTGAGTAAGTACCCAGTAGTGAAATTATTAGATCATAAGGGATTCCCATTTTCAATTTTTGGAGGCACCTCCGTACTGTTTTCCACAGTGGCTGCCCCAGCTTGCATGCCCAGCAGCAGTACACGAGGCTTTCCTTCCTTCCACGTCCTCCCAGCACTCTTTATTTCTTGTCTTCCTGGTACCAGCCATTCTGACAAGTGTAAGGTGATAGATACCTCACTCCGATTTTGATTTGCATTTCACTGATGATGATGTGTCTGTTGTCCCTCTGTATGTTTTTGGGAAAATGTCTATTTAGGTACTCTGCTCATTTTTTAATCAAATTGTTTTTTGGGTGTTGAGTTGTAGAAGTTCTTTCTAATAAATATTTTGGATGTTAACTCTTTATCAGATATATCATTTGCCAACATCTTCTTGCATTCAGTAGGCTGCCTTTTAGTTTTGTTGATGGTTTCCTTTGGTTTGCAAAAGCTTTTTATTTTGGTGGAGTCCTAATAGTTTATTTTTGCTTTAGTTTTCTTTGTCTGAAGAGACACATTCAGAAAATTGTTGCTAATTTCAGTGTCTAAGAGATTACTGCCTTTGTTTTCTTTTAGAAATTTTACGGTTTCAGGTCTCACGTTTAGATGTGTGGTTTTTTTTTTTAAGATTTTATTTATTAGAGAGAGAGAGAGAAAGCACAACCAGGGGGAGGGAGAGGGAGAAGCAGACTCCCTGCTGAGCAGGGAGCCCGACCCGAGTCTTGATCCCAGGACCCTGGGATCATGACCTGAGCTGAAGGTAGATGCTCAACCGACTGAGCCACCCAGGCACTCCTCACATTTAGATCTTTAATCCATTTTGAGTTTATTTTTGTGTATGGTATAAGAAAGTGGTCCAGTTTTATTTTTTTGGCAGATTTCCCAGCACCATTTATTGAAGATGCTATTTGTTTCCCATTGTATATTCTTGCTTTCTTTGTTGTAGGCTACTTGACCGTATAAATGTGGTCTGGCCTCGTTTTTCTGTTCCATTGATCTATGTGTCTTTCTTTTATGCCAGTACCATACTGTTTTGATTGCTGTAGCTGTGTAGTATATCTTGAAATCTGGGATTGTGATACCTCTGGTTTTGTTCTTTTTCAAGACTGTTTTGGCTATTCAGGGTCTTTTCTGGTCCCATATAAATTTTATGAGATTATTCTAGTTTTGTGAAAAATGCTATTGTTATTTTGATAGGAATTGCATTAAATCTATAGATTGCTTTGAACAGTATGGCCATTTTAACAATATTCTTCCGATCTGAGAGCATGATCCATATTTCCATTTTTTTGTGCCATCTTCAATTTCTTTCATCAATATCTTATATTTTCAGGGTATAGGTCTTTCACCTCCTTGGTTAAACTTACTCGTAGGTATTTCGTTCTTTTTGGTATAATAGTAAATGGCATTGTTTTCTTAATTTCTCCTGCTGCTACTTCATTATTAGTGTATAAAAGTGCAACAGAGGGGTGTGCCTGGGTGGCTCAGTCGGTTAAGTGTCTGCCTTTGGCTCCGGTCATGATCTTGGGGTCTTGGAATCAAGCTCTGCATCGGGCTCCTTGCTCAGTGGGGAGACTGCTCCTTCTCCCACTCCCCCTGCTTGTGTTCCCTCTCGCTGTCTCTCTCTCTCTCTCTGTGTCAAATAAATAAATAGAATCTTAAAAAAAAGTACATCAGATTTCTGTGTATAAATTTTGTATCCTGCAACAGTATGCTGAATGCATTTATGAGTTCTAATAGTTTTTAGATAGAGTCTTCAAGATTTTCTATGTGTAGTATCATGTCATCTGTAAATAGAGACAGTTTTACTTCTTCCTTACCAATTTGGATGACTTTTACTTCTTGTCTTATGGCTGCAGCTAGGACTTCCAGTACTGTGTTGAATAAAAATGGCAAGAGTGGACATCCTTTATTTGTTCTTGTTCTTAGAGGAAATGCTTTCAGTTTTTCAGCATTGAGTATAATCTTAGCTGTGGGTTTTTCATAGATGGCTTTATAATGTGGAGGTTTGTTCCTTCTAAGACCTCTTTTTTTAGAGTGTTTATCATGAAGGATGTTGTATTTTGTCAAATGTTTTTTTGCATGTCTTGAGGGGATCATATGGTTCTTATTCTTCCTCTTATTAATATGATGTATCACATTGATTGTGAATATTGAATCATCTTTGCATCCCTGGAATAAATCCCCTTGATTGCAGTGAATGATCTTTTTTGATGTCTTGTTGAATTCAGTTTGGTATTATTTTGTTGAGGATTTTTGCATCTGTGTTCATCAGGGATATTGGCCTGTAGTTCTTTTTCTTTCTTTCTTTCTTTCTTTCTTTCTTTCTTTCTTTCTTTCTTTCTTTGTTTCTTCTTTTCTTTTTTTTTGGCATCTGTCTGGTATTGGTATCAGGGTAATGCTGGCCTCAGAATAAATTTGGAAGTTTTCCTTTCTCTTCTATTTTTTGCAGTAGTTTGAGAAAAGTAGGTATTATCTCTTTAAATGTTTGGTAGAATTCACATGTGAAGCCATCTGGCCCTGGACTTCTGTTTGTTGGGAGTCTTTTGATGACTGTCTCAATTTCTTTACTAGTAACCTGTTCACATTTTCTGTATCTTCCTGATTCAGTTTTGGGACTGTATGTTTCTAGAAATTTCTCCATTTGTTCTAGGTTGTCCAGTTTGTTGGCATATAGTTTTTCATACTATTCTCCTATAATCCTCTGTCTTTCTGTGCTGCCAGTTGTTATTTCTGCTCTTTTGTTTCTGATTTTATTTGAGTCTTCTTTTTTTTCCCTTGATGAGTCTGGCTAAATAAAGGTTTATCAATTTTGTCGATCTTTTCAAAGAACCAGCCCTTGGTTTCATTGGTCTTTTCTATTTTTTTTTTTTTTTTAGTCTCTTTTATTTATTTCCTCTCTAATCTTTCTTATTTCCTTCCTTCTACCAGTTTTGGCCTTTGTTTGTTCTTTTTCTAGTTCCATTTGGTGTAAAGTTAGGTTGCTTATTTGAGATTTTTGTTGTTTTCTTGAGGTATTGCTATAAACTTCCCTCTTAGAACTGCTTTTGCTATGTCCCAAAGATTTTGGATTATTGTGTTTCCATTTTTATTTGTTTCCATATATTTTTTGATTTCCTCTTTGATTTCTTCACTTACCCATTGGTTGTTCAGTGGCATGTTCTTTAGCCTCTGTGTGTTTGTTCAGCAGGGAGCCTGTCTGTCCTAGACATCATTAATAGAAGCATACTGTCCTGGATCTGGGATCCTCTGTCCGTTATAGAGGGCAGCCAGCTTGTTTGGTTCTGAGTAAAAGCAGATTTTTAACTAGGATGTTAAGGAGTCTGTAGATGTGTTTCTCTTGAGGAGCCTGTGGAGGAGCTGACATAGTGGGGGCCTCATAGCGATTTCCAAACGCGCCAGCAATGGCCATTTAGTAAAGGAATTTGGCTCTTTTCCTTGTTCCAGAAAAACAGAAGTAGGGTCAGTGAGTAGCAGAGTTTTCAAAATGTGAAGAGAAACTTTATTTTGTTTTAAAGATTTTATTTTTAAGTCATCTCTACACCCGATGTAGGGCTTGAACCCACAACCCTGAGATCAAGAGTCCCGTGCTCCACCGACTGAGCCACCCAGGCCCCCCGAGGAACTTTTATCAATTATAGCCAGTTAAAAAATGTTTACGTCTGTTGGGATATTATAATGATTGGTCATTAAATTAGAAGCATGTATTATTCTGTCTAGTTGCCTAGTTGTCTAGGATTTTATTTTTACTTTTGACAATACATGTGACTATTTTTTAAAGTATAAAGAGCTATCAATAAAGATAGTAAAAGCATCTTAGGATACATACTTGGTCATGGAAAAGGAGCTTATAATCATTCTCACCTTCTTGCAATTTTTTTTTTATTTAAGTTGTTTTAATTCCAGTTAGTTAACCTACAGTGTTACATTAGTTTCAGGTGTTCAATACAGTGATTCAACACTTCCATACATCCCCCGGTGCTCATCATAACAAGTGCCCTCCTTAATACCTGTCACCTGTTAACCTATCTTCACACCTCCCCTCTGATAACCATCAGATTGTCCTTCTTGAAAGTTCTTTTTTGTTTTTCTTTAGTGCTTTATACTTCACTGAAAGGCTTGTGAATTCTTTACAAAAGATCTTATCAAAAACAGTTGTCCCTCTACAGAAACTTTGATATTTTCTCAGATCTCTGCCCTTGACTCCATCACTGTGGGATTTAACACTGCTTAATGGCTGCTCATTAAATGTTATAATGGGTAAATATTTTAGACTGATAGTTTTTTTTTTTTTTTTAAGATTTAATTATTTGGCAGACAGCGAGAGAGGAAACACAAGCAGGGGGAGGGGCAGAAAGAGAAGCAGACTCCCCGCTGAGCAGGGAGCCCAATGTGGGGCTGGACCCCAGGACCCTGGGATCATGACCTGAGCTGAAGGCAGATGCTTAGCGACTGAGCCACCCAGGCGTCCCTAGACTGATAGGTTTATTTGTAATGTTTATATATTTACATTATATTATTATTTTTAAAATTCTTTTCAAGTCCCACAGAGCTGAGAACCCTGAACTTTTGGATGAGATTTATAATAGAAAATCTGTTTTACTGATGACGATAGCTGTGATTTTATGCTGTAGCCCAGTCTGTGAAAAACAGGCTTTGTTTGCGTTGTGCAAGTCTGTGAAAGAGAATGGATTAGAACCTCACCTCGTTAAAAAGGTACATGTAGATGAATATTTTTTATTATCCTCCTTGGGTAACTTTTAAATAATTTAAAAAGTTAAAGCTTATTTTATTTTTATTTTTATTTTATTATGTTATGTTAATCACCATACATTACATCATTAGTTTTTGATGTAGTGTTCCATGATTCATTGTTTGTGTATAACACCCAGTGCTCCATTCAATACGTGCCCTCCTTAATACCCATCACCGGGCTAATCCATCCCCCCACCCTAAAACTTATTTTAAAGTGGCACTTGTTAAAGACTTGGAGACAGTCTTATTTTTTAGATTGGGAATATTGGGAAGTAGTAACTCTTTAAATAGTATATGTTTATTTGGATGCAGTATCATTTTTTATATTAAGTATTTCACAAAGTATTCTTGAACTAAGCAGGGATGAATGACGTCTCATCCAGACCATGCCCTCTGGAATTGCTTTTATTGAGGAAAACACATGGAACAAAGAGCAATAGCAAGTGTTTTGCCTGATAGATTCTGGGTTACAACCTTGGGATCTAGCAGGGCCAGAAGTCAGATCATAGAGCTGTGAAACTTTTAAGCCGCACGACTAGGGAAGGAACACTGGGGTCCAGTCGTGCAGTTGCATCAGCACGGTGTTGTAGAATGTTCGCCTCTGCCCTGTTCCACCACCTAGCGTTCATGGTTTGGAAAGGTCCAGACCTTTCCATTGTAGATGTTCATGTGATGAACCAGTGATAGATCAGTGGCCTGATAGACCATTCAGCATTCTACCAGCATGGTTTCCATGGAACTGGATAATAGGCCAACCTGTAGGTAATCAGCCTTACACGAGCTAATCTTTCACCTCTCAGTATTAAAATAAGTTTTTTTTTTTTAAGTATACTGCTACACTACCTAATTATTATTTTTTAAAGATTTATTTATCTTAGGGAGGGAGCAGGGGAGGAGTAGAGGGAGAGGGAGAAGAAGAGAATGCCAAGCGGATACCACCTCCCCCCCCCCCCCCCCCCCCCCCCCCCCCCCCCCCCCACTATGCAGAGCCTGACTCGGGGCTCCATCTCATAACCCTGAGATCATGACGGGAGCCAAAATCAAGAGTCGGACACTTAACAGACTGAGCCACCCAGGCGCCCCTACACTACCTAATATTATAAGTGGATTATAGTGGTTGGATTTTTCTCATTTAGATTTAGGACTGAGAAGAATTATTATTTTACTTTAGACCTTCCTTTGAAATGTAATCAAAGGTTGAACATTACACTATATTTTTCCATTTTTATTCATTTAACATTTATTAAGTGTTTTCTGTGTGCCATGCTCAGGGCTAATTATATTAAATATGTGTTTCTCATTTAGTCTCTCTGAAGTCTAGGTACTTTTATTATCCTCTTCTAGATGAGGAAATCAAGCTATAGAATGGTTGAATGATTGCTTCAAAGTTATACTGTAAATAAAAGGATTTAAGGGATTTATTTTTTTCATTGCTTTCTTAAAGCATTGATTTCTTTCTGATTTGTGCAGGTTTTAGAGAAGGTTTCTGAAACTTTTGGATACAGACGTTTAGAAGACTTCATGGCTTCTCATTTGGATTATCTGGTTTTGGAATGGCTTAATCTTCAAGATACTGAACATAGCTTATATTCTTTTCCTTTTATTTTACTAAACTACACAAGTGTTGAGGATTTCTATAGGTAGGTCTACATATGGCACATATGAAATATGTTCATTTTAAATTAGATGGAAATGTTTGGCAGCCCCCCTCCCCCCACCTTACACGCACGTTCATGCGGGCACGGAGCTGGGAGGCTGTGTGGTAGGAGAGGCAGGACTGCTTGTTTGAACTGAAGTGTACTGAAGGGAATCACTAGGCTTAGGATCTGGCCCGGCTGTGCCAGTGATGAGCTGTGTTAGTTTGGGCAAAAGCCATGGAAACACCCCCTGGGCCTTGGTTTTTCAGTCTGTGCAGTAAGGGAATCACATGGGTCTTTAAGGGCTCTTTCAGCTTTAATGTTTGATAATCTTCCCTATGACAAATCAAAGATAAATTGTTCATCGTTGCTGTTGCTTGGCTATGGACCATTTTGTCATTATTTTTATTAGATTTAAAGTTTAATATAAAAATATTTATTTTGCTAACTCCTAACTCTTGAGAAGAAAATTTTGAAAATGGGGAGGTTTGGAACAACTAAATAATGTTTAGATATCAGGATGATGGGAAAACAGTTCATAATTACTCAGTGGCCCTTGTTCTTTCATTTTGGAAATAACGGTATTTACATTAATGGCTTGAATTTGTAAATTTCTTTCACATTTCGTTTTACATAAATGAAATAATTTTGCATCAGTCAGTTGTACAGAAGAAATAAATTCAGTTCACACTTTTTTTGATCATAGAATCAGAGTGGTTATTATATTCTCAGATGTTTCCTCCTGTATTTGATTATTTAGAATTTAACTTCATTTCTCCATTTATAGAATTAGAGTAAGAATGCTTAATGATCTAGATAAAGTGATGCTCTCATGCTTACTAAATAAAGCATTTCATTATTTTAAGAGCTATATTATAAAATTTGACTATGAGAAGTTATATATAACATATATTGCAAAATTTTATATTTTCAGATCATGTTACAAGGTTTTGATCCCACATCTGGTGATTAGAAGTCGTTTCGATGAGGTGAAGTCCATTGCTAATCAGATTGATGAGGATTGGAAAAGTCTTCTAACACACTGCTTTCCAAAGATTCTTGTAAATATTCTTCCTTACTTTGCCTACGAGGGTACAGGAGACAGTGGGATGGCACAGCAGAGGGAGACTGCTACCAAAGTCTATGATATGCTGAAAGATGAAAATTTACTAGGAAAACAGGTATGGCTTCCCTTGTACCTACTTATCCTCTACTTCTTTCTTTCCTTCTTTTTCTTTTTTTTTTTTTTTTTAAGTAGGCTCCGGGCCCAGCGTAGCGCTTGAACTCATGACCCCTAGATCAAGGGTAACATGCTCTGCCGACTAAGCCAGCCAGGCTCCCCGTCCTTATCATCCCCAATTCAATGGAGATATAACTTTGTAGTTTTAAGACTATTCATCATTTATGCAGTAAAATTTAATATGTAGTAATCCCTGTCTAGCATAGGCAATCCGTGAATTTTTTTATTGCTGTTGTTATTACGGTGTTCTCTTCTTTTGATTGGCTTTTAAATGAAATGTTTTTGATCAGAAATTAAAAACTTTGGAATAATTTTATTGATTTTTTTTCCTTTAAAATTTTTTTTTTATTATTTCATTTTTTGGGTTGTTTGCAAAAAGGTGGTTTTATTAAAGCATGGAGACAGGTCCCGTGGGCCTAAAGAGCTGCGGCCCCGGGATTGTGAGGAGCAACATGATAGACTTTGGGGCTGGGGAAGTAAAGACAAAGTGAAGTTCCAAAAGGATTTTCATACGCTAAAGAAGACTCACAGGATAGGGGAGGCCTGGCTGTTGTCAAGCTAAGGTTGTTTTTCCCGTAGCAGGGCATTAACATTAAGACAGTTGGGAGTTTCCTGGAGGAATGTTATACTCTGCCTATTTCAAGTATTTGTCATTGGGTGCAGGTTATAAGGAAATTTAGTTTTATCTACATTTACTTCTGCCTTTGTTTCCCACATCATTCCCCCTGAACAGTTTTGACCCTTAAATCTTCAAGGTTGCTGAGGGTGGAAGGTCTTATCTTTTATAACTTCTTCCTGCTGAATAGGGGTGTAGAGATGTCCCTACCTATGGGTCAACATTGGTCAGGTGGGGAATATTTTCTTTAAGATTTTATTTATTTATTTGAGAGAGAGAGAGAGAGGGCATGAGCAGGGGGAGGGGCAGAGGGAGAGAGAGAATCTCAAGTAGACTCCCTGCTGAGCAGGGTCCCATGTGGGGCTCCATCTCACAACCCTGAGATCATGACCTAAGCTGAAATGAAGAGTCTGACACGTAACTTACTGAGCCACCAGGCGCCCCAGGAACCAGCAATGTTTCAAACAAGAGTTTGAGTTGCAAAAACCATCCATGTTACTAACTCTTGTTCAGTTTGAATGCAGCTTTTTAGTTAATTCTGGAAATTCTACCAGTTTTAGTTTTAGGATCTTAAAGATACCAAAACCTGTATTTGTCAAAAGCCCTTTTTATGAATCTCCTTGAAGATGAGACATGTGTCGCAAGAGAGTAAGAATTGACTGTAAATGAGAAAAGACTCCAAAATGGACATGGTTAAAGATCTGATGATAGGTTACAATATAGCTGCAAGGACATCCGGTTATTTCTGTGAAACATAACACTTTAATAATTAGAGCATGAAGTGATGACCTTATTACCAAAACTTCAGGAATTACATGTATTCTCTAGAATAGTTGCAGCATTTACCCAAACATAATCTAGGGCTTACCAGTGTTTGACCGTGCTTCCAGAGTAGTCTAACATACAAATAAAAAGGCCTAATGAGTCAGAGACTCCATTTACAATTTAAATCCGGAGAAGTTTGTTTAAAAAACCTTAGAAAATTATAAAACACGAGCCTGAATAGTGGATTACAGATCATTACAAAACTCAAAATGTAATTATTTATTTAACCAAAGTGGCAGAAAGAGATTCCAAAGGCAAATATGTAGGGTTATATAGTTGTTAGCAAAACTTGGCTCCTTTAATATTAAAAGTTTTTTTTTGTTTGTTTGTTTTTTGTTTTTTTAAAGATTTTATTTATTTGACAGAGAGAGACACAGCGAGAGCAGGAACACAAGCAGTGGGAGTGGGAGAGGGAGAGGCAGGCTTCCCGCCGAGCAGGGAGCCCGATGCGGGACTCGATCCCGGGACCCCGGGATCATGACCTGAGCCGAAGGCAGACGCCCAACGACTGAGCCACCCAGGCGCCCCAATATTTAAAGTTTTAACGGTGTGATGAAAGACTTGATAAAGACAAAACATAGAAACCGGTTCTCAGGGCAGACAAAAGAAAAAAACCTTTGTTTACATTTTCTTATCAAGTGCAAACTAGCAATTCAAGAAAACTATCTTTGAACAGAGAAAAAAGCAAAACTTCAGTCTTACACCAGTGTACTTTTAATATCCATTCGTTTCAACTTTAGTCCTGACAGCATATAAAATTCTTTTCCAAAAATTTCCCCTCATAAACCTTTTACAGCTTTTTCATTCAAAGCTGTTTCCCTTATTTCTATCAGTTTTAATTACATTTAGCAGAAATATTTTAACTCTTAGAAACCTTGGTCTCCAGTGAAAACTACATTAGAAACCAATTGTGAATGTCACACCAGATACCTTTAGATGGTAAATTTATGAATCTATTAAACACAAAGCGTGTTTTCAAACACTCAAATAGTCTTCGTTTCTCTGCAATAAGAAGCCAAAGCACAAACATGCCTTCAGTAATCAATGCTTTAGTATCTTATTTCATTTGAAAAAGACCTAGATGTCCAATGAATTCAGTGCCATTTATTATCCAAGCAAAACTTTAAAGTCGTAGGTTACCAAAGAGTGTCTTAACAATCACCCATGAAAACTTTGAGACAGAAAATTAATCATCATTTTAAGTCATCCTTTTGCTAAAAAATTGCAACAGAGATAATAATGAACTTATTTGACCTTTAGCAAACCTAGATAAAAGTTTCATATTTAATGCTGATAACTCTAAAGATGTGTCTATCTTAATTAAACCAACAAACTTAAATTAGTTTAAATACCGAATATATTCCGCCTGCGTCCACTTGAAAGTCGATCAGTTTGTTCCCCCTTAAAATTTATTTTAATTGGCAGTAATAAATGAATGCAAACCGGATGTTAAATTCAAGCAGTACTGAACAGTGTATAGAAAGTGTTCCTCTTTACTTTTCGAGAAGTATGATCTCAAGTTCCGATGCCCCGCTCTTTCTTTTTTCTATGAGACTGACTACATGTAATATAATTTACTTATGAATCATGTTCATTGTTTATCAGTCTTCTCTGCTAAAGTACTCTGAAGGTAGGATTTTTTTTTTCCTTTTTGCCGGTGTATCCTGGCTTCCTAGTATGTAGTGAATACTCATTATTTGATAAAAGATGGAGTCAAGTAAAAAAGAATCTAACAACTTCTGTTTGTTTTATAGTAATTTAGATACATCCAAAATTATTTGAGGGAACTTAAAACACATAGATAAACTTTTTTTTAACGTAAAAGAAATTAGTTACTCTCAAGTTTTGTTTTGTTTTGTTTTTTTTAAATGTAAGTAAGGGATGACTAACCAAGTAGGCTAATGTTAAAATTACGATTGGATGAACTTGAAAGAGACTTTTTTTGTTTGCCCGGTTACTGTATTGAACCAAGAAATGGAACGTAGAGTTTCTTACTTGCCTCGGTGGACCACTGCCAGTTGGAGCTAGTTCTAAGTCACTATGGAGGCAAATGAGGAGATCCTTTCTCAAAACACAGTTGAAACAGAATGTTGGCGCTCCAAAGGTTATGGAATCTATGAAAGACCCTGCTTTTATCCTCTTCCAGCCATCTCCCTGCTTCTAAGCAGGCCTAATCTTACTACTTTTTAAAATGTATTCAAACTAGGGACCCCTGGGTGGCTCATCGGTTAAGTGTCTGCCTTAGGCTCAGGTCGTGATCTCGGGGTCCTGGGATCGAGTCCTACATCAGGCTCCCTGCTCAATGGGGAGTATGCGTCTCCCTCTCCCTCTGCCTGCCACTCTGCTTGCTTGTGCTTTCTCTCTCTGACAAATAAATAAAATCTTTAAAAATAAAATGTTAAAAAAAAACAAACATGTTCAAACTAGAAGAGAGCAGTTTGCAGAGTCAGAGTAAGTCTAGGAGGGGAAAATAATTACATTGAGGCCTGACTGAAACATCAGTGTCAAGAATGGAGAGAGGCAAACTTGAATAATAATTTCTTAGCTTCTTGGTTAAAGACCTAAATTCTTGTTAGTCTCAATTCCATTTGGCATTAAGTTGTTATAAGTTTGTTTTTTCTTTGGTTCTCTAGTGTACACTTTCTCTGAATCAATCTTCTAAGATTCTTTCCCCGTGCATAAGGGTTGGTGCAATTATTATTAGTCTCTGAGCCTCTAAGATCTGTCATTTGTCTGTCAGAAGCCTGAAATAGTAACAGTTAGAACATTGGTTAGCTGTACCTAGACGTCTGCATAATTTATATGTCCCTTAGGTGAACATTACAGGTCTCGCTTATTGTAGAATGATACAAAACTCATGGAGCCACTTGTCATTCTTTGTGTAAGGAAATTCATCAAGGTTTCCTCTGATATTAAACAGACACGGCCAGTTTATCCTTCCTTATCCCAGATATACTTTGAAATGAGGTTGGATTCCTAAGAGGGCTGAAACCCTTGGAAATGATGACCTGAATGACTGATGTGTAAGCGTGAGGGAAAGACTAGGATCTTTACATTCGATTTCTTTCTTGTCACATTTTAAACTGTTTCTGTTGTGAGGAAGTGTGTTTTCAAATCTTATGCACCAAGTAAATCAGCCATTTACCTTTTAGTTTAGAGCACTGTAATTCCTTACTTGGAGAGCTAATAAACCACCTTTATCTCCACGATTGTCGTTTATTTGGGTGAGGTATAGTGGAGCAGACCGATTCTTTATAGTTAGAGAATATCTGTTCTCTGAGGCCGTGGGTACAGGAAGTGGATCTATGAAGAACCTGCTCCTGTCGGGGAGGATTTCAGTTTACTGCTGAGGACAGCAGATGTGGGTAGCAGTGAAGCTCCAAATTTGGGATATCAGCCAAGTAGGAATCTGGGCAAAAGTCATGCAGGCAAAGTCACTGGCAATTCTTACTAGTAAAGTATTGTTAAGTGAGATAGATTTTCCAAATAAGTCAAGAGTAAAATGCAGATTGAGAAGCAGTGTAGCTCAGTGGGGAATTTGGTTAGCTGGAAAATCACTAGGTTGAGGAATTCAGTGCTGCACCTGAAGCCTTAGTCAATTAAAATGATTCTTTAAAATTATTTTTTTTAAGATTTTATTTATTTGAGAGAGAGTGAGTGAGAATGAGCACAAGCCGGGGGGAGAGGGAGAGGGAGAAGCAGACTCCCCGCTGAGCAGGGAGCCCGACGCAGGGACTCGATCCCAGGACCCTGGGATCATGACCTGAGCCGAAAGCAGACACTTAACTGACTGAGCCACCCAGGCGCCCCTGATTCTTTAAAATTAAACAAGAGTCAGATTAAGGGAGTCTTGTTTGGTATCATTTCCTTACCAGCCTCTCAGGCTACAGGTCGGTTGCATAGCAGAAAGTTAGCTGTATGTCTTGCACATCTTAGGTCTTTGGTTATCTATTTCATCAATTTTGGAAATGATGCAATAACTTTAGTCCCTTGAACTGTCTTAAAGGTCACAGACATAAAAACTTAACTGTTATTTTATTTTATTTATTTTTTTAAAGATATTTATTTATTTGATAGAGAGAGACACAGTGAGAGAGGGAACACAAGCAGGAGGAGTGGGAGAGAGAGAAGCGGGCTTCCCCCTGAGCAGGGAGCCCGATGTGGGGCTCGATCCCAGGACCCTGGGATCATGACCTGAGCCGAAGGCAGACGCTTAACGGCAGCCACCCAGGCGCCCCAAAACTTAAATGTTATTTTAATTTTGTATCCTTACAGATTGATCATTTATTCCTTACTAATTTACCAGAGATTGTTGTGGAGTTATTGATGACATTACATGAACCAGCAACTTCTGGTGCCAGCCAAAGCATGGACCTCTGTGACTTTTCAGGGTATGGATATTTTAAACTTAGAGAATTCGCTGCAATTTCAGAATTTCCTTGGGAATTTGATTGGTTGACACCTTCAAATGTCTGTTTCAGTTTTTAGGCACATACTGTTTCTTGTGTGAGCTACTGGAAAGCATCCTTTAGTTACAGTGTGCCCTACTATGCTAGCTGTATGAAAAAGTAATAATATCTACCAAAGTATTTTCACTTTATAATTTCATTTGATACAAAGAGTGTCTGATTGCCAGTCTCAGAATATTAGTGTGTTTACAGTAGTAACATAGAGCTTTAATCAAGACCCGAAGTGATACAAGGCTCATTTGTAGAATTGCCATTAACTTCATAAAAGATTTTTCTTTTTTTTTTTTTTAAGATTTTATTTATTTATTTGATACAGAGAGAGAGAGAGCACAAGTAGGCAGAGCGGCAGGGAGAGGGAGAAGCAGGCTTCCCGCTGAGCAGGGAGCCCGACGCAGGGACTCGATCCCAGGACCCTGGGATCATGACCTGAGCCGAAGGCAGACGCTTAAGGACTGAGCCACCCAGGCACCCCCTTCATAAAAGATTTCTTAAGCACATCACTTAAAATTAAGTCATAGAGGGTAAAGGTATTTAGATATTCTGACTGATAATGTGTAGAATGTGATAAGTCATTTGTGATTTTATTGAAAGCCTAGTTTTTCAGTGGGAAAGTAATTTTAGAACGTGGGGTTATTAATCTAAATTTTCTTTCTGAAACTTTATGGTTTCTGAAACTTGACTTCAACAGAATCTTTTTTTTTTTTTCCTTAATAATTTTGTTCTGAAAATGATGACTGCTTTTTTTCCCTATAACTCTCAGGGATTTGGATCCTGCTCCTAATCCACCTCATTTTCCATCACATGTGATTAAAGCAACATTTGCCTATATCAGCAACTGCCATAAAACCAAGCTTAAAAGCATTTTAGAAATTCTTTCCAAAAGCCCTGTAAGTACACATTACTATTATAATAACTGAAGAGAGACTTCCTTCTTTTTCAGCTAGAAAATCTGTGTAAGTACATCTTAAAAAGAACGAAAATTAAAGGGAAAACTCGTCTGAATAAATTAAAAAGAAAAACACTCATTTATAAGTTTATATCTTGGTATTTTACTTGTAGATATTAATTGAAATATGTCATGTATGAGGCCTGAATTTCATGGTACTTTAGTCATATATTGGCTTAGGGAGTATATATTTTTTAAAATTACTGTTTGCTATCTGAAAACTAGATAAATTGACAACAGTTTAAGATACTAATTTTCTTAATGTAATATTTGCCTTTGATATTACACCAAAACAAAATTCTGTAATTTGTTGTTTTGAATATAAAACAGATTTATTATAGTTGAGTATACATGATTCGATAAGTTTTTTATGAAATGTCTTTATTTTCTAGGATTCCTATCAGAAAATTCTTCTAGCCATATGTGAGCAAGCCGCTGAGACAAATAATGTTTATAAAAAGCACAGAATTCTTAAAATATATCACCTGTTTGTTACTTTATTACTGAAAGATATTAAAAGTGCCTTAGGAGGAGCTTGGGCCTTTGTCCTTCGAGATGTTATCTATACTTTGATTCATTATATCAACAAAAGGTACGTAATATATTTAGACTAATATATAAGTTGTTTTTTCTACCTTATCTTAATTGAAAACTTAGATAATTTCAAGAGGTAGAAGCAAGAGTATTGCTTTCTTATTTTTGCTTTTTAATATATATCTACCCAGTATTTTTTAAAAATTGCATTACCTATTTCTCCAACTCTAGAAATACTAAGTACTAGGGGTCTTCAACATTTTAAAATTAGTGAATTTTAGATGGCTTGAAATATATATGTCACGATAGCAGTTCTGGTCACCTGTATTTGGGGAGGGTGGTGTTTCTCACACACACATGCAAAGAATCCTCCAGACACCAGCTGGGTGTCCTACAATTCAACTCATATATAGTTGATTAGTGTCAGATCCCACAACTGAGGGCTCAGTCCTGCAAGACTGCCTGCCCCTCCTTCCCTTCAGATGCCAGTCACTAGCCCAGATTATCACCTGTGCTTCTGACCAGCCCCCTCTACCCTGCAGGTTCCAAGGACCCTGTTCCTTGAGTTTGATTAATTTGCTAAACTCAGGAAATTCATAGAACTCAGGAAACCTGTTTACTGACTAATTAACCAGTTTATTATAAAAGGATATAGCTCAGGCACAGCCAGATGGAAGGGATGTATTGGGAAAGGGGATGGAGCTTCCCTGCCCTCTCCAAGAGCACCACTTTCCCCACATCTGCATGTGTTCACCAACCTGGAAGCTCCCACAGCTGGTCCTTTTGGGTTTTTATGGAGGCCTCATTACAGAGACATGATTGATTACATCACTGGCTGTTGGGTATTGATACAATCTCCATCCCTTCCCCCCTCCCCAGAGATTGGAGGAGTGTGACTGATAATTCCAACCCTCTAATCACAAGGTTGGTTCTCCAGGCAACCAGCCCCCATCCTCAGGTGACCTAGGTGCTTTCAGAAGATAGAGACATTTTTATTTCCCTCATCACTGGTGTTCCTAGAGTTTTAGGAGCTTTGTGCCAGAAATAGGGATGAAGACCATATATCTATTTCTTATTATAAATCACAGTATACTGTAGATTTGGGGTGTATATTCAGTTTAAGCATCTTTATTCCTTTCCATTGATTTTGATGATGTTTCTGTTACTTGTTTTCTGATTACTATATAACATTGCCTTCAAATGTGAGTTCTTCAAAGCACACAAAGAATATCTTTTTCCATTTTGTTTTGTCATATTTTGATTAATATCCTATAATTTTTATTTTAATTTAAATCATGTGAATATAGTTATTCAGTCTTTATTTTCATTCACTTAATTTTTTTAAATGATTTTATTTATTTGAGAGAAAGAGCAGGAGAGAGAGAGCGAGCGGGGGCGGGGGGCGGGAGCAGAGGGAGAGGGAGAAGCAGGCTCTCCACTGAGCAGGGAGCCCGATGCAGGACTCGATCCCAGGACCCCGGAATCATGACCTGATCTGAAGGCAGACGCTTAACTGACGAGCCACCCAGGTGTCCCACATTCACTGAATTTTTTTAAAAGTTTCTGTATTATGGTAAAATATATAACATAAAATTTGTTATTTTAACCATTTTAAGTGTCCAGTTCAGTGATACTAATTATGTTCACAGTGTTGCACAACCATCACCATTATCTGTTTCCAGAACTTTCTCATTACCTCAGACAGAACCATTATACATATTAAACAATAACTCCACATTTCCCCTTTCCTCCAGCTCCTGATAACTTGTAATCTATCTCTTGTCTCTATGAATTTGCTTATTCTAGATATTTTATATAAGCGGAATTATAAAATATTTGTTGTTTTGTGTCTGGCTTGTTTCACTCGGCATAATGTCTTCAAGGTTCATCCCGCGTACGTGAATCATGTATCAGAACTTGATTCTTATTTATGGCTGAATAATATTCCATTATATATATATACACACACTACAATCTATTCACTGTTGATGAACACTTGTGTTTCCATCTTTGGCTATTGTGGATAAGGCTGCAGTGCACATAGGTTTATGGGTATGTGTTTGAGTGTTTTCAGTTCTTTGGGGAATATACCTAGGAGTGGCCTTGGTGGGTCCTTTAATCATCTTATGTTTAACTCTTTGAAGAACTGCTAAACTGTTTTCCACAGCAGCTGCACCATTTCATATTTTTCCTGCAATGCACAAAAGTCCCAATTTTCTCAGATCCTTACCTATGCTTGTTATTTTCTGTTTTGTTTTTAATTTTTATTATTATAGCCATCCTAATGGATGTGAAGTGGTATCTCATTGTGGTTTTGTTTTTGCATTTCCCTAATGACTAATGCTGTTGAACATCTTTTCTTCTGCTTATTAACCATTTGTATACATTCTTGGAAGAATATGTATTCAAGTTCTTTGCTCATTTTTTTAATTGGGTTGTCTTTTTGCTGTTAAGCTGTAGGAGTTCTTTATACATTCTCAATATTGAGCTCTTATTATATGATTTGCAAATATAGTCTGGATATTGAATCAGTATGTATGATTTGCAAGTAGTTTATCCCATTCTGTACATTGTCTTTTCACTTTCCTGATAATGTCTTTTGATGCACAAAAATTTTTAATTTTGATGAAGTCTGATTTATCTGTTTTTTTCTTTTATTCCTCAAGCTTTTGGTGATTTATAAAAGAATCCATTGTCAACTCCAAGCTCATGAAGATTTACCACTATGTTTTATTCTAAGAGTTTTATAGTTTTAGCTCTTCTGTTTAGGTTGTTGATCCGTTTTAATTTTTACATATGGTGTGAGGTAGGGGTTCAGCTTCATTCTTGGGCATGTAGAAATCTAGTTGTTCTATTACCACTTGTTGAAGAGACAATTCTTTCCCCATTGAATGGACTTGGCACCCGTGTCAAAAATCATTTGGCCATTGATGTGTGGATGTATTTATGGGTTCTCCATTCTGTACCCTTGGTTTGCCCTTACGCCAGACCACACTGTTTTGACCACTATGGCTTCGTAGTAAGTTTTGAAATCTGGAAGTGGGTATCCTCCAATTTTGTTCTTCTTTTTCAAGATCGTCTTAGCTATTTGGGGCGCCTTGCAATTCCCCTATGAATTTAATGACCAGCTTTTCTGCTTACGCAAAAAAGACTATTGGAATTTTGAATAAAATTGCATTGAATATGTGATCATTTAGATAGTATTGACATCTCAACAATTTGTCTTCCAATCCATGAACATGGGGTGTCTTTCCATTTATTTGGACTTCATTTCTTTTATCCTTGCTTTTACAGTTTTCAGTGTACAAGATTTTTGTATTTTAGGTTAAATTTATTCCCAGGTATTTAATTCTTTCAGATGCTATTGTAAATGGAATTGGTTTCTTAGTTTCCATTTTAGATTGTTGTTGCTGGTGTATGGAAATACAATTGATTTTCGTGTGCTGATCTTGTGACCTGCAGTTTTGCTAATTTATTTGTTACTAGTAGATTTCTTGTGGATTCTTTGGGAGTTTATATGTGTATAGAATCATGTCATCTATGATATAGTTTTACTTCTTTTTTTCTGATTTTGATGCCTTTTAGTTCTTGTCTAATTACTTGGCTAGAAGTTCAATACAGTGTTGAATAGCAGGGGTGAAAGTGGGCATCTTTATCTTGTTCCTGATCTTAGTGGGAAAGCTTCCGTTCTTTCAACATTGATTATGTTGTTACCTGGGGGTTTTTCATAAATTATCTTTATTGTGTTGGGTAAGGTCCTATGTACTCATGTTTTTCTGACTTTTTTTTATCATGAAAGGAGATTGAATTTTGTCAGATGCCTTTGCTGTGTTTATTGAAATGATCATGTATTTTCCTTCCATCTTATTCATGTGATGTGTTACATGGATTGATTTTCTTATATTGGCCCACTCCTGTGTTCCTGGGATAAATCCTACTTGCTCATGGTATATAATACTTTTAATAAGCTCTTACATTCAGTTCGCTCGTACTTTTTTGAGGAGTTTTAAATCTATATTCCTTTTTTTTTTTTTTTCAAGATTCTATTTATTTGACAGAGACAAACGTGCACAAGTAGGGGGAGCTGCAGAGGGAAAGGGAGAAGCAGGGACCTGGATGCAGGGCTTGATCCCGGGACCCTGGGATCATGACCTGAGCCAAAGGCAGACACTTAACTGACCTAGCCACCCAGGCACCCTTAAATCTATATTCCTAAGAGGCATTGAGTATTATAATTTTCCTGTGGTATATTTATTTTCTTTGGTATTAGAGCACTCTGGCCTCCTAGAATGAGTTAGGAAATATTCCCTACAATTCTGTTTCTTGGAAGAGTTTGAGATAGACTGCTGTTAATTCTTTTTTTTTTTTTTTTTTTAAAGATTTTATTTGACAGAGAGAGACACAGCGAGAGAGGGAACACAAGCGGGGGAGTGGGAGAGGGAGAAGCAGGCTTCCCACTGAGCAGGGAGCCCGATGAGGGGCTCAATCCCAGGACCCTGGGATCATGACCTGAGCCGAAGGCAGACGCTTAACGACTGAGCCACCCGGGCGCCCCGACTGCTGTTAATTCTTAAGCATGTGTTTGGTAGTGTTTTTCTAGTCTCTCCCCCTCCCAGTCTTCTTTTTTTTTTAAAGATTTTATTTATTTATTTGAGAGAGAGAGAATGAGAGACAGACAGCATGAGAGGGAGGAGGGTCAGAGGGAGAAACAGACTCCCTGCCGAGCAGGGAGCCCGATGCGGGACTCGATCCCGGGACTCCAGGATCATGACCTGAGCCGAAGGCAGTTGCTTAACCAACTGAGCCACCCAGGCGCCCCCCAGTCTTTTTTTTTTAATGTAGGTGGTTACTGCTACGTATTTTCCTCTCAGTGCTTCCTTTGCTGCATTCATAAATTTGGGTACGTTGTGCTTCTGTTTTCATTTGTCTCTAAGCTCTTCTAGCATATTTAGGACAGTTGTTTGAAGTCTTTGTCTAGTAATTCCACTCTCTGAGCTTCCTCACGAACTGTTTCGGCCAGTATATTTTATTTCTTTAAATGGGCTCTCCTTTCCTACTTCCTATTTCTTTGTATGCCTTGTGATTTTTTTGTTGAAATAATGGATTTTTTTCACCTGAAAAATTTTTTTAATTAAAAATTTATTTTGTTACATTGGTTTCAGGTGTATAATGTAATGATTCAACAATTTTATACATTACTTATCACAATAAGCGTCCTCATAATCCCCTTTATCTATTTCACCCATCCCCCTACCCACCTCCCCTTTGGCAGGCACCAGTTTGTTCTGTGTAGTTAAGAGTCTTTTTGTTTGTCTCTTTTTTCTTTGTTTTGTTTCTTAAATTCCACAAATGAGTGAAATCATACGGTATTTGTCTTTCACTTATTTCACTTAGCATAATACCCTCTAGGTCCATCCATGTTTTCACAAATGGCATGATCTCATTGTTTTTTTTTTTATGGCTGAATAATATTCCACTGTATATATACACTACATCTTGTTTACATATTCACCCATTGCTGGACACGTGGGCTGCTTCCATACCATGGCTACTCTGAAAAATGCTGCTGTAAACTAATAGGGTGCACATATCTTTTTGAATTAGTGTTTTCATCTTCTTTGGGTAAATATCCAGTGATGGAATTATTGGATCATATGGTAATTCTATTTTTAACTCTTTTTGAGGAACCTCCAGACCGTTTTCCATAGCGGCTGTACTAGTTTGCATTCCCAGTTTGCCACAGTGCATGAGGGTTCCTTTTTCTCCACATCCTCTCCAACACCTCTTATTTCTTGTCTTTTTGATTCTGGCCATTCTGACAGGTGTGAGGTGGTATCTCATTGTGGTTTTGATTTGCATTTCCCTGATGATGAGTGATGTTGAACATCTTTTCATGTGTCTTTTGGGCATTTGTCTTTCTTCTTTGGGGAAAATGTCTATTCAAGTACTCTGCCCATTTCTTAATCAGATTATTTTTTAATTGTTGAGTTGTGTAAATTCTTTATATATTTTGTATATTAACTCTTATCAGATATGACATTTGAAGATATCTTATATCTTGCCCTGTTATTTTGTTGATGGTTTCGTTTGCTGTGCAAAAGCTTTTTATTTTGATGTAGTCCCAGTAGTTTTTTGTGTGGGTTTTTTTTGTTTCGTTTTTTGCTTTTGTTTCCCTTGCCTGAGGCATATCTAGAAAAATGTTTCTTTGGCTGAGATCAAAGAAATTACTGTCTGTGTTTTCTTCTGGGAGTTCTGTGGTTTCGGGTTTCACATTAAGGTTTAATGCATTTTGAGTTTATTTTTGTATATGTTGTTAAGAAAGTGGTTTAGTTTCATTCTTTGGTGTGTAGCTGTCCAGTTTTCCTGACACCATTTGTTGACTGTCTTTTCCCTGTTATATATTCTTGCCTCCTTCATCAGATTAATTGAGCATATAAGCATGGATTTATTTCTCGGATCTCTGTTTTGGCCTGAAAACTGGATATTTTACTATTATAATGTGGTAACTGGGGAAATGAGATTTTCCCCTTCCCCAGGGTTTGACTTTTTTTTTTAATAAATTTTTTCTTTTAAAGATTTTATTTATTTATTTGACAGAGAGAGACACAGCGAGAAAGGGAACACAAGCAGGAGAGAGGGAGAGGGAGAAGTAGACTTCCTGCGGAGTGGGGAGCCGGATGCGGGGCTCAATCCCAGGACCTGGGATCATGACCTGAGCTGAAGGCAGACGCTTAACGACTGAGCCACCCAGGCGCCCCTTGACTTTTTTTTTTTAATTGTTGAAGGCTGTAGTAGTCCATTTGTTTCATGAGTATACTCAACTATTTGTGCAGAGAGTGTATTCCTTGCTGCATTTGGCTACTGAAGACTGGTCCTTAACTTGCTTTCAGGGAGTGTTTCGACAGATTTCCTTGAATGCCAGGAGTGAGGGAGTGAGAGAGAGAGAGAATGAGAATCTTTCCTAATTTTTGCAGACTGGCTCTGTGTTAGGACTCTCTTCAACACTTAGGTAGGTTTGCACTGAGCCTAGGGATTAGCGCAAAGTAAAAGCTTATGGTCTTCTCAGGTGTTTTTTGAGTAAGCATCTTGCCCTGGGCATGTGTGTGGCTTTCTCAGTTTCCCAGATATATGTGTGATTTTTAATGCTCTAATTTCACAAGGGAATTGTCTTTCCAGCTTTTCATCCTAGGTTTCAGGCAGTTTGTTGTATGTTTCAACAGTAATTTTTTGCCCCTCATAGCTGTGGGTAGTTGGTGAGTTTTACGGTGTTTTCAAGCAATGCTCATGGCTTTTCCAGCCTGGGGAGATCCAAGTAGACAAATCAGAGCTAAGCCCCGTACATTAGTCGTGTAGGTGGCTCCCAGTCTGGTTTAGAACAGATGTATACAATAATTTGCAAATATGGTCTGCTATGCTCCCTCCAGAGCACAGAGCCAGGATCCCACACTGGGAATGGGGACTGTAGGTTTCATGACAACCGCCAAGCTGGGGAGGGAATAGTGGGGCAAAGACAAGTAAACACCACCGCGTTTTCCTACAGTTAAGTTGCCTTTTTTTTTTTTTTAATTTAGCATTTGCTTGATTGCTTTAACCTTTGACTGTTCTACAGAATTCTAACAGTTCTGCCTGTTTTTCCGTATCTCTGTCGGGAGGGCAGATTGGAGCTATCCACCCCATCACGTTGCTGATGTCACTTCTCTTTTTGGCTTTGAAACCTTATTAAGGAATTAGACATGAAAGTGACTTTTATGTCAGGCCACTTCAGAGTTAGAGCTGCTGAAGGAAAATGACTTCATGAGCTTTGTCAAAGTCGTTTCCCAGAACTTACTATTTTTCTCCCTGTGTTAGGCCTTCTCGTTTCATGGATGTGTCGTTACGGAGCTTCTCCCTGTGCTGTGACCTGTTAAGCCGGGTTTGCCACACGGCGGTCACTTATTGTAAGGATGCTCTAGAAAATCACCTTCACGTGATTGTTGGAACACTTATACCCCTTGTGGATGATCAGATGGAGGTTCAGGAACAGGTATTTCCCCAAATCCTCTTCACAGAGATATTTGAAATAACATTGATAAAGCCTTCTTGGAAGGAGCCGAATGTTTTATGTTTACTTGGTGTGATTAGTCATTTTAGTGAAAATATTCTTTGGAAAATGGTTGGAAAAACATTTTCAGTGAATTAATATTTGTAATCATTTAATTACAGAGCACCTAGTAATTTTGATCTCACAAATAACCTAAGAGTTTGTGTCTCTTAGTTGGGTTGAAGCGTAGAGGTGCTAAAAACTGGGACAGCAGTTGACACCACTGGGATGGTGCATGAGACACTGTACGAAATGTTCCAGGAATCCTGGCACTTCTCTATCCCAGTGCTCATCCCATAGCGGCACCTTACGTATGTGGTGAATCCTTTGAAAGCACAGAAACAGTCATAGGTGGTCCTATAGGAATAATTAAAGCATTTTATCTGAACTGGGTTAGTAGAGTTTTTATCATTTATTACAGTAGGCTTGGTTGTTTTACTTTGAGATATAATTAAACCATTTTTTCCTTTTGATTTTTTCCTTTTTTAAATTACGTTTAGGTATTGGACTTGTTGAAATACTTAGTGATAGATAACAAGGATAATGAAAACCTCTATATGACAATTAAACTTTTAGATCCCTTTCCTGACCATGATGTCTTTAAGGATTTGCGTATTACTCAGCAGAAAATTAAATACAGTAAAGGACCCTTCTCACTTTTGGAGGTAATAATTATTCCATCATCTTACTATTTTGTATTAGGGTAGAGAGCAGTACTTTTTGAAAACTTCCAATTCTCTAAAAGTAAAAAACTGAATCTTTTTAAAAAATTGTAATAGAAAAACAACATGAGATTTGCCCTTTCAACAAATAAGAAACTGAATCTTAATATATTGTCTTGTATTGCAGTAAAATTATAAATATCAAGATTTCTTGGTTAAGATCTGAAATTAAATAATGAAGAAATATGATCTAAAATATGCTTGATTTTCATATGCATTAGATCCATTAATATCTCAAAATTACCATCTGATCCTTTGAAGGACAATTTATGTTTGAATTAGAGATGGTATTTGACTTTTTAAAGAGTTTTTCAAATTTTAATCTTACTTTAATATTTATAAACTTTAAAATTATGTTCAGGTGTATTTTTTAGTATAAATGTTATAATTTTAAAACCATACTCCATATCTGACTGTATATCAATATGACAATATAGTTAAATGTACTAAGATGTAAAACTAGAGTCACAGTACTAAATAAGTAGAAATTTAAGCTTTTCCTTTGGAGGATGCTATTACAATCTTAAAATCTTAAGTATGTTATCATGAGTCTGTTAGCATTTAAGTGATTACAACATTGGCAGATGTGAAATGGAAGAAGCCATTTATTTCTGCCTTGTGTGGTAATAATAGTGATATGAATCAGTGTCTATAAAAGGCACTAATTTTTTTCTTTAAGTTTTATTTGATAGACTTCATACATGTACATAAAGCAAGTTACATTTTTAACTAATTTTCTCTTTTAGGAAATAAATCATTTTCTCTCCGTGAGTGTTTATGATGCACTTCCTTTGACAAGGCTGGAAGGATTGAAGGATCTCTGCAGACAGCTAGCTCAGCATAAGGACCAGATGGTGGACCTCGTGAGAGCATCTCAGGGTACTGATGTTAATGACGTGGGTCATTTGTACCTCTTCCTTTTTGAAAGAGTCTTTTTATAAATTCTTGCTCTTTGTTCAGTTGCTGTGGACTTACTTCAGGCTCTCAGCATGTAGTTCATCATTTCTCATCTCACCATAAAAGAGATTGTGGGTGGTCTCCTCACCTTGAATTAACCCCATTTTATCCGTCCCGTATACCTCTGCCAGAACGGTTTCTCTAAACCCAGACACGGTCGTGTTATTCTACTGCTTGAAAAGTTTTAACCACTTCCTACTGCCTGAAAGAAACATTTGAATTCCTTAGAGCCAGGCATATGGGTAGTCTGTCTGTGCCTATTGCTCCAGCTTGTTTAAATAAAAGAAATGTATCCCACTTGAAGTCTCTTATGTATGTGCATATGTAAAATCATGAATGTATATGTGTGTGTGTTTTTCTATATAAACACGTATCTGTATATGTGTTTCTAGTTTTTTTTTTTTTACTTAAGAAAACATTAATTTTTATGTTAATTTGATTTGAGTTTAGGTTATTCTAGTATTGTACTTAGGGGAAATTTTTCCTACTTGAGTTTTGATTATCATCTTTTGCCCATTAATTTCCTATTTCCATTGTGGGTTTTTTCCAGTAGTTTTATTTTTTTTAAAGATTTTGTTTATTTGAGAGAGAGAGCGAGTGATAGAGCACAAGCAGACAGAGGGGCAGGCAGAGGGAGAAGCAGGCTCCCCGCGGAGCAGGGAGCCCGACGCGGGGCTCGATCCCAGGACCCCGGGATCATGACCTGAGCCGAAGGCAGACGCTTAACCGACTGATCCACTCAGGTGCCCCTCCAGTAGTTTTAAAAACTAATTTTGGTCTTGATCATATGAGCTCAGAGTTTGGAGTGCATTTGTTCTGAGGTGTGTGTGTGTGTGTGTGTGTGTGTGTAAAAGATGAATACCTCTTTCTTTTGCTCTTGTGTGTTTGGGTAATTCATTGGTGCAGACCTGTCTTGTCCAAAACAGACACGAGTTGTTTTTAGCTATTTAATTCAGTGAATTAAATTTAATGAAATTTAAAATTTAGTGTCTTCATCAGACTCGCGCGTGTCAGGTTCTCAGTAGTAACTGTGCTCGCGGCTGTCGTGGGACCGTGTACGTTGGAGAACGTTTCTGTCGTTGCGGAAAGTTCTGTCGGACATTGCTGGTCTGGACTAAATCCAGGGGTTAAAGACCAGAGTGTGCCTCCAGGGTCTCTCGTCAGTTAATGTTGAGTGATTTTTGTGTCTCTCACTCTTTGTGATTTGCTGAGGTGTTGGCTAATTGGACATTCCTCTCTCTCTGTTGGCCAGATACTGCTTTGCTCTCACTTTTACGTGGTTCTGTTTTATAAGAAAGTTCAGATACATTCACGTTATGTTTTTTGACCTGCTTGTGATTTAAAACCTTGTTTTTAAAAAAACTTCATGGAAGTTTTCTAGTCAGATAATTTAATCTATAAACATATTGTAAAGAAACGTGTCTTCTCCGTTGTAGTTGAAACTATTTTTCCTAATCTAAACCGCCCCCAGAGAACCCGCAGGACGGCACGATGGTGAAGCTCATCGTCACCCTGTTGCAGTTATGCGAGACGGCGGTGAGCCACACTGGAGAGAGAGAAGTCCTAGGTAAGCTCTTCGGCTGAAGGAATATGAGCTTTTATGTTTGCATGGTCATCTCTGTTTTCAAATTCAGTAAGAGTTTGTAATTTGGGATAGTAGGGAAATGTGAGATGGTAGCTGAGGTATATTTATGTTCAGTTCAAGTGTCCCTAAGGAGCCTCCTTCCATATTTTCCTTCCTTAAACATTTGCATAAAGTGCAAAGTTAGTGATTTACACGTGTGCATCACTGTTCATTCAAAAACATCTTATAAATACTTAGGAAAGTCAGAAATAAATATTTGTACTGTTAAGTTGCAAATAAATTGACTTCTGATATATTTTGTAAATATAACTGAGCAGTACTTAATCTTTTTTATAGGGCAGAGTAAGAATGAGGATTTGGAGGGCTAGCTGAATTAAACTCAGATATGAAAGCTGCATCCAAGCCCTTTCCTACCACCATTTGGGGCTATCCTAGTGTAAGGTAAATGGCCACCACACATCCCACCTAGAAGAGGCGTTTAGACTTAGTGATCACAGGATGGAGACACTGATTGAAGTCACCTTGAGGTTGTCATGACAACATTGCTTCAAATAAGAAAAATAGGAGGAATAAGAGGGTTCTTCACAGATTTTACTTCCATTCAGTGGAGTCTTTCTTGTCTTCTCAGTGGGAGCCTAGTAACTAGGGCACTCTTTTATTTTGTAAGTTCTTTTGCTGAAATATACTGTACATACAGAAAAGTACAGATATAAGTATGTAACTTGAAAGTTTTCACAAGCGGAAAATACCTGTGCATCTAGCACACCCAGACCAAGAAACAGAGCCTTACCAGCACCCTGGAAGTTTCCTTTGACCAAGGAATTCACGTATATTTCCGTAGTTTAACTGTTTCTAGGGACAGACCTGATTTGCTCCAGGAGCACTGAGTGGCTTTCCTGTGTAGCATAAAATCTTAGTATGGTTGTTCATCATTCTCAGTGGTGAAAGATGAAAAGCTTTCACCCCCAGGTCAGGAAGGAGACAAGGTTGCCTGCTTTCACCAGTGCTGGTCCAAGTTGTACTGGAAGTAATAGCCAGAGCAGGGGAACAAGAAGAAAAGTAAAAGCACCCAGATTGGAAAGAAATTCTATTTCTAGAAAACCCCAGAGAATCTACAAGAAATCTACTGTAATAAAGCTAATAAATGAATTCAGCACAGTTGCAGGATATAGGATCCACACACAAAATTTAGTTGTGTTTCTCTACACCATCAGTGAACAATCTAAAGAGAAAATTTTGTTCCATTTGCAGTTCTGTTTATAGTAGCATCTAAGAGAATCCAGTGCGTGGGGATAAGTTTAATCAAGGAAGTGAAAGACTTGTACACTGTCTGTTAGAACTGAGTCCCCAAGTACACCCCACACTCAAGGGGAGAGGAACTAGGGCTACACCTTTTGAAAGGAGAGCTATCAAAAAATTTATGGGTGTATTTTAATTCCCTCACGGCTAGGAAAGAGTGTGAAGGGAGTTCTCTGGCAGGAACTGCTCTGTCTTCATCTGGATGGTGGTAACACAGGTGGAAAAAAATGTGTGTGTGAATTTTCACTGAACTGAGTGTTTAAGGTTTATGTACTTTATGTATATAATACCTCAAAAATGTTCTAACAGTTTTAAAGTCTGTTGCTACATTCGTATAGTAGCTATGTTTAGACTTTCATCCTTACTATCTATATTCTGTTACTGATTTCTCTTTCCTGGATATGATTTTATAGGGGAAAGTTTCTTTTGCCCACATGGATATATATAAAGAAAATGCTACAATATATAGTAGCTTCTTTATTCAGAATCTTTGGGAAACCACTTAAATCTTGAAGGATGACAAAACATGATATTTTTTGTGGGGGAAAAACTTGTTTTATGGGAGATCTTTTAGCTACAACTGTACTGAAAAGGAATTTTTAAATATAGAGGCTGTTGGAAGCTGCTTGGGAGAAGTGGGTCCTGTCGATTTCTCCACAATAGCTATACAGCATGGTAGAGATACATCTTCTACCAAGGCCCCTGAGTTATTTGAAGATAAAGAACTTCAGTGGACCTTCATAATGCTGACCTACCTGAACAACACGCTGGTAGAGGATTGGTGAGTATGGACTGAGCCTGTGTACCTGCTAGCACCTACTTTGTCTGACATTCAGGGACGTTGATACTTTACGTAAATTAACATCTCCTGAAACTGAAGCATTCTCCTTTACATTGCCATACTTTTCTCTTAATCTCAAGTATTTTAATAAAAATCATTGTATTTTTATTCATTGCCATAATCCCTGAAGCCCTACTATGTGCCAGGCACTGGGTTCACTGATGAGCATACCAGATAAGGTCCTTGTTAAAATCTAGTGAGAGTAGCCTAAACAAACAATAAGAAAACCGCCAGGTGGTTCGATACAGAACATTGAAATAGGAAAATTGCAAAAGCGGATGTTTTGGGCATTGGTCGAAATCAAAGGCACTGCTCTCATTGAGAGTATTTTGATCCTTTTAAGATAAGTCCTAGAGAAGAAGCGTCATAACTCCAAAGATCTTAAGCTAATCAGACAGGGTTTTCTTTTGCCCCCTGATTCTTTATGCCAAACAAAATTGGAACAGATTCTATCCTAATTTCAGCTTGGTAGCTGTGAGATTACTTTTGCTTGCTTTCTTTGCCCCCTACCCCCCTGCAGTGATTAGTAACTTAGGTTTACTAGAGGAGTATTAAAAATGGTTTGATAATTTTGGCATTGATGCTGTAGAATTTTGATTATAGAATTTTTTTTAAGATTTTATTTATTTGAAAGAGAGAGTGAGTGAAAGAGAGAGAACACAAGCGGGGAGGGGCAGAGGGAGAGGGAGAAGCAGACTCCCTGTTGAGCAGGAAGCCTGACATGGGGCTCGATTCCAGGACCCTGAGATCATGACCTGAGCCAAACACAGACTCTTAACCGACTGAGCCACCCAGGCGCCCCTAGAATTTTTATTTAGAGGTAAAATTTCCTAATGTAACTGCCTGATGCAGTTAACCTTTACGCTTCATAGTTGAACGACACAGGTTTGAATTGCCTGTGTCCACTTACATGTGGGCTTTTTTCGGTAAATACAGTGTAGTACTGTAAATGTATTTTCTCTCCCGTATGATATTCTTCAGAACATTTTCTGGGTGTTACACGCAAACAATGAATCATGGATCACTACGTCAAAAACTAATGATGTAATGTATGGTGACTAACATAATAAATTTCTTTTCTCTAGATTATTTTGTTGTACAAATACAGTATGTAACACATACAAGTATGTGTTCACTATGGTGTGTGTACGTCTCCCTGTCAGGCTATTCGTGGTTAAGTTTTGGGGGAGTCAGGATTTATACACAGGTTTTGACTGTGTGGGCATCAGTGCTCCTAACTTGTTCAAGAGTCAACCTGTAATATAAATTTAAAATTTTAGATTTAAATTTTTTATTGGGGGTTGTTTCACATTCATCAGTAGTTGAATATACTTCATAAGCATCTGAATTATGTTTTTCAGTGTCAAAGTGCGATCAGCTGCTGTTACCTGTTTGAAAAGCATTTTAGCCACAAAGACTGGACATAGTTTCTGGGAGATTTATAAGACGACACCTGATCCCATGCTGATCTATCTACAGCCTTTTAGAACATCAAAAAAAAAGGTCTCTCAAATAATAAATGTTTATTGAATACCCACTATATCTGGAACAGTTCTGTTTGCTGTGAGATATGAATATCAAGTTGCCTAAATAGTATTATACTAACATTTAACCTTTCTTAGAAGTAATTCCAACTGTACTTGAATCCAGGGCATTTCTGTTTTTAATTAGAGCAGTGTGGAAAAGTTGAGATAGAAAGCTGATTGATTTGGAGGATAGGAGGAGTTCTTAATGATAGGCCTTTCTTCTTAGGAGTAGAAAACCCTTACATCGATCCCATGAAATCCACTGATGTTGGGTGTGGTTTGTAGGTAATGTGCAACAAGCAAGTGTTTATTTCCATAGGAAGTTAAAGTATCACAGCCCCCTAGTGAAATATAAGATGACCTATAGATTTCTCCCTTCCCTTTTTCCACTTGAATATCATAACCACATTTGACTGAAAGGACTCTGAAGGATATTTAAGAACTCTTGCTTCTCCTTTAGTCTAAGCATTTCTCTTTAATATTTTCTTTTCATAAAGCAATTGGGAGTTAAACAGTAGAATTTTCACCAAATTAACTTCAGGACATATACCCATCGTTGTACTAGTCTCTTTAATATATCATAAATATAATTTTGGTCTTAGTGAAATTACTGGTAATATAAACTATTAATAAAACCAGTAATACAATGTGTAAAACACCAGTAATATAATCTGTTTTAACATTTTGAAATCAGTTCCCTGTGGTAGACTTGGACTGGTTTCGTCCATGAGACCAGTGAGGCAGAGAGTTTGTGATGTGTATAATATGCTACTCGTGAGCTGAGAGTAGAGCTCAAGTATCCTGCTGTGCAGACCAGTAATTTTTTATCATACCACTTGGCCTTTCGTATAAACATAAATGTATTTTAATTTTAAGAGTTACCCATTGCCTCCAGTATTATTTTTAACTCTGTTTAGTTTGGTTTGGAAACAGATTTATGCCTAGATATTTGTTCTACGCCGGAAAGATAAAATGTATTTCTAATGACCTTACTTACATGTTTTGACTATTTTTCTTTCTAGTTTTTAGAAGTCCCCAGACTGGACAAAGAAAGTCCTTTAGAAGGCCTGGATGATATGAGCCTGTGGATTCCTCAAAGTGAAAATCATGACGTTTGGATAAAGAGGCTGACTTGTGCTATTTTGGATAGCGGAGGCACAAAAAGTGAAATTCTTCAGCTATTAAAGCCAATGTGTGAAGTAAGAAGATTAATTAGTCTGCCTTAATCCCTTACTACCTATGCTTTTTGTATTTGAGCCTTCTCATAGTAGTTTCCTTTGGTTGTCCCGATACATTTGGGTTCCATGTCCATATTTATGGCCTCTCTCTCTAAACAGTGTGGTGGTTGTGCACATCATGTCCATGAAGCATCACCTGTGCTCAGCTGTTGGGAATCCATCAAACACGGCATCTTTGTGTAGCTAGAGCTTTGTGTGGTTGGTTTCAGCTGTGGGGTAGCTACGTACTGGATGAGCTCTAAAGGGTGCCTTGAATAATTTGTTACTAACAATAGTTAAAATGCTGATGATTGTAAATTACTTACATTAACCAAAAGTCTACTTTTTAAAATATTTTTAAGGTCATTGTCATTTACTTTCCCTAGTATACTTTCTTAAGAAAAAGAGGTAGCAGTTAACATTGCTTTTTTATTTTTATTTATTTTTTTAAAGATTTATTTATTTATTATTATTATTATTTTTATTTATTTAGTAGAGAGAGAGAGAGAGACTGAGTAAGCACTCTCTTTCTCTCCCTTCCCACAGAGGGAGAGAGAGAGAATTCCAAGCAGACGCCATGCCGAGCTTGGAGCCCAACGCAGGGGTCCATCTCATGACCCCAACCTGAACCAAAACAAAGGGTTGGATGTTTAACTGATTGTACCGCCTAGGCAGCCCTGCTTTTTTATTTTTGAAGGTCTAATACAGTTTATTTCAATAAAGGTCTATACCAAATCAAACAAAATTTACACACTTTTATCAAGTATGCCATCCAAAACAGTATAATATGATGATGCTCTAAGACTTTAATGTTAACCTAATTTATATTGTACCATCAAGCACGATTCAATGACAGTGTGAAAACAAAATGTCTGACTGGTTCAAACATCTACCAGTTAAAAGTAACTAACTGATAGACAATGGCATGGATGGAACTGGAGGGTATTATGCTAAGTGAAATAAGTCAGTCAGAGAAAGATAAATACCATATAATTTCACTCATATGTGGAATTTAAGAAACAAAACAGAGGAACGTAGGGGAAGGGGGGAAAAGAAAGAGAGGGAAACAAACCATAAGAGACTCTTCACAATAGAGACAGACGGAGGGTTGATAGAGGGACCTGGGTGGGGAATGGGTTAGACAGGTGATGGGCATGAAGGAGGGCACTTGGAATGAGCCCGGGGTGTTGTATGTAAGTGATGAATCACTGAATTCTACTCCTGAAACCAATTTTACCATATATGTTAACTAACTAGAATTTAAGTAAAAACTTGAAATAAAAAAACAAAACTGATGGAGTATTTTGATAAAGTGCCCTCATTGAAAGCAGTTTAAAAGGCAGGCCTTGCTTCTGCAGAAGAAGTGTTGCAGTGAAGAAATGGTCACACTCTCTGCATTACTACCTTGTGCTTGTAGTAAGTCAGCTTGGTGACGGCCTAGACACCGCGCATTTCCCGTTAGTGAGCATGGCTGAGGTGTTTTTTTATAAAGTTCTGACTTTGCGCCACAAGATAAAATGTTCCAAATACACATACACACCACACCCCGATTCCAAATTCCTTAAATTCTTTCTTTCTAAAACTGCCATTTGATTTGTCTTTAGTTTAAAAAGAAAAAAATGTGCATTTAGTCATCTGTCGTCTGTTTTGTGCGTGTAGTATGTGATAAATACATGAAGGGAGAACCTTGACAAAAATAAGGTTGAGTACTGTTTTGATGTACCACAAGTGTTGAAGTACTTTTCTACACTTTGGAGTATATCACAAATAAGTACCCAAATTGTATACTCAAATTGGAGTTTATTAAAATAATAAACATTTGAACATGACTGTTGCAGCTTTTTACTGAGTGTAGAAAATGTACAAAAATCAGATTTTCAGCTTTTCTCTTAAACTTTGATTCCCCATTTTCCTTTATATCAAATTAGAAAACTGTGTGTTATTAGTAACACTTTGCAGCAGTTGTGACATATAATTTCATTTGTAAGCATTATGCTATTTCATTATGTGCATATGGCCTAGATTGGAAATGAACAGTTGTCGTGTAACTAACACGATGCTTCACATCGAAACATAGGTTACTTTGATTTTTCTTAAGCACTGCCTTGGTACATGCATTTTGTGTGTGTTTTAGAGACACTGAGTTCATGACAGATTCATCTATCATTTTTCTTTTAAGTCTAATATGCCAGTAACAGGGAATGAAAGCGTTAAATAGATGTTCACTCAGACTGTTGACTTGATGTGTTTGTATGTTCCAGGTGAAAACTGACTTTTGTCAGACTGTGCTTCCATACTTGATTCATGATATTTTACTCCAAGATACAGATGAATCATGGAGAAATCTGCTTTCTGCACACATTCAGGGATTTTTCACTAACTGTTTCAGACACTCCTTACCAACGAGCCGATCCACGACCCCTGCAAATTTGGATTCAGGTATTCTGTTAAATTCCTGGCATTTATACTGTTAACTTCTCAGTTCTAGAGAAAGATGTGTTTGAATCCCTTCAGGATGCTTTATTGGCTTAATTCTATAACCTCTAAGTATTTATTTTCTCATCATCATGAAAGTTGTAGTCTGTTTTCAGTGAGATAATATATGTAAAGCACCTGGGGTAATACTTGATGCGTAGTACGCCCTCAGGGAATTTTGGCTACTAATAGTGGAGCAACTGACTGAGCCCTCAGTGTGTGTCCGGCACTGCGCTCGGCGCCGGCACCCCGGGTACGAAGAGGACACCCTACGTTCTCGCCGTGGGAAAAGAAGACAGATAAATGCAAGCAAATATCACGGGTCCTGTGTTGGAAGATAGGTTGAAATTTTATGGTAAAGATCTGGCCAACTCATTTTTTTAAAATAACGCTTTGTATTACAAAATATTTATTGTGGAAAATAATAGAGAAATTAGCATAAATTTAAAAATTAAGTTGCCTGTAATCCTATGACCTGGGATAACTGCAGTTAACATTTGGTATATATCCTTGGATTTTTTTTAACAATAGCAACAACAACAACAACAAAACCCAAAACAAAACAACCCCCCAGAAAAACCCAGAATAGATTATACTTTATTTACTTAAATAACCGAATTTCTTTTTATGCTTTGTAATTAATATTTCCCACGGTAAGAGCTTATAGCAGGAGGACTTCCATGAGGAGCAGGAATAGTGTATTGTGTGTATCCATAATACATACACGCATACTGGAGGGCTCATTGTGGGTCAGTTTTTCAAACCTAAAATAAAGGAAGAAAATTCACAAATCTATAATGTTAACTTGTTGTCTTTAGTGTTATTAACACTAAACACTATGTGCAAACATAAAACCAGGTACAAATTCACTTAGTGTACTTGAGACTAGTACAGTTCTAAAACAAGTATTGATTTGTGTGCTGTTTCGCTGCAACTAAATTGCCCTTTCCCAATCTGACTACGGTTCCTGTCACTTTGGCGTGTGTTGTGATCACACGATTCTCCCAGTCCTTTCTCTCTGGACTGCTGAAACCTCTGTTCGACGTGACCATGGTGTCTTGTAGACCTCACTTTGCTCTGTTCTGTGTTTTAAGTAGTTCTTCTCCATTGACAGCACTTACACATCTCCCGTTTGAAATGATATAAACATAGACACGGAAGCTCATTCTGTGTTCCTAGTAGATGATAACTTGGTCTTGTAAATAATCCGAAATATGCTTACGTGAATTTTCTTTAGATTATCAAAATGAAATACGTGAAATAAAAATTCTCGCAGAGACTTTGCAATCTAAACTATATATCCTGTCCTTAATTTGGGAAATAAGGTGTAAGTGGTTCAATTACCAGTAAGCATTTAAACTTTAAATATTAAAATAATTTAAAGTCATATTAAAAACAATTTTTATTACCAAGTTTAATATAATCACTGCCTGTGATGACCTGGCAGTTTATTATCATGAACATGGCCAAGACTTTTTTTCATGTTTATCATATATACATACATATTTATGCTGTCTCCATTCATAGGTAAAAATAGCCTGTTTTATTTTACCTCTGTATAAAGTGCCAATATCTATAAGGCTGTAAATGAAAATTTAAATTTCACATGTAAAATTCTGTAGTTTAAAAGGAAGTAGCTTCCGATTTCTTTCAGATTAAATGGTTTATCTTTTCTGATGTCTGTCAGTCTCCTGCCTTCCCTTGAATGTCTCCTATGCATCCCGGACTCACTTCTCCAAAGTAAACTTACCATCTTCATCCCCTTCCCTTGGCCTACTTCTCTAATGTCTTCAGTGAACGGCACTCAGTTGCCCAAGCCAGAGAACCTCTCTCCCGTGTCCATCTGATGGCCAGATCCTGCCAGTTTCTGTTGTAAATAATGTGAGTCCATCTGTTCCTCGCTCGCCCCCATGTCCTTACTGCCTTTTAGCCCTGTGGTTCGGCACAGCTGATCCTCTTTCACTAAATTCTTGTTTGGCCGTCTCAGGTAGTGTGACTGTTGCCTGGGACGCTGTTACTCTTCTATCAGATACCACTTTTTCTGTGAAACTTTTCTTGTTCAGATCAGGCTCCTTTTGGTAAGCCTCTCCGTGCCGTCCACCTTCCCGGTCCTAGCACTCAGCCTTGTGTCATCGGTGAGCTCTGTGAGCTCTGTGTGCACAGCAGTCGTCTGTCGTATTCAGGGTTGTATCCCGAGCACCTGGTACAGGAAAGATCCTCGATAAGTATTTAATGAATCAGTGAATAGTCCCCTTCAGAAATAAGATACAAATAGTAATTAAATTCTCAGTTTTATTTATTTTTTTTAAGATTTTATTTGTTAGAAAGAGAGAGAGAGCATGAGCAGGGGGTGGGGCAGAGGGAGAGGGAGAAAGAGGCTCCCTGCTGAGCCAGGAACCTGGTGTGGGGCTCGATCCTAGGACCCCAGGATCATGACCTGAGCCAAAGGCGGATGCTTCAATGATTGAGCCACCCAGGCGGCCCTAAGCACAGTAGTTTATTTTAAAAGAAAAAGAAATGCCATTAAATTCTACTTCTCCATTCATATTTATTAAGAACCAGTTTTGTGCCCGGTTACTGCCTACGAAACGCTATAGCCTAGAGGGAGACAGACACACGGAGGGAGGAATGTGCGAAAGCAAGTCTGTCCGGGACTAAGGGGAGCTCTCTGTCTTTGTCAGAGTCAGACCACCTGTTCCGATGCTGTTTGGATAAAAAGTCACAGAGAACAATGCTTGCCGTTGTGGACTACATGAGGAGACAAAAGAGGTAACGGAGTGAATATTGCTGCTTGAGTTTGGGGATTTAGAAGTGTAGCTTGTGAATTTTGATTTTAAAATTAAATTTTAAATTTTGCTGGTTGAATTTTAACACCATTATTTTAGGTGCAGCTGCTGCAGGGTGCTGTATTTAATTTGTGTAATGCTTAGATCTTCTTGAAATAATCCGTATGCAGGGTGGCACCGTGGTTAAGTCAGTGTCAGGAACTTCGTAAGATACAAGTTGCTGACTGTGACTCACGGTCCTCAAAATGCATGGTTCTGTATACTCTGCTGTGGCCGTGTGTATTTTCTTGATTGTGATAAATTGTTTTGTGGTATAGTATCTTGTTCCTCTTATTCCTCATGAGATTTTTAACAGTGAGTGCAGGCATTGCTAGAGGTCATGGTCAGATCGATCCATACTGCTCCCGAGTTGACCAGGGTTGTGAGGAAACAGTGTCGTCGGCCGGTAACTCGAGGAGGTAGGAATTGGTAGGCTGCTGCTGGCGTGGTTGGTAAAGAGTGGGAAGGAGTGGGAGGAAAACGAAAAATCCCTGCGTGCGTTTGCATCTGTATCCTCCTCATCCATCCCACTCCACTCTTAGGAAAAGAAATGTTAGGTCTTTCAGCGTCTTTGTTGCCAGTTAGAAAGGTACTGATTGACTTTCTTGGTTACCAGATCCTCTTCTGAGAAAGCCCACGGAAGCTTTAACTGTAGCTGGAATCCTCTCTTTCCTGGGTGTGGGGAGGCACTTTCACCTTGGAATCGTTCAGTGCAGGTTTATCCGAGGTGGAGTGGTGTTGACATGGGCAGGCCTTGGAGAAGATAAAAGTTCTTCGTCTTCAGTTCTCATTCTGAATAGGCCTCAAAGAAGAGTTTGAGAGAAGATGAATGGAGCAAAGGGTGTAAGGACCTGAGTTCAAGTCCAGGTCCGGTACTTGGGAGCTGTGTGATCTCTGAAATGCAGGGTCCCCAGTAGCTGCAGTGAAGTGTTAGCACCTGATTCATCACCCTGATAAGCATCATTGAATCATCGCAACGACTGTTGGTGACATGTACTGTCCCCGGGCTCTCCAAGTGAGGAAACTGAGGCTCAAGAAGGGAAGTCGCTGCGGATGGTGCAGCTTGTAGGGGGGCTCAGCTGGTTTGAGCCAGGTCGTACCCTCCTCTGAAACCAGCACTCCTAACCGCTCCCTTGTCGTAGCCCACATATGATGTTGGTTTTGGAGAAGGTGGTGTCTCTGGTCCCTTCCAGTCCTGACCTACTGTTACCACAGAAGATTTTGATTGAGTGACTTAGAAAATGAACTGCAATAGGAGAAACATGTAATTGCGTCTTAGCAGAAACAGTATTTTCATTTAGTTGGCCACGTGAAAAGATTTGTGTAGGTGTTACTCGCTGTTCTGTGCAGCCCATGCTTAGCCTGTGGTCCATGGACCCCTTGATGGAGGTCAAGTATGAACCCCACATTTGTACGAGCCGATGACCCACCGCCTTCGTGGTTTGCGATCCACAAGGGGTCAGAGGTAGGGCTCTTCAGCCAGGCTGAGAATGGGACAGCTCTGTATTGGGGGGACACGCGGGTCCGAGTGATTTGAATGTAATATTCTTTTTCACCAGAGCTCGATACCACTGTATTCTAGATGAGCATGTTTTCTCTTGATAATGAAGTTGAAGAAACGGACATGACTGCATGTTAACATTTTTCTTTAGACCTTCCTTAGGAACAGTTTTCGATGATGCTTTCTGGCTGGAGTTGAATTATCTAGAGGTTGCCAAGGTCGCTCAGTCTTGTGCTGCTCACTTTACAGCATTGCTCTATGCAGAGATCTACGCAGATAAGAAAAGCATGGAAGACCAGGACAAAAGGTAATGGGATTCAGCCCTTTGGTTTTTTAAGTCTGTGTTGACATTGTTTCGGTTAAGGTAAAAATAGTTTGTTTTGCTCCTGCTCTCCCATTTAAAACACATCTTAGATAGAAGTTTCCTGTCTTTAAAAGTGAAATGATAATATTTTAAAAGAAATAAATAATTATGCTCTGAAATAAAATAGAGATGTTTATTACTTAAGAACTGTAGACATTCTCCAGACAGCAAGCTCCTGAGGGACAGAGACCACAGTTACTTTTTTCTGTATCCCCCACAGCAGGTAGCATTGGGAACTTAATACAGTGATCAGTTTCACGTGATTGAATGATTCCCTGATTTCAGTGAAATTAGTTTCACCACCAGTACCCCAGCTTATTCAAGATCCATTTTACTTATTGACTATAAAGTAATGTAACTGATTTTTTTCTGTGACTAAATCACTTTGATTACTTTGCTGTCTACCTGGATTTCTACTGATTTAATTAGCTTTTCCTCTGAGTTAGAACTCTTGTAAGAGTCGAATGGGTGTTTCCTAGATCATAGTGGAAAAGAAAAAACAGCAAGGTTAAAGAGTGGAAAATACGCACTGTATTATCCCAACTGCCCTCCTCGGATTTTATTCATTTGACGTAGCCTAGTGTTTATTTTTGTTGTTACCTTCGTTTTCCAGCCACAGAGCCATTCATATTACAGAATTGAAATAAAAAAGATGTATAATGTTGCTACATTTCTCACGCTTGCGACTTACAGTTTCTGCTTTGGATTGTCCTTAAGCTGGCAGCACTGTGGTTCTTAGACTGTGGAAAACCAGGAGCCAGAATTCAGATCCTAACCAAACACAAATTAGTGTGCCTGGACTGATTCTTAACTCTCTGGCTTGGTATTTAATTTCTACTTTTCAACTGAAAACAAAAATCTACAATATGTAGATACTGTGTGTAACATGTAATTGATATGTTCACCGTCATTATAGACTTTCTGTGAAGACAGTTCTGTTCTGTAATGTAATGAGTAAGAAATTGATTATTGCTTATTCTTAGAGCCTTAAAATTTGAGTCAGGGTCTGCATAGTAATTATGATCTGAATGTGTTTCAGTGGCTTGGTTTTACAGTAGAGTATTTCTTACTAATCAGGAGTGAATAACTGAGCTCTTCGATGAGTGTAAATAAGATCACCTTAATTTATAGGTAGGTGATTGTATAGAATTTGGCACATTTTTGCAAAATTACTTGTTTAATAAGCAGGAGGGCCTGGATTTTTATTTTGGTTAACTTTAGGAACAAGTCCTTGACACATACGGCTTGCTGTTTGCTTTAACAGTTTGGTTTTGATGTTTTCCCCCCAGGTGCCTGATGGCAAAGGGAGGGCAGACAGAGAGACAAGCTTGACGGAGGGTAGGGAATGCTAGTTTTCTAAAGTGACTCCGATAGGTGCCCTGCAGTTTGATTTGTTAACTTGCTCTTGAGAACAGATGAAATTTCCAAGAAATTTTTTAGAAAGAAATCCAGAACTCCCTCAAACCGACTTAGACCAGAGGCATTAGCTCACAGCCTCGGTGGTTTCAGTGTTCCTGCTCCGGGAGGCGGGGACTGCGGGGCCTGGCCACGCGCTCAGCCTGGGCACTTACAGCCTTGCGCTGACAAAGTCCTCACTCCAGGACTGTCTCCCCCACTGTCCAGATTGCTCCTCTGAAAACTGACTTCTTCTCCATGACTTGCCAGTAAGGAACCTGTATGTAGTGTCTGCACAGAAAGTTGGATGTTGTCAGTACGGTTCTGTCACTCAGCACTCTGTGCCCCTCTCCAGGGGCTCAGTGTTACCTCGTGCTTACGGGTGCTGTTTTTATCAGACGACTACGAACCCATAAATACAGTTCACTTTTCCTCATTTTTGAGCTTTAGCATGAATTATATGTGGACTTTTCTACAACTTGTTTTTCTGCTCAGTGTTTTTGTGAGCTCTATCTCTGTTGTGTGTGGCTGTAGTTCATTAATTTGTCACTACCGCTTCATGTTCCACGCGAGGACACCCCGCAGTTCATCGGCTCATTCCCCGGTTCATGATCCGTGTCTCAGTGTGAAGTTACTGGCTTGCCGGGTGTGCAGAATTGCAGCCGTATTAACATAATGCCCAGTTGTTTTTTAACATGGTTGTACCAGTTTGCACCCTTCTCAGAAATGTAGTTCGTGAGGAAGTAGATCAGTAGAAAACCTTACATTTAAGGAAGGCAGCCGATAGGTAATATAGAGGTACTATCCCTGATGATAAGATTTATTTTACACTTTGGATTATTATTGTCATAAACAGTTCGTAGGTGGCATGATTTCTGAGTTGAAATTACTTATGGGACTGAATGTCCTATATATAATATAAATGCATGGCTTAAAGCTAAGGCCTTGGAGTCCACAAACTTGAGTTTTCATCCTGTCGCTTGTTAGTTTTATAATCTTGGGTGTAGGTGGATCCCACTGATGCACTTCTTTCTCAACACTTAATATTATCAGACTTCTTGATTTTTGCCAATTTATCAGGTGGTAAGTGGTGTCTCAGTGTGGTCTTAATTTGTGTGCCTGTGGTTATTAATGAGGTTGAACTTTGGGTAAAACCACTGACAGAACATTTAGGAATTTGGGAGCATATATTTTTAAGCAGGCCTGGCTCTGTAAATAAGTTTATTTTAGCATTTGGCCTTCCCATATATCAGCCTGTCATTAAAATTTGATTCTCCTTCGAAAAATTAATACTCAGAATTTTTTTTCCACTCTAGGTGTAAGTTATATTGCATTTTAAAGTATAAATGGTTCATTATGTTTTATCTGTGATCTTGGTTAGTTTTTCCCATCCAAGTCTATATTGTATATATTAACAAGCTTCAAAATAGTATATTCTCATTAAAAGAAGTGCTCTTGTTACAAACAGAAGTTTTACGTTTGAAGAAGCAAGCCAGAGTACAGCTATTTCTAGTTTGAGTGAAAAAAGTAAAGAAGAAACTGGAATAAGTTTACAGGTAAATATTATAGAGACCTTATTTGTGATACTCTTTATTTTATATTTTGGATTATTATTTTGTTACAGAGATTATAGAGATATCATTTGATTTTCAAACTGACATTACTTTTTGGACTGTCATGTAAGTTCCTGGTTTGGGGGAAGGTTAGGCCTTGGAGTAGCGGACAGACCTGAGTTCTCATTCGGACTCTGCCACTTAGTTGTAAAAGCTTGCACAAAATTACTTACCCTTTCTGACCTTGAGTTCCTTCATCTGAAAGTTGGAAGGAAAACTACCTGTCTCACAGGGTGAGTTTATAATATATGTTTTCTGCCACAGTGGCCTGTTCATTTTCTTTTCTTTTTTTTTTTTTTTAAATATCTTATTTATTTATCTGACAGAGAGAGACACAGCGAGAGAGGGAACACAAGCAGGGGGAGTGGGAGAGGGAGAAGCAGGCTCCCCACTGAGCAGGGAGCCCGATGCGGGGCTCAATCCCAGGACCCTGGGCCCATGACCTGAGCCGAAGGCAGACGCTTAATGACTGAGCCACCCAGGCGCCCCGGCCTGTTCATTTTCTTTATAGCATTTAACATTTATAATCATATATTCATTTGTTTACTTGTTTATTGTATGTCACATCTCAGGGCAGATGGCTTCTTCTCTAAATCTCTTAATATCCGTCCTCACTGAATTTCTTTGGTCAGCTTATTCCTCTGAAATGACGGTTTCAGCCTTTGGACTTTGCTTAAACCCCTGGTTGTCTCTCTTGCTTTTGCCCCACTTTGGGTGTGGAGCCTATTTAAGAAAAAATAAAATCATTTCCTTTCAAACTAACACAAAATCATTTCCCTCTGTTTCATCCTTTCTGGCCTCCCTTCCCTCAGGGCCGGCCGGACCTTGTGAAGGACCTGAGTGTCTTCTGTTTCCTCTCCTTCCCGGCTCCTGCCTGAAGCAGCACTTGCTAATGCCCCCCACCCCCCACCCCCGCCCCGAACTTCACGTGACTAGTCAGGGTGGGGGGGTCGCCTTCCCTTCAGCACCCTCCCTGATGTTTCATTAACACTTAGAACCCTCAGCCTCGCCTTGTGTGAAGTGTGTTTTCTCTACTGGTTGATCCCATTCTCCTTTCTCTTTTCCCTTTTCGCTTTTTTATAGTCTTACCCTCTTTTACTGAGTTTTTAGAGTATTTCCTGTGTGTCAGACACTGTACTAGACTTGGGTACTGAATGAATAACACCAAGGGCTCAATTTCATGTTCATGAATGTAAACAGTTTAGTTAGAAGTATAAAATTATGCCAGTATCAGTGAATTTGTATGTAGTAAATATTTCCCAGAGCAAGCACCGTTAAGGCACTTAAAGTGCTTGACTGGTTTTCTATGCAAAAGTTTCTAGCTTTTTCATTTTTCTCTTTTCTTTTTCTTTTTCATTTTTTTTTTTTTTTCTTAAGTAAGCTCCACACCCAACATGGAGCCCAGTGCAGGGCGTGAACTCATGACCCAGAGATCAAGACCTGAGCTGAGACCAAGAGTTGCATGCTTAACTGACTGAGCCACCCAGACGCCCCACTTTTCCATTGTTTTCTATTTTTATTTTACTGAGATGGTTTTTAAATGGAATCAATTTTGTGCAAACTTTACAACAAAGATTTGAGTCAGTAAGCCACTTCTTTATCCATGCCACATTTTACCAATTGTAACATAATGCATTTTTGAGTTTTTTTCAAAGAAAAATTCGTGATCTTTATTTTTACTACATTCAGTTTTCACGAGTCAGACTTTGCAGACGTCATTTTTCCCTGCATAGTTTTAGCTGTTGATAGGATTGTTTTTGTTTTCCTTCTTTTTTTTTTTTTAATTCAGGGTTTTTTGTGGATCCATACAAATTTTAGGGTTGTTTGTTCTAGCTCTGTGAAAAATGCTATAGTATTTTGATGGAGATTGCATTTAATAGTTTTAAGATTTTATTTTTAAGTAATCTCTAAACCCAGCGTGGGGCTCGAACTCATGACCCTGAGATCAGGAGTCACATACTCCTCTGACTGAGCCCACCAGGCGCCCCTATTTGTTTTTGTTTTTATGATTATTTTTGTCTGTGTTAAAAGCCTGGTAGATTGGGATTGATTTCTTATTTAATTCATGAAATTGTGAGCAGTTCTTTTCAAGGAGTCATTCGTTCTGTTCTTTGGGATCAATTTGTTGTGTTGCTGATTCACAACTTTATATTTCAGCATCACTGTCTTTTACTTTTGTAACATAGCACTTAGAGTTAGGAGATACATGTTGGTAATGATAAAAGTTCCAGTTTGCTAAATTCATAAAGTGATATTTTTCCCTCTCCAATGTTTGTTGCTGCCGTGTTTTTAGGATCTGCTCTTAGAAATCTACAGAAGTATAGGAGAGCCCGATAGTCTGTATGGCTGTGGTGGAGGGAAACTGTTACAGCCCCTCACTAGGTAAACCACACGTTTCTAGATAATGCTGTCGTAATTCTGTCTGTGAAGGACCTCCACGAATGTGGAACTCAAAGGTATTTTGGAAATCTTCCGTTACAGACTACGAACATACGAACATGAAGCAATGTGGGGGAAAGCCCTGGTGACGTACGACCTTGAGACGGCCATCTCTTCAGCAACCCGCCAGGCGGGGATAATTCAGGTGAGCTATTTTCTGCCCTGGAGAAGCACTGCTGGCCTCGTGCTGAGCTGATTTCAGTCAGTGGAGACACACTAGACATGAGAACGTTCCCTGCTCTTCAGGCATTGGGCTGAAAACCCAGGGGGACACACAGCTGAATCGGGCATGTCATTGACCTCAAAGAGAGTATAGATTTGTTGATCGTGGTCTTGTTGGCTGACAGCAGAAGACATTTCTTCACAGTGTCCAGTGCGCCACGTGGTGGGTGTGTCTCACGTAAACCGTTCCTCGTGGTCTGCATTCGAGTCGGCCCGGGCGTGGTCAGCTGTGCTGCTGGCCGGTGTTCTGTAGCCTTCTTCCATCACAGGGCAGAGTTGTGGGAGCGCCCTCTTTGTTCCTGGGGGGGAACATACTAAACAGTATTGGGGGATTTCCAGTGATGTGTTGTGAAAGTTACTTTTCGTGTTCGATTGCTATTTTTTGGGTCTCTAGTTCTGCTACCTTTGAGTACTGAATTTTTTTTTTTACACTCCTGCTTAGGCCTTGCAGAATCTGGGACTCTGCCATATTCTTTCCGTCTATTTAAAAGGATTAGATCATGAAAATAAGGAGTGGTGTGCCGAGCTGCAGGAGCTCCGGTACCAAGCAGCGTGGAGGAACATGCAGTGGGGCCACTGCCCTTCCGTCAAGTAAGAAGAACTCGGGCGCTTTTTCCCACCATTTCTCGAGTCGTATGCAGTGAGCTGTTCCTCATTGCACTCCCTGAGTGTCACGGGGCTTGGGGGCTTCATGTGTCGTAGACGCTGCGGTTGTAGGTACGCCTACACGGCTTAAATGGGATAGCAGGAAGCAGTGACTGTGTGGGGCTTGGATTTCACCCTCTTCTTAGTTAGGGTAACTCCACTCCCACCCCTAAGATACTCTTGAAAATAGAAATCTAAAACGTATTTGCTCATGAGAGTCTTTTTGTTTATAAATCCAAAGAAAAATATAGTCCTTTCCCTTCCCACGCCCTGCTGCAGACTCTTGAGTTAGTCACCACTTTACTGGCTGGATGGTTCACAGAAGACTGCTTATCTTTACTGATAAAATATCTCCCTCTGTAAAAACTGCTAAACCAGGAACACAGCAAGATACCGTTTATAACCTATATCATAATATCACCGTTGTTTCTGAAAGGAAAGCCAAACACCTAATCCGGTAAAAGATTTTGCTTTTATGTAAAAAGTCTTATGATGACATAAACACCAAAAAAATGAAATCATATGAATTTTATGTTGAATTACCTTCATCGAAAAAAATTTCATTAATTGAAGTGTCTTTCAAATTTCAAACTATTAGATTGCTATAAAATTAGAGATATGCTTTCATATTTTTACAGCATTTTACTGGAGGAGCTTATTCTTGTCACCTCTGTAAATCACCATAGACTGTTCTTCCCATTGCCGGCTGCATTTCGGGCATGTAGGCTTTCTCTGTGTTCTTCCTGCAGGCCAAGCTGTTTCCGCCTCAAGGCCTTATATGCATCTTGTTCCATGTGTATAGAATCTGTCATTCAGATTCTAGTTTAACAGGGCCACATATGAGACCTGTGCTGCCCACCCATCCAAAGTAGCCACCCAGGCGTTCTGGTACCCTCTTTTAATTTGCCGCACGTCCCTCGTCACTGTCCAGTATTTTTTTATTTATTGTCCATCTTCTCCAAACCACAGCGTAAACTCCAGGAGGATGATGACCCTACCTGACTTGTCCACTCACAGACCCCTGCCTCTGGAAACTGGTGCCTAGCACCTGGCATACAGTTGGTGTTCACAGAGGCAATAAATGAGAATGTAGCATAGTTAGAATCAGGCAAAATATCTGAGAAATTTACTTTTTTCTGCTTGAATAATTTACATGATCCACAAAATTCTATGTATTTCTTGCCAGAATTCCTAAAAATGCATTTTTTAAATGGAGAAGTTGTAATTTTAGTTGTCAAATTTTGGTTTTTTTAGTGAAACTATTTATACATGTATATTTTAGGATTCTTTGTTTATAATTACATTTTTTCCTTTTATGTTTTAATTATCTCAGCAAAGGAATAGAAGGAACCAGTTACCACGAATCATTGTACAATGCTCTGCAGTCTCTGAGAGATAGAGAATTCTCCACATTTTACGAAAGTCTCAGATACGCCAGGTATTATAAAATGAGTTACTATATCTTAACATTTAATGTCATGGCTTCTTTTCTGAAAGCCTGATGAATAATTTCAGTGTGAGGATTTGCACTGGTGAAGGGATAAGGACTTGGTGGCTTTGGTCTGGCTGTTTCTTTGTCATTGCCATCCTCCCAGAAACGAAGGTCCCTGTGTGATGAATCATGCCAGTCGCGTTGACACTTGAGCAGCACAGATTGGGGGGGGGGGGTGCGAAATCCTGTGACTAACAACTTCATAGCTGCTCTACATCTGAGAAATAAGCGCTGGGATGTGGTTTTTCTTCCACAGGAAGGTTTTAGTAGGAACTGTGGGTGTGCTTATCTTAACAGTTGTTTTCCATATCTTGAAAAGGGATTCTGTGTGTTTCAAATGTTTTATATTAGGGAATTATTTAATGCATATATGTCAAATACACATATATATGTATAGTACTAACAGAACCTTTCTGTGTTTTGTTTTAGATGTAGCAGCATGCTCATATGTTAGGTACTTACATAAATTGTTACATTTTTTATATATATAGTACCTTTTTATTTGTTCATGTGGTTCAAATCTGTTTTTTCCTTTAAAAAAAAAAACAACTCCCTTTGGGACCATGTCAGCTCTTTATGCAGAACCTTCAAGAACGTCTTGTTGATTCCCACCTCTCTCTCCATTTCCTGGACCTCTGTGGCCCAACAGTTTTAATCTTGTCTCCTCTAGTAGTTGTGTGGCATTTACCTCTCAGCATTAGTGTTCCTTCTGTAAAGTGGTGACTCACGGTCAGGGTTTACCGATACTTGGGCTTGTTGTGAGGCACAGATGAGATCATGCACAAGAAGGTACTTAACTATAACGGACTAACCACACATAACACACTGGTTTTTATTTAATAGTAGTTAGTGACCTATTAAATCCTGTATTTTATTACAGAAATATCCGCTACCATTTCAGTGCTTATTACGTGCTGGCCATTTTGTCAGGCTCTTTGCTTACGCGCTCTCTAAGCTTCAAAATAATTCTGAAAGTGGGAAAAACGTAGGAATCCAGTAACGTGGCCTGGGTTAGCGGCCCAGAGTGGGAGATCCAGGGTGAACTCTCAGTCTGAGTGATGACTCCATGCCCGCCACGTTTTGCTGCTGCATGCGAATGTCAGGAGCATTTGGTTACCAGCAGAGCCAGTGAGAAGAACTCTTTACAAGCAGATTTGAGCTTCCGTCTTTCTGGAAACCTCTTAGTGTCCCACGTATCTTGTATTTTCTGCCTCCAGGGTGAAAGAAGTGGAAGAGCTATGCAAGGGGGGCCTCGAGTCTGTGTACTCTCTCTACCCCACACTCAGCAGGCTGCAGGCCATCGGCGAGCTTGAGAACATCGGGGAGCTGTTCTCCAGGTATGTGGTTCGGACGACTTTGTAATGAACTCTCAAGTGCAGCTCTGCTGTTTTCTCTCTGCAGTGACTTACAAAACAAGAAAAGAGGCTGTCAGTAGGTTTGTTTCTTTTATCAAGATATGTCGATTAGCCTCGTGAGCTGTGCTTTTAGTAAAAGAAGCATTTTCAAAAATATTTATTGTAAAAATACAAGTTTTTGGAATTTAGCATCATTGTGCTTTCTTCTTCACAGCTCTTCCCCTCTCGTACCCCAGATAAAATTGTTTTTTCCTGGTGGTTTGCCAGAGCGCATGGTACGCCATTCTGTTGTAGCCCTGCGTTGGATCAGTGTCGTTCTAGGTGTCCTCCGCAGTGCTGTTCTAGAAGCTTCCGAAAGTAGCTGTCATTTCCTAGTCCTCCCTTTGTCATCTTCTTCCTGTTCCTGCTTCTTCTCGATTCCTGTCAGTGCAGGGGTCCTGAAGGATCAGACAGTACTTCTTCGTGTGGACTTTTCACGTAAACTAGTTGTACAGTATGCATTTTCTCTTCTTTTAATAAATAATGTTTGCCAGGTGCCAGTATTTCTCTCACTGAATTGTGATTTCTTTAACAACTGTACTTATGCATAGAGTCATCCCTGTGCATAGTTGGGCACAGTAGAAATTAATGAGTTCACCTCATTTCCTTGCTGACATGTCTCCTTTTGCCACAGGGAGCACTGGAGCAGGACTGGGGGTGTAGGCGTGTTGTGTGACGGGCCTGATGAATGTCTTCTCTTTTCAGAAGAATATATACTTAGAAATGCTGCTTTTTGTGAGGTTGAAGAGCATTTTTAAGAAAATCCTTAAAGATGTTCATCGTCTGTAGCTCCTGTGTTTTGTAGCTTTCTCAACTTTGGTCCTTCTTTCAAATTTCTAGTGTCGTTACTGCAAAAACCCTTTGTATTATATCTTAAATATAGAACCTACACAATAGGGATTTTGTTTTCTTCTTTCTCTTGCTTACGTGAATTCTGATTGTGCTTTCAGGTCAGGCACGGACAGGCAGCCCTCTGAAGTTTATGCTAAGTGGCGGAAACACTCCCAGCTTCTCAAAGACAGTGATTTCAGTTTTCAGGAGCCCATCATGGCTCTCCGCACGGTCATTTTGGAGATCCTGTTGGAAAAGGAAATGGAGAACTCCCAGAGAGAATGTTTTAGGGACATTCTCACCAAGCACCTTGTAGAACTCTCCATACTAGCCCGAACTGTCGGGAACACTCAGGTAATAGGATTCAAAACCGTGTAGTCTCACCCCGTGACCTTTCCTTTTATGACAGAAAATAGAAAGCATGAGTGAAACAGAAATGTCATTGAGAAACAGACTGCTATAAAAATATTGTTTAGCATAATTGTTCAAGATTTCCCATTTTGGCATCAGACCTGAGTTTAAGCCTTGGACAGGGACTTACCTTCTCTAAGCCTGTTTTCTGGTTCTAAGATGATAAGATACCTAACTTACTATATTGATAACAGTTCAGTGATGGTACACAGTGTGCGTATGCACACATACACGTACATACATATGCTTGTATGTAAATATGTACTTACAAGAAAAACAGGCAGATGTGGGGCTGGGGGAGGCAGGTAGAGATGTGCTTAAGACGGTCCTGACACATAGTTGTCAGTGAATGCTGGTTACCGCTGTCGTGATGATTATTCACGGTAGTAGTAGTAATAGTAAAAGTATTTATTCCTGTATGTCCTTTTCATTTCAGCTCCCTGAAAGGGCAATATTTCAAATTAAACAGTATAATCGAGCTAGTTGTGGAGTCTCTGAGTGGCAGCTGGAGGAAGCACAAGTATTTTGGGCAAAAAAGGAGCAGAGTCTTGCCCTGAGTATTCTCAAGCAAATGATCAAGAAGTTGGATGCCAGTTGCGCAGAGGTTCACTTTTTTTTATTGACTGAATTAATTCCTGTTATAAAAAAGTTACTGTGCTTTAAAATATTTTTAATAAAGCCACAGTGAAGTTACTGGTCCATGAACAGGAAATTGTAAAAAAGGAGCCTGGAAAATTAGTATTTGTAAAAGAAGTCTAGAAAATACTCATTTTTTTCTATTTGCAGTAATTCTATCAGTCCAACTTGTGGTAGATTGATTTGATTTATCCCAATGTTAAGCCTTTTTTTTTTTTTTAACTTTACGTAGAATTGGAGAAGAATGTGTGGGAAACAGACATGAAAGAGCTACTCTAGGCACAGGCGGGGTGGGGAGAAAGAGCTACTGTAAGTTTGAAATAAATAGGAGAGGAAAGGCGTGAGAGAACAGAAGTTAAAAGAAGAGCGTGTTGGAGTGACTGTCAGCCCACCTACTTAGGGAGTCCCACGTCTGATACTTTCTTTACCGTCGCCTGCCGGCTACTGACGACTTGTCGGCCTCTGTAGTTCTCTCTCCGGCGTGTGATGGGGACGGAGTAGAGGCGTTGGTAGCAGTCACGCTGTGCTGGCCAGACACACACGTGCTCAGTGACGCCCAGCTGACCGCGCTCTGGTCCTCGTTACCCGAGAGCTCGTCACTGTGCCACAGCACTGGGAGCTGACAGTATGATGTTTGCTGGTCGCCCAACAAGTGTAGCCTGAAGTAGGTCTGGCTACGGGTGCCCACCCTCCTCGTACCTTGTTAGTGTTGGTGTTGCCCTCAGCATATTAGGGGTAATGACAGGACTCAGGTCACAGGGTTCTTGAACCTTGAACCTCTTGAACTGCGGTAATACACACCGATAGAGCCTCTGCAAAGTGCCTAGCTTATATGAGTGTTCAGGAATTGTGAGCTGCTCCAATAGGAGAGATTGTTTCATGAAACTTACCTACTTGTCATTATTAAAATCGTTTTATGGTGAAAGCAGATGAGGAAAAACATTTTTAACCTGCTTTTCCCCCCACATGGAACGTACTTGCGTATAGTCGTGGTGGTGAATTACATTTTAAGGTTTTGCTTTTTGTATACAGAATGATCCTGACCTAAGACTTATCTACGCAGAATGTCTGAGAGTTTGTGGCACCTGGTTAGCGGAAACTTGCCTAGAAAACCCTGCGGTCATCATGCAGACCTATCTAGAAAAGGTAAGCTTTTCTAACAACCCTTGAGAGTTGCTCAGCATGAACACACTGTTGTAGCTCTGTGTAATTTTTAAGGCAGAATGAAGTACAGTGGTAAAAAAGAAGGACCCTGTTTTGAAAGTAAGCCCAGATGTGTCCTCCCTCTACCCCCTACCACTAGCTACTCTCTTAACCAGCTGTTTCTGATCATTTCTCCATTTATTTATCTACGAAAAGAGCTGATAGAAGGAACATGCACGTCAGTCTTTATTCCTTTGTAATCTCAGCCACCCTATAAGTAGGACTCGCACTTCTGCGCTCCAGCCCCTTTCAACCTTCCTGTTGCTCCTTCTTACTCCTTTAGTTTAATTAATTTTGGAATAGCTAGTGTAGCATGAAAATCATAATAGGACTGTCTTTAAATTTAATGGAGGCCTTTGTTTTTGTACAGTTCTTTAAAATATTAGCTGTTGGGGTTATTTCTACACTGTCAGAGCTGTTTGAAAATTTAAAATACTGTACTTCATATAATTTAGCTTAACCGTATATATGGTTCATATATATGTATAAATTGAACTTTAGTGCGGTATTTCTTTGATTTGAGTGATTCTTTAGATGCATTTAGTATCTCTATATAATATAAAGGGATTGTGTTTTCTTCAAGGCAGTGGAAGTTGCCAGAAATTACGATGGAGAAAGCAGTGATGAGCTTAGAAATGGAAAAATGAAAGCATTTCTCTCATTAGCACGGTTCTCGGACACTCAGTACCAGAGAATTGAAAACTACATGAAATCATCAGAGTTTGAAAACAAGCAGGCTCTTCTGAAAAGGGCCAAAGAGGAAGTGGGCCTTCTTAGGGAACATAAAATCCAGACCAACAGGTAATGAGATGTCTCCCAGTGAAAGTGGTAAGATACACAGAGATACGGTGACTGTATACGGAGAGATTACTGAACCAGAGCATGAATTCATGCCGTGTGATTCTAGGTGCACTGTAGAGTGTAGAGCTTTTTGGGTTTGTTGGTATCATAGTTAAAAAGAGATAGGTGTTTAATTTAAATACAGAAGAGTGATCTCTTCCGATGTAATCAAACCCTTCTTCAGACCTGCCTTTGTCTGGCATACAATAGGGAAAGTAGAGTTAAATAGGCATCTTGGGGAGGGTCCACTTTGTCCCTGGTTGCCTAGAATGGCTTTTGAATTGCACAGACTTTCAGTTACTAAAAGGAAGTTTGTTCCCTTATAATTTTTAGAATTTTGCTTTTTCTCCTGGGATGGACACCTGACTGTTGATTTGTGTTGTGGGTTTTGTGTTTTCTTTTAATTATCCAATGCAAGATACACAGTAAAGGTCCAGCGGGAGCTGGAGCTGGATGAATGTGCGCTCCGTGCACTGAAAGAGGACCGGAAGCGTTTCTTATGTAAAGCAGTTGAAAATTACATCAGTTGCTTACTGAGTGGAGAAGGACATGATATGTGGATATTCCGTCTTTGTTCCCTCTGGCTTGAAAATTCTGGAGTTTCTGAAGTCAATGGCATGATGAAGGCGAGTCTTCTTTTTGAATCCAGTGCTCTCGCCCGCGCTCGATAAGCTCAGACAGAAGCCCGCCGGCGGCAGGGACTCGTACGTTCTTTGTGTCCCTGGTGTTTGGTTCGGTGCTCTACTCAGAGGGTCGTGATGAGTTCCAGTGACGCAGGTGTATGCAGAGAGGAGAGCATGTAGTTCCGTCCTTGCCTGTACCCTCTCAGTGACCACTGGAAGATGCCAGGGTGCCAGACTGGGAGATTGGGAAGGCAGCTGACGATGCTGTGACCCCAGGCGGGGTTTTCCTCCTGCTTCATCTTTTCTGAGATTTTTACAGTGAATTACTTTTGTAAATGAAAAATAAAGTTTTAGGACAACATTAAGGCAGTAGTATTTCGTAAGTTTTTATTTAAAAATTTTAGATTTTATTAATGATATTAAAGTTATGCTTACAGGACCTATATTGGCAACCAATTTGAAGCTTACAAGTAAAATGTTTCTTCTGGATGAAAAGAATGATAAGCCTCATGATAGAAGCAATCTCTGCTGCTAGTACTCATTGAATCCTGTTAGTTTTAGCATATAGGGCACAAGTTACTCCATTGTATTATACACCGACTTCTCCATAGTCGAGATCACAGTACCCTCAGATCCACATTTGTCCTCCTTGGGTTCACTGGAATGAAATCAGTGCGAGTGTTCCAGTTCTGAATACAGTTTAATTTAGGATCAAATACTGTGACTCACCAGTGAATCGATCTAGAATACCCATCAGGAAGACTAAGAGAATGTCAAGGGAAAAAATGTAATCAGCGAAGTGTTATTAACAAGTAGATGCTTGTGCTGGTAGCATTTATCTTACAGTAATTTATTTGCTTGGATGTGAGACTTTTTTAAATGCATTGTTTCTTAAGGCTTTTTTTTTTTTTTTTATGGTAGACCGATGGAATGAAGATTCCATCATACAAATTTTTGCCTCTTATGTACCAGTTGGCTGCTAGAATGGGGACCAAAATGATGGGGGGCCTTGGATTTCATGAAGTCCTCAATAATGTAAGTAAACCTGAAAATCAAAACACAGCTGCTTTTCTTTCATATATTATACATTACCGTTCCACTCTAGGAAATGAAAATATAGAAGTATTTTAGTCATTCGTCTTTATTATGCTGTAAAAGGGCGGGAATAAGAATTTCCTTTTGTCTCATCTCTCCGTTCTCTGTCATTTCTCCCTGTTCCTCCGTCTCACACACACGCTCTACCCACGGCGGCATCGGGTGGAGAAGCACATAGCTGTAACGCCAAACAAAAGGAAAAATGTTACAGATTTTCTAGTTTTGTTTGATTGGTTGGTTGCATAAAACTAATAGTTCTTTATTTTTTGACAGCTTATCTCTAGAATTTCAATGGATCACCCCCATCACACTTTGTTTATTATACTGGCCTTAGCAAATGCAAACAAAGATGAATTTTTGACGAAACCAGAGGCAGCAAGAAGGAATAGAATAATTAAAAATGCACCTAAACAAAGCTCTCCGCTCGATGAGGTATTTGGATTAAACATACATACCTTTTTGAATTGTAGTATTCATATTTTCCCACAATATTCCTTTCTTTTTTTTCTAAAGATTTTATTTATTTATTTGACAGAGAGGGAACACAAGCAGGGGGAGTGGGAGAGGGAGAAGCAGGTCTCCAGGAGAGCAGGGGCCCGATGGGGGGCTCCATCCCAGGACTCTGGGATCATGACCTGAGCTGAAAGCAGACGCTTAACGACTGAGCCACGCAGGCACCCCAATATTCCTTTCTTAAATCTCAGGGATTCTAAGAATGTGTGTTGACCGTATTCAGTTTTCAAATCCTTTGTTGTTATGCCACCTAAAACTGGTTCAAAATTCCTGAATATTCTCCAAGCATAGTGGATACCAATACTTTTTTCTCTCACAGCATCGAGCAAAGAAAAAATACATTTCAAAATACACCCAAGTCCTTTACTGTTGATATTATTCTACTTTTGATGTATTTCATTCATAAGGTGACTATTTCATTCGTTTCTGAGTGATTATAATCTTTCCAATGTTTAGTGCATATATTTTGCTTTTCCTTTTGTTATGACTCTGAAAAGTTTAAGTCTTGGGTATTTCTTTATGTAATGTTTTTTTGTTTTTTCTTTTTGAATAGGATCGAACCGAGGCTGCAAACAGAATAATACATACTATCAGAAGTAGGAGACCTCAGATGGTCAGAAGTGTTGAGGCTCTCTGTGATGCTTATATCATATTAGCAAACTTAGATGCCGCTCAGTGGAAGACTCAGAGAAGTAGGTGTTTGAAAGAATGACAGTTGATTTTACACTATGTTTTTCTCTGGACAGATATATTAATTACAGAGCCTAATATGTAATCTCTCTAACTTACCTACGTCACATTCATTACAGACATGGAGGTCCTTATGATTACACTTTACACATTGTCCAGAGCTGAATTTTTATCCAGTAGCTTCAGCAACCCCTAGTCACTTACCATTTGATATCTTCTGTCATCTCGTAATATATGACTGCACTGAATTAATTGATTTCTCTGGGTAATCTCCTGGTACAAATACTTGTCGCAGAGAATTAATTGCGTAGAGGCAAATCCATTAAAATAACTGAATAACTGACAGTTTTCAGGGTCAAAGGTTTCTTAAAATGATGTTGTTACTCACCGTGCCCTAGGTCTTAAAAATGAGAAGGCTTTACCATTTCCTCCATAAGCATTAGAATGCCTTGCATGTAATCCTTCACTCTTCTTACTGTGTCTGTTCAAATAATTATAAACTGCTGTAATATTTGGTTAGGGGTATACACTTAGAAGTCTCTCTCCCCATATTTTAACAATTGTATTCCCTTTTATGTTCAGAATCAGGTCTTTGCATTTAAGTTCTTTTTTTTTTTTTAAGGTTTTATTTATTTATTTGACAGAGACAGTGAGAGCAGGAACACAAGCAGGGGGAGTGGGAGAGGGAGAAGCAGGCTTCCCGCCAAGCAGGGAGCCCCATGTGGGGCTCGATCCCAGGACTCCGGGATCATGACCTGAGCCGAAGGCAGCCGCTTAACGACTGAGCGACCCAGGCGCCCTGCATTTAAGTTCTTAATACTTGAAAAAAAGAATGAGAATTCTCATAGTATTCCTCTAAGCAAACAAAGCATATTGATCGTCACATCCTTTGGTTACATTTAATAGTAATGTGGCGGGGGTACATTATCTATGTAGTGTGCACACCGTTGTGTAATTATCTTAAGGTGCTCGGCCTGGGCTGTCGGCTGGGTCTGGCCTAATTACTCATGCCAGGTTACCTGCAAAGTCAGGTGTAAGCCTTATCAGCTGTTGCCGTGCTCTGGCCCCGAGCTGCGTTGTGTCCCGAGCCCTGGGTCTTCATTTCTGGATCGGGGCCTAAAGCGCAGATGAGCCACAGGTTGCGTCTGCTTCAGAGCTGTTCCTCAGTGTGTAGTTGTCACCAGAACCTCTTTATTTTAAATACAGAAGGCATAAATATCCCAGCAGACCAGCCAATTACTAAGCTGAAGAATTTAGAAGATGTCGTTGTTCCAACTATGGAAATTAAGGTAATTTACTATTACCTGTCTTGATTTTTCTATTGAACTGAATTCCTCTTAATTAGGTTAACTGTTTGAAATAGATCAAAAGTGGTTAAAGATCAGCACTTTCATTTGTTTTAACCTTTAGTTTCTTTACAGATTCCCTTTACCTAAGTCTTAAAATACTTAAAGGACTCTCCTGCTTTCTTTTCTTTTGCCTTCAGTTTTACACCTTCTGTCTTCCTTGTGAGGAAGGTTTGTAGACTGTTACCTTTAGTGGCTAAAAGAAGAAAAGTTTCTATGTGCTTATGCCAAGATTAATTTTTAACTTGGCAAGAAAGTCCCTAAATGCTTCATATTTTAAAAAGTCTGTGTGTTAGAATGTATTGACTGTCATGTATTGTGCTATTAACACAGTATGTGTTACAGTATTAAATTAACTGTAATATGCATGATACTTTTAGCTACGTTGTGCTGATATTTTATTGCTAGAAATACCAAGTTGGCAGGGATATATGTAATAATAGATGTTACAGTTTAGTAATGGACTGTTAACTACAGAGAACATACTGATGGTGACCAGAGGGGAGGTGGGTGGGCGGATAGGGGAAACGGGGGATGAGGATGAAGGAGTGCACCTGTCATGATGAGCACCAGCTAACGTATGGAAGTGCTGAATCAGTATATTGTGCACCGGAAACTAATAACTATAAGTTAAATAACTGGAATTAAAATAGAAACTTTAAAAATTTTTCAAAAGGATCATTTGACTACATTCTTAGTATATGTAGTTATTTGAGTTGAAATGTAGCTGCGTCATATGGATTAACTAAGACCTTTCTGACTACACTAGCAAAAGTATTTAGCTGAATATTTCCTGAAAATGCCGGAGTTAGCAGTTCAACCTAGAAGATCACTCCCCACACTTTTCTAAAAATTTACCTTACTATGTTTTTGTGAGACATTTACTGTTTCTCAGAGGACTTAACAGACAAAGTCAGCAGTGAGACCTGAAACCAGGTTCTTTAGTAGCTTTTTGGCAACACTATTCTAACACTGTGTGCCCCAGCATTAGTGAGAGATGTTTAGAGAGGTGACTTCATAAACCTTTCCAGTGTTAAATTTTGTTTCTTTCATTTAAACAAGAAGTAAATTATCACTTGAGCTCTTAACCCACAGCACATTGTCATTCATTCCTCTGTTTAATATTAAAATTGTCGTTTATAATTCATTCTTCTTTAAAAGCACATAGTGTAACCTGACCTCTTCTCTCATTTATATGCTTTATTAGGTGGACCCCACCGGAGAATACGGAAATCTGGTGACTATACAATCATTTAAAGCAGAATTTCGTTTAGCAGGAGGTTTAAATTTACCTAAAATAATAGACTGTTTGGGCTCTGATGGCAAGGAAAGGAGACAGCTCGTCAAGGTGAGACTCCCCCCCAGGGGTGTGGTCCTTAGTGTCTTAGTGAAAAAAGTTAAAGCAAAACTGTAGTTGATATTTACTTCCTGCTTTGGGTCTTTATTTTTCTTCTCAAAAATTGCAAGTGAGGAAAACTTATAGAATATAAATACATTATTTTCTAGAAGCAGATTGCTTTTCTTAAATTTTTTGTGTCTCTGGAAGGCCAGCATTGTAACAGTTGATTGAAGTAAAAGAATACTTTTAACACGTACGGATATGATGAAGTTAACAATCCGCTTGCTTGTCATGGAAAAACTGTTCAGGTGATAGTTGCTTATTTTCTTGAAGAGTTCAAGTTGAAGGCCCTTGCTTCAAGAATCCTGAGTGTGGCACTGGGCCAGCTGCTAGTAAATGTATCAGAAAGGGGACGGCATTCCTCGCTTACTCTGCTCCCAAGTTCTCCGGGCCGTGCTGGGAATTCGTGGAGGAGTTCCAGTGAGCCTAATCCCAGAAGCATTGAGGGGGAACGTTTTTCTAAACTCGTCTGCCTACCCATGTTACAGCATATTCTAAACGAAAGACTAGGTCTTAGTTATTTAAGAGACTGTGAAAAGGAGTACAGATGCTCAGATGGATTTCTGAGCACCCTTTCTTTGTCCTCATGCTCTCTGTGCGATTTTATCATAAAATGGACTGTGCCCAGTTGCTCGTGCTTTGTTTACTCTGAAGGGCCGTGACGACCTGAGACAGGATGCGGTCATGCAGCAGGTTTTCCAGATGTGTAACAAGTTACTGCAGAGGAACACGGAGACCAGGAAGAGGAAACTTACTATCTGCACCTACAAGGTGACTACTTCGCGCTTCTGCCCCTTCATCAAGAGCCTAGAAAAGATGCCATCACCCAGATGAGCGCTCAGCCAGTGTTTTCTGTGAGAGTAAACATTTTAGACTTTGTGGGCCATACAAGGTCTCTGTGGCATGGTGATTGGAAAAATACACATTGTGGATGGTGGCTCAGGAGTCCCGGTCCTTTTGCCATTTGGGCACCTTCCCTGCTAATCATGAAGCCCTGTTTTTCCCTGTAGTTAGTCTAAAAAGAAATCTTTTGTCAGATCACATACAGTATTTGGAAGGGCTGGTTCCTGACAAGATGAGTGGGTTCCGTAGAGATCTAAGAGACACCTGAGGCTCAGCAAGTTTAAAGTAGAACTTCTGATGAATACCTCCACCCCCCAAAAACCGCACACCAAACACGTCTCCTCCTCACAGATGAGCAGATGGCACAACCTTCCCCCAGTCGCTCGGTCCAAAGGCAGGAGGCGGTCTTGTCTTTTTCTTTTAATTACTCTTGGAAATTTCAAACATATATGAAAGTATATAGAATAATGTAATGAATTCCCTTGTACCATCACCCCGTTTCAGTAGTGATCAGCTCATGGATAATCTGTTTCATTTCTACTTCTCCCTACTTCCTTCCCTTCAGTATTATTTTGAAACAAAATGTCCTATCATTTCATCTGTAAACATTTATTTCAGTGTGTAGTTGTATAAGATAACGTCTCTTTAAAAAAACAAAACAGAACCACAATACTGTCATCACTCCTAAAAGAGCAGTAATTCCTAACTATCGTGTAGGAATGTCAGCATCATTTTAAACTCCTCTCTCTCAGAGCTCACACCTGTTCCGTCAGCACGTCCTCACCGGCCTGCGTTCGTGGAGTCACTGTTCCCGCCCCTGCCCTCCCCCCCTGCAGTCACGTCTCCTCGATCGTGTCTCACTGGCCCCTTCCTTCTTCCCTGTGCCACCAAAACTCCTTTATTCACAGCCGTGAGGAGGATCTGTTTAAGAGTCTGAGACAGACTAACTATGTCCATTTCCTGTTCCGAACTCCAGATGAGTTCACGTATCCCTGAATGAAAGTGATGGGCCTCTGCTGTTCTCTCCGCAGCTTCATCTGCCGCTCTCCCCACCCTCCGCTCTGACTTTCTCCCTGTGACGGCTCAGCTGCTCTTCCTGCTGTGGCTGAGATCCGGCACTTTGGTGTCACGTCCGGGCTTCCCTCCCCTCGGCCTGGAATACTCTTCCCTCAGGTCCCGTCCTCCGTCTCTCACTTCATTCAGGTTTCTCTCTGTGTCACCACCTCACAGAGGCCTTCTCTGACCATGTCTCTCTTAGTCACTTTTTTAAAATGCCTGTTTTGTTCTATTAAACACATAATAGACTCTCCACAAACATAGTTAATAAATTAATGAAAGGCCTCCTTAAGGCACAAGACAGCTCAGCATGTTTGAGTACATTAAAAAATGGATAGAATTAAAGATTCTATAAAGACAAGTGGCCAACTAAGAAAAATGAATTTAATAATATTAGTAACAAAGGTTTGTTGTAATATTAATAACAATAGGGATTTATATACAGAATGCATAAATAGCTGTCACCAACCAGTTGTAAAAAGGCTAACATGTCAGTAGGAAAATGGGTAAAGAATACAGACAACTCAGGAAGAAAATATTTGAGTGGCCAGTGAGCCCATTAAATTTTACTCAGCCTTACTGGGCATCTGAAAATAAAATGGAAGCCACAGTGAGGTACTGTTGCGCACGTCTCACGTCGGCACAATACTGGGGGTCTACATCGGCATAACTACTTTGGATAGTTCTTTGGCAACATCCGGTTAACTAAGCGGAAGACGCACATCCCCTGTGACCCCGGTATTCAGTTCCTGGTGTGTGTATATGTGGGTAATTATGTGTTCTTACACAGTCTGTGGTTGTTGAAACAAATGATTTAGGGTTACATGTACTAATGCAGATAAAATAGTGCTGAGTGAGTAAAAAACAAATTGCAGAAGCATTCACGGAGTATAATACTCTTTTACTTAAAGCTTACAACTATGTACATATTGCTTTGAAATAAAAATATACCAGAAATACCTGAACATTAACGATAAGCAGATAACTAGCAGTCATCTTGGTGGTGGGGACGGGCGTGGGGCCAGGGAGGGGTACACAGGGAGCTTCATCTCTCTGCAGCAAATTTAGTGGGTAAAAGGATGTTTGTTTCTATTATTTTCTTTTTTTTTTTTGACATTTTAAGATTTTATTTATTTATTTATCTATTAGAGAGTGAGCGAGAGAGAAACAGCATGAGAGGGGAGAGGGTCAGAGGGAGAAGCAGGCTCCCCGCTAAGCCGGGAGCCCGATGTGGGACAGGACCCTGAGATCATGACCTGAGCTGAAGGCAGTCGCTTAACCAGCTGAGCCACCCAGGCGCCCTGTTTCTATTATTTCCTATACTTTGTGTATGTTTATATATATGTCAGTTTTTAATCTTTCCAGTAAAATTGCTCATTTTATGTTCAGGAATATATTTCCTCTTGGTGTAGCTAACAAGACTCTAAAGCAAGAATACATATACTTTTAATTATCAAAGTATATTAGTATTAAGGTTATAGTCAGTATTTTCCAAAGTGAAATTCTTCAGAGTGTTTGATATTAAAAGTATGAGGAAAGCAGGTAAGTCCTCTGCTAAATGGAGCAAACTGTGGCTCAGGCACAGATGCTACTGAAAAGCCTAGTTAACAGGGCCGACCTCTCAGGGAATCCTGGAGACGGAGAGCACAGCAGGTCCTCGGGAGTCTCAGCCGCAGGCTAGAAAGTCCTGTTCTTGGAGCGTAAGTGTGTTTTCCGTTGCTTACCTGCAAGGTGTCCTGTCTCCTCTGGACACGGACACAGCAGTACGGTCCACGGAGCTGCTTCCCCCGGTCTGTGGTAGGTGAGTGGCCGTCACGTGCCCTCCGGGACCCTCCCACTGATCAGAAGGCCTCTCGTGCAGGTGGTCCCGCTGTCGCAGCGGAGCGGAGTTCTTGAGTGGTGCACAGGCACTGTCCCCATCGGTGAGTTCCTCGTGAGCAACGAGACCGGGGCTCATCGGCGGTACAGGCCGAGGGACTTCAGCGCCGTTCACTGCCAGAAGAAGATGATGGTGAGTGACACTCACAGGTATAAGTCCGTGCACGACCGTGGACCCGCTGCCGCAGCTGACCGCTCTCAGACGTTAGAGCACACGGTCATGCTTCGGTGTCACCGGGTGGTGATCCTGAGTGAAAGCAAGCACGCCCCCAGCGTGGAAGTGTGTGTGAGTGAAACGGGAAGGTCTGTGAACTCCATAAAGTGCCGACCCTTGTCTGATGAGAGATTTAACGTTCGGTGGAATGCTAATTTGCTTCCAGTTTGGGGTAAGCTAATTCTTAACAGAACAGACAAAACACTAATTAAACCAAAAAATAGATAACAAAATAATTTTTATATAAAACTGATAGACCTTTTAAGACATTGGCCACATCACTCACACTGGCCTTGTGGCCTGACGTTCATCCAGCCACAACATGGACTGGACGTGCCTTTTCCCCTGGGCACTGCGCTAACACTTCACAAATGTTAGGACTCATCATCGTCGTACTTACCCCATTTTAAAATGAGAGGACGTTCAGAAATTTAACTTGCCCAGGTCAGTGAGCTAATGGTGGAGCAAGGATTTGAATCTTGTGTGTCCAACCCTGAATCTGTTACCTTTCCTTGTAATTTTTTAACTGGGTGGCAAAGTGCCGCAGGTGTTGTGATGGAAAGCTTTCCCGGGTACCGAGCAGGCCCAGGGGTGGATGTGGTGCGTTCTACCTGCGCTGGGCAGGACTGGAGCCAGATCCAGAACGGCTTCGTAGGGCAGTGGCCTTTGAGCCGAGATGACTCGCTGAATTGGTTTTCTAAGTAGAAGGCGCACGCAAGCAAAGGGAAGGAGGCCCGGACAGGCAGTTAGAGACAGCAGAGGCTTAGTTTTTGAGGAGATCAGTGAGACTGAAGCAGTAGTTGTTAGTCAAAAAATGGAGGGTTGCTTCATGAAATGCTAAGAACTGGGTACTTTATCCTGTAAGCAGTAGAGAACCCTCGAGAAGGACAGTAATACCAGATTTGCATTTTAGAGAAAGAACTCACAGCACTGTGGGCTACATTTTTGAGAAGCTGACTAGAAGCGTGACACAGGGGACCTGAATTAAGACGAATAGCAGCAGGAATGGAAAGTAAGGGGTACATACCAGAAATATTAAGGAGGCAGAACTGATAGGATTTGGTTACTGATTAGAAGTGGGGTTGGGGAAAAAGTAATCAGTGACACCCAGTGTTTGGGTGATGGGGTGGATGGAGGGGCTCCTTACCGTGTAGAAGATGAGAGAAGTGGCTGAGGTTTGCTGAGGAGAAGGTGAAGAAGTCGTTCGGGTTTGGAAGTGATCCAGGTGAAGATGCTGACGGGCAGTCTGAGAAGCAGGCCAGGCGGAGCTTCATAAAGACACTGGGCCAGAGAGAGAGACGTGGGGTCGTCAGCACATGGTGAGAGTGCAGCCCATGGAGGTAGACCAGCTCTGCCGCAGGAGAGGATTACCTAGTGAGAAGATACTGGAGGACGGATCTGAGACGTGTCAGCCTCTTCGCCATCCACTCTTGCTTTTCTGTTGCCTGTTGGGCCCCTGGTGCTCAGACAGTCCGGAGCCGTTTCTGGCTGTTTTGTGTTTACTTCCACATAGATAACAGAATCATTCCAATTCGAATTGAATTAAAACAACAGTCACTGTTGGTGTGTCTCCTTCCCCTGAGATTCACATGTGAAGCCTAAAGGGATTATACCTTGTCACTGTTTCCCTGACCAGACTGTTAGCTTCGGGGGTAGATAACACCTTGTTTATCTCTTCATTGCCTCTGCATCCCTCATACTGTTTTCTATCTAGAAACTCTCAGTAGACATTAAAGTAGTTGAACACAATACTGAGAAAATTTTATATTTGATCTTTTTAAAGGATGTACAAAAGAAGTCGTTTGAAGAGAAATATAAAACGTTCATGGATGTCTGCCAAAAATTTCAACCGGTTTTCCGTTACTTCTGCATGGAAAAATTCTTGGACCCAGCCGTTTGGTTTGAGAAACGACTGGCTTATACTCGCAGCGTGGCTACTTCCTCTATCGGTAATCGTCCTGTCCGTTGTAGCCCGTGCGGCACTGGCTGCTTTCTCAGCTGCAGGGGTGATGGTGCTGAGGGAGCTTGTCAGCCAGACCGTCCTCGTCATTCCGTCATTGTGCGTCTCGTTCGCCTCTCGGCTCGTAACTCGTTCTTCTGAGCTTTTGCAGGAAAGAATTCTCCTACTCCAAGGAGAGAGAAGACCGGCTCTTCTTTGTTCAGTAGTGAATATGGCGTATTTTCAATCTTCCCTCAATATGTTATTTTCTTTTTTTTTTTTAAGATTTTATTTATTTATTTGACAGAGAGAGAGACGGTGAGAGCAGGAACACAAGCAGGGGGAGTGGGAGAGGGAGAAGCAGGCTTCCCGCCTAGCAGGGAGCCCGATGCGGGGCTCGATCCCAGGACCCTGGGATCATGACCTGAGCCGAAGGCAGACGCTTAACGACTGAGCCACCCAGGCGCCCCTCAATATGTTATTTTCTGAGATCGCCTTTGGGAAATAATAAAACCCATGATAACTATATTTAACTTACCTCCTTTAATTTAATTCAGTTTGTTCTTTTGCACAAAATCTCTATTATCACTGAGTGACTGAATCTATTTAATAGAACTTTATGTTTGGATTAGAAAGCATGATATATATTCAGATACGCAGGGCACACTACATATTTTGACCTTGTTTTTTTAATTGGTAAGAGACTGGAATAGCTAGACAGGGCTATTAGCCAAATCCTAGAGTATGAAAACTAATGTTGAATAGCAGAGATCTTCTAATCTATTGATTTTTTAACTAAGAAAGGCCATCCCTCCATCACTTAGGTAGCATACCCCGAAAGGCAAGGAGTGTATATTCTGAACAAGTTCTCGGTCATTAAAAAACCCTCTTCTTGTCTACAGTGAGAATCACTAATCTGAGTCAACTAATTTAGTTTATAAATAAGAAAGGAGACCCACCCAGTTCGTGACAGCGCTAGCCAGGTGCACGGGCGTCCTGTTTCTTCTCTAACACCACGTGCTGTTTTCATTAGGTCAGAAGTGTTTGGACATGCCATCATCTATCCTGAAACAGAAATGTAGTTTTTCCTGGACATATATCTGATGAAATGAGTTAATGATTAATTTATGTTAAATTTAAAAGTATACTCAGTAAAATATTTGAGGGCATATAATGCCTTGCTAAATAATGGGTCTCAACTTTGACCACACTAATTTTCAAAGTATGAATATTTTTAAATGTATGCTTATTAGTAAAGGGAAAGCTGTTTTTTAGCTCACCATGTAGAATTTGTAAAATGCAGTGTTGATGAAACAGCTCGCAAGATCTGACTTAAATTCAAAGTGGCAAGTTATGTGCATATTTTCCTTGAAGCCGGCTAAATAGCCTACGCTACTTAAAAATGTTGTCAGTGGTATTAGTAGAAATTATGGGTCAGTGTGTTCTAGAAATAGATGGTCCCAGGGATTTCAGGTTGGTTGGTTGTTTTTTTCCCCAGTTGGTTACATACTTGGACTTGGTGATCGACATGTACAGAATATCTTGATAAATGAGCAGTCTGCAGAACTTGTACATATAGATTTGGGTAAGTAATAAAAGATTAGAAATGCATCTTTATTCTGTTTATTAAATACTTGGTCATAAGAAGTGATATTTGCCTCCAGGATGTTACAAGTGTGAGGGAGACAGATCAAAGTAATAAGTGTTGTTTAAAAAAAAAGCATAAACACATGCTAGAGGGAATAGCTAACTCTGTTGAGATAATGAGTGAAACTTACTACAACAGGTGACATTTAAGCCAGGTCTTAAAGAAAGGAAAGATAATCCAGACAGAAGAGAGAGCAAATACAAAACGGGGACTAATGAAGATGTAACCTGTAGGAATGGTGAGATGTCCGATATGGCCGGAGTGAAGTTTGCGTGTAGTTGAGTAGCTGGGGAGGTAGCTTGGTACTAGACTGTGAAAAGCCAGGCTCAGCGTTTCAGCTTTAACCTGTGAAACAAGGGGGGGAGTAAATGAAGATGTATTTAAGTAGGACATGATCACCTCTAATTATTGGAGAAATAATTTGGGGAGCAATACTGGCAGTGGAAAGACACGTTAGGGGCTAGTATAATAGTTCAGACAAGAAAGGATGAGGACTTGGACTAAAGTTGTAGAGGTCAGGAGCTGGGCTGTGGGGGACATTTTCATCGTAACCTGCAGCCGGGATGTTAGACATGGCAAGGGCGGGAGAAGGGATGGCAGGATAACTGACGTTTCTAGCGAGGGAACGCAGCAGGTTTTGTGAAGAATGAGAGAGCAGTGAGTTCACTTTTGCATCTTGTCTTTAGGTATTACTGGGACTTCCGGGTGTAATGGGCAGTTTCATACACAGGAAGGCGAAGAGCTTGAGCATAATGATAGAGCTGTACCGCCTTCCGCTGATAGATGTCAGCTGAGGGCAGCGGGCTGGAGGAGGTTCTGATCGTCTGTATCCTCCTTGATAAAGAAGACTGAAGACAGAATCCTAAGGAATGCCAGTTTTGAAAAGCCTGAGTCAGAAAAAACATTGAGGAATAACCAGCAAGTCATGGGAACGAGGAGGCAGGGGCGGGAAATTTTTCATGAAGGAAGAAGTGCTGCTGTTGTGTCTGCTACAGCAGGTCAGATAAGGTCAACACTGAAAACAGGCCTTTGAATTGAACAGTTAATCGATGTTCAAGGTCTAGGAAGTTAATCTGAATAGGATGGAAGAAGTGAGATTGTGGCAAGGTAAGGACTTGCAGAGCAGGAATGTGCGCTGTCCACGAGAGGTTTAGAAGGACGGGAGAGGCATTGGCTCTAGAGATGAGAGAGACGTGCTCCAGCCTTTTTTGTTTGTTTTGAGGGTTTTTTTGTTCATTTGCTTTTTAAAGATGAGAGCGGCGTGCACATGTTCTATATGGATAAGCTGGAGGAGAGAGACAGAGATCCTGAAATGGCGAGGGGAGTCCTCAAGCATCTGGGGTACAGTTAGCTTTACACGGGAGGCACGTTAGCTTTTCCACTGAGAGGAGGAAGGTCTTGAGCCAGAGGAGAAAGAATTGGAGGGAAGTAACATTTGCTGTTCTGTTTTAACTGAGAAAGCAAAAGCCTGCTTGCTTGCTGAGCAGCGGAGCGGGGTAATTGGCCTTGTAAGAACAGTACAATGCAAACCGGGCTCCACGGAGGTGAGACCAAGAGCCGGGTGGAGACGGGGAGCGAAGGCGACGTGCCGAGCAGTCCCCGGGGCGCTCGCCTACCGTGAGGACCTGCACTTGCAGTCGGGCCAGTGGTGTCTTCCCGCGCCTCCTCCCAGCCTCCCTGAGTCGCAGCTGTGCTTAGAGAAGTGTGGAGGGGCCGGGGGCCAACGAGACGTGAGGCAGCAGTGAGAGTGAGCAGCCTTGCACTCCGCACCCTGAGTGGAGTAGGGAAGGAGGAAAGGCTGACAGACTAGAAATCTCAGTGAGTTTGAAGACTCTTTAATAAGGGGGTAGAAAAAGAGCTTTAAGATTTCTAAGAAGGTGTAGTCTCAGGAAATTATCAGTTCTGTATTATAATCCATATAAGTTGTTGCTGAGTTAAGATGGAGTTCCATTAGAATGGAGAAGATCACATATATTACATGGTTTTCCCCAGAATGAATTCAGTTCTACGAAGTTACAAAAGAGTAGTGATTGCTGGAGGCACAGAGTGAGTGGGAGGGCAGTAGGCTGGGAGGGATGTGGGTGGCTGTAAATGGGGCAGCTTGAAGGATCCTTGTGGTGATGGAAATATTCTGGACCTTGTCTGGATCGGTGTCCGTGTCCTGGCTGGGAAGCTACTGTATAGTTTTGCAAGATTGGGGGGAAATGAGGAAAAGGTATATGGGGAATTTTGTATTTTGCATATTGTATCTTATGAATGCATATCAATCTATAGTTATCTCAGAATAAAAAGTTTCATTTAATAAAAAGTTTTAATATATAACTAATATGCGTGTATACTTAAATACATATAAATTAAGATTATATGCATACTTTGCATTTTAAATCCTACCCATCACTATTTCATTTTAAAAAAGCACCCTTTAATCTAGAACTTCTCTAATTATGTCTGGAAGTTGCTACGCTTTTTAAATTTGAGGTGCATCTCCTAGACCGTGGCAGAGCAGAAACAGAATAAACCACTGTGAGTGGTACTATGTGTTACTATGCAGTATTGATGACAGATGATCTGGGGCCTTGCACAGCTCACACGCCCCAAGGGAGGACAGTCAGTTTGCTGTGGAACCTCCTAACCTTGCTGTACTGTTTCCTTTAGGAGTTGCTTTTGAACAGGGTAAGATCCTCCCTACTCCTGAAACGGTTCCTTTCAGACTCACCAGAGATATTGTGGATGGGATGGGCATTACTGGTGTTGAAGGTGTCTTCAGAAGGTAAGGGTTTACAGCAGATGGTTTTTTATGTCAAAATTATTTGGATTATTGATTTCTGTAGACTCTAGGATTCACTGCTAAATCATGTTCCAGTGCTGAAAACCCCGGAGTAAAGACTGTAATAGTTTCCCCTTCCTTCAGACCACCTGGGACCTCACCCTATAGAACATACATAGCTGTCCTTCCTAGCCCCTTCTGGAAGCAGCTTGCCTCTACCGTTAATGCCTCTGTCCTCGGGAACTCCGTTTACTGCTCAGAACTCCTTCGGGCGCTCAGTGTTGGGCAGATAAGCTCTGCTGAAGGCGCGTATGATGGACTGGTTCCTGCTGAAAGCACTTCCCAGGTCCCTGTAGCTCCCCAGCATTGGTCCATGTGCTCAGCTTTTACTAGAGTAGAATCCAGTCAGAGTGAACTAATAATTAACGCAATAATCACTGACTGAAAGCAATGTTTCATAGTAGTACTGTGTGTTATTCTTACAAAGGCTTAGCTTACATTCATATAGATATATTCCTTTTTTTTTTTTTTTTAAAGATTTATTTATTTGACAGAGAAAGACACAGCGAGAGAGGGAACACAAGTAGGGGGAGTGGGAGAGGGAGAAGCAGGCTTCCCTCTGAGCAGGGAGCCCGATGTGGGGCTCGGTCCCAGGACCCTGGGATCATGACCTGAGCCGAAGGCAGACACTTAATGACTGAGCCACCCAGGCGCCCCTAGATATATTCTTTTCAAAAATAATTTACCGAAAATGCAGTCTGCCTAGTACTGTGCTCTTTGAGATGTTAATCTGGGAATTATTAATAAGAATAGTCTCGGCACAGTATACATGAATATATAGCGATGAAGAGATGTTGGACACGGTGTGTAACAAGATCCATATTTGTAACGTGTTTGTAGATGCTGTGAGAAAACCATGGAGGTCATGAGAAGCTCTCAGGAAACCCTGCTAACCATTGTGGAGGTAAAGCGTATTATAAGGAAATCTTTATTTCTCTGCCGTTAGACTGTGTATCTTGTTAGGACGTCACTGATTTGAGGATCAGTGCTTCGTGTTAGTGTGGTGGGATGGGCAGCGGGAGGGACGGGGGTGCGCACATCAGTAAACAGTGGTTTAGAAACGCTTCCAGTCCTACCAGGTTTCTGGGCATGTTACGGCTTCCTAAGTCATCTCTAGTGTTTAAATCATAAATCAGCACTTCGACATCTTTGCTCTCTCCTGTGGCATGACTTGCTTTCAGAATGGTTTCCATTGGGGTTTTGAGAGAAATAGTAAATTATATCCCTTTGCCCAGGTTCAGAACATGTAATCACTGCCTCATGTTGATCAGGCAGAAAGAGGAGAAAGTAATGCAGATTTCTAGGGCTTAATGACATTAGCTCTACCCCAGAGAGAATTATGTACCTAAAGCAGTGTTTCACCACCCTGGTAAAGGGTGTGTGGGCAAGAGATGAGTTGTGTTTGCTCCACAAGGATACGTGGGAGCCGGAGCACAGGGGACTCCCTTACTTACAACCGTCAGCATTTATTCCTTTAACCTGGTGGTGCTCAGCTGGCTGTACTTGACTATCACCAGGACAGCTTTTAAAAAATATTGATGCTGACCATCTTCAAACCGTACTTCAGGGGTGGGGCAGGAACATTTGTTTTTTTAAAAGCTATTGATATCTACTGGGTGGAGGCCAGGGATGCCGTAAACATCCTGTAGTGCACAGGACAGCGCCCACAACAAAGAAGTTTTCAGCCCAAAAATGTTAGTAGTGCCTGGATTGAGAAACCCTGCTGTAGCTTAATCGGTCTGTATTCCTTTATTGTTTTCATTCAGCCACTTCTGTTTTGGTGGTAAGACTAAAGTCAGTTTTTGAAGTAGTCTGGTTCTTCCTTGATTTCAAAATTTACAAATATGACGCCTAACAGAAGGCTTAGGGTTTGAAATAATTTGTGTTGTTTTTCTACTGAAACCCAAGACGACCATTATAGACTCTTTGTAATAGTAGAGACCTCCATTCCTTTTCATTATTTGATTAATAAAATGTACTTCCCTATGGGTTCAAGCTGAAGTAACGATCAACTTCATATAGACTGCTATATGCAGAAGACGTCATAGACAAACCTAATGGTAACCACAAATCAAAAACCAGTAATAGACATGCAAAGAATAATCCAAGTATATCATTAAAGAAAACTAACAACCATGAGAGAAGAGGATCAGAGAAAAACTACAAAAACCACCATAAAACAAGTAACAAAATGGCAATAAATACATGTCTATCAATAATTACTTTGAATGTAAATGGACTAAATGCTCCAATCAAAGACATAGTATGACAGAATGGATAAAAAAAACAAGACCCATCTATATGCTGCCCACAAGAGACTCATCCCAGACCTAAAGACACCTGCAGATTGCAAGTGAGGGGATGGAGAACCATCTGTCATGCTAATGGATGTCAAAAGAAAGGTGGAGTAGCAATACTTACATTGGACAAAACAGACTTTAAAACAAAGACTGTAAAAACAGACAAAGAAGGATACGATATAATAATAAAGGGGACAATCCAGCATGAAGACAAACATTTATGCACGCAACACTGGAGTAGCCAAATACATAAAATAGTTAATAACAAACATGAACTCATGAATAGTAATACAATAATAGTAGGGGACTTTAACACCCCTCTTCTATTGATGGACTAGCAATTCAAACAGATCAACAAGGAAACAGTGGCTTTGAATGACCAACTGGACCAGATGTACTTAACATATATTCAGAACATTTCGCCCTAAAATAGCAGAATCCACATTCTTTTCAAGTGCACATGGAACATTCTCCAGAATAGATCACATATTAGGCCACAAAACAAGTCTCAACAAATTAAAAAAGATCAAAGTCATACCACGCATCTTTTCTGACCACAGTGCTAAGAAACTATAAGTCAACCACAAGAAAAAATCTGGAAAGACCACAAATACATGGAGGATAAATAACATGCTACTAAACAATGAGTGGGTCAACCAAGAAATCAGAAAGTACATGGGAACAAATGAAAACACAATGGTCCAAAATCTTGTGATGCAGCAAAAGCAGTTCTAAGAGGGAAGTTTATAGCAATACAGGCCTACCTCAAGAAGCAAGAAAAATCCCAAATAAACAGCCTAAACTTACACTTAAAAGAGCTAGAAAAAATACAAAGAAAAATCATGCCAGTAGAAGGAAAGAGATAATAAAAATTAGAGCAGAAATATATGAAATAGAAACTGAAAAAAAAAAAAAAAAAGAAAAGATAAATGAAACCAGGAGCTGGTTCCTTAAAAAGATCAACAAAATTGATAAATCTCTAGCCAGACTCATAAAAAAAAAAAGAAGGGATTCAAAATCACAAATGAAAGAGGAAAAATAACAGCCAACGCTACAGAAATACAATTACAAGAGAATATTATGAAAAACTATGCCAACAAATTAGACAACCTGGAAGAAATACATAAATTCCTAGAAGCACCTACCAAAACTGAAGCAGGAAGATGTAAAAAAATTTGGACTGATTACCAGCAAGAAATTGTTGGGAGTTTTTGATTACTGATTCAAACAAAACTCCAGGACCAGATGGCTTCACAGGGGAATTCTACCAAACATGTAAAGAAGAATTAATACCTATTCTCGAACTATTCCAAAAAATAGAAAAGAAAGGAAAACTTCCAGATTTATTGTATGAGGCCAGTATCGCCCTGACACCAAAACCAGATAAACACAATATAAAAAGAGAGAACTACAGGCCAGTATCTCTGAAGAACATAGATGCATAAACCTTCAACAGAATACTAGCACACCGAATCCAACACTACATTAAAAAAGTCATTCACCATGTGGCCAAGTGGGATTTCTTCCTGGTATGCAAGAGTGGTTCGGTATTTGCAAATCAAACAACATGATACATTATTACATTGATAAGAGAAAGGATAAAAACCATATTATAATTTCAGTAGATGCAGAAAAAGCATCTGACAAAGTACAATTTCCATTCATGATAAAATCCCTCAACAAAGTAGGTTTAGAGGGAACAAACTGAACATAATAAAGGCCTTATATGAAAAAACCCACAGCAAACATCCTCCTCGGTAGGGAGAAACAGAGCCTTCCCTCTAAGGTCAGGAACAAGACAAGGATGTCCACTCTCACCACTTTTATTCAACATAGTACTGGAAATCCTAGCCACAGCAGTCAGACAACAAAAAGAAATAAAAGGCATCCAACTTGGTAAGGAAGAAGTAAATTTTCACTGTTTGCAGACGACATGATACCAAAAATAGAAAACCCAAAAGATTCCACCAAAAAGCTAGTAGACCTGATAAATGGATTCAGTAAAGTCGCAGGACACAAAATCAAAGTGTAGAAATCCGTTGTGGATTAACAGAATATTCCACCGTGACAGAGTTGTAACACTTTCTGCTGCTGCCCTTTTTTGTGTTTTCTCAGTACTTCTGTAGGCTGGGACTGTAAACTGCCTTTAAGCATTCCATGTTTCATTCCAGGACGTGTCCGGCATCCGCAGTACCAAAATCTGCTCCGGGCAACCCCCAGGGTCACTAAAAACTGTGGGGGCACTGACTTCGAATCTATGCGGTTTGTCCATAAGTTCCAGGGCTCCCGTGTGACTTCACATTGGCCACTGACGCGGCTTTAGAGAGATCCGGACCAGGCTCAGCCACAGAAAGGACCTTGGGTTTAGAGGAGCTTTCAGTAAAGCAGACCCTTTGTTTTCTCTAGTGGAATTTAGGACTAATTGAGAGAAAAAAAGCCTTAGGAACAGAAGTCAGAGTGTTAGCTCTATTACTGATAAAATGCTTGGATAAGATGGTGGAGGCGTGAGGCCCACACAGGCTTGCGGGTGCTTCCCGCTCCCCCTGCCGATCCCACCTGAGGGAGGGATGGGGCGAGAGCGGGTGCCTTTGCTCAGGACCCTAGTGGTGAAGCGGAGAGAGAGAAGGGAGGGAGGGACTAGTCCTTAGCTCTTTGAAATAGATTAGTTTCACCGAGTCAGAAACAGGTCAGGGGATGTCACCACCCCACCCAGGGAGAAGAACGGACTCAGAAGGGGCTAGGAAGCCGGAGCACTGTGCGGACACGGTCTCCTCCACAAGGAGACGGGAAGCGCCTCCAGAGGTCGTCCCCGTCCCCCCAGTCACCTACCATTTGACTGGCCTCTGTTATTTTTTATCACACTGGTTCGTCTGTCTCTAAGTACGTCATCGGAAGGCACATTGTTCTTCTAACACGTACGTTCTGCCTAGGTTCTCCTCTACGACCCCCTGTTCGACTGGACCATGAATCCTCTGAAGGCTCTGTATTTACAGCAGAGGCCGGAGGACGACACTGAGCTGCACTCCACTCCCGGGGGAGAGGACCCGGAATGCAGACGCAACCTCAGGTGAGCCGCCTGTTACGAACAAGGGCCCTACTGTCCAACTGCTCAGCTTGTCCTGTTCCCGAGGCCCTTGAACTGTCCCCCCGCACTACAACCTGTGTGTTTGTCCTCAGTGACACAGACCAGAGTTTCAACAAAGTAGCGGAACGAGTCTTGATGAGACTACAAGAGAAGCTGAAAGGAGTGGAGGAAGGAACGGTGCTCAGCGTGGGGGGGCAGGTGAATCTGCTCATCCAGCAAGCCATGGACCCCAAAAATCTCAGCCGACTTTTCCCAGGATGGAAAGCTTGGGTGTGATCCAGCATATGAATTTCCCTTCAGCTCAACCTTTAGAAATTATACTGTGGCCTTCATTTTTAACCCATCCAGCAGACTTTGAATAGGTATTAATATTTAACTAAGTGAACTATTTACTGTTTTTAAAAAAGTGTTTAATACTTGAGTCAGTCACCTAAAGAGGCCTGGACAGTCTCAAGGAAAATCTCCTCTATCACATGTTAGAAATAAGTGTCATTCATGCTGTACTTATAGGCTAGACATTTGTTTTTTCTTTTCAAGTACATGTATTGTTCTCAGTAAAACCCCTGACAGATGCTTTAGCTGAAAGTGGAAGCAGCTGGAGGGCAGAGAGCATCACTGACAGTGTTTGCTTGAGTATGAATTAGAAGAAAGAAACTGCTGGATTGAGGTAGCTTTTAATTAAAACTTGTTTCCCAGATATTAGATATGAATGATAAGTTATTTGATACTAATTTATAAAAGGAAGAAAAAAACTTTAAAATTGTGACCATCTATATATCGTGGTAAAGCCACATTAAAAATAAGCAATATTGAAAGCAAGTTAGTACTTAAGAAATATGTCTGGATTTTCAGTAGGAAGATCACCCAGTGTTACTGAATAATGAAGTTACTTTATGGAGAACAAATTTCTAAGACACAGTTAGGATGGTTTCTATTTTTAAAAATGTATATTGGGCCTTCTCATTCTATTCTGTATCTTTTAAACCCTTCTGTACTTTATCTCTCTCTGATGACTTTATATCTCTTCTAGTTTATGAATTCTCTTGTCAGCTATATATAATCTCCTTTTTAGACTGTTTACCATGTTTCTTTTTTCAAAATTTATTTTTCATTTCGGGGCGCCTGGGTGGCTCAGTCAGCTAAGTGTCTGCCTTTGGCTCAGGTCGTGATCTCAGGGTCCTGGGATTGAGTCCTGCATCGGGCTCCCTGCTGAGCAGGGAGCCTGCTTCTCCCTCTACCTCTACCCCTGCTTGTGGTTTCTCTCTTAAGAAATAAAATCTTTTTAAAAAATTATTTTTCTCTCTAGTAGCTCTACATTACATCAAATTCCTATTGTTTGTATCTGTTGAATCTTGTATTTGGTGGAATGTTTATCCATGTATTTTGTAATGTTGGAGGGTGAGCTTCAGCAAGGCTTTCTCTGTGGGAATTGTGAGTGACCTGGGTTAAGAATAATTCATTCCAGATAAGGTTTCTGGAGAACTCTTCTTAAAACTATTATTTTACATTTCAAATTACAAACTTACTTTGGTATATCTGCCTAAATGAAGACTTAGTATGTACAGGAAGTTTTATTACTGTAGTGAATCAAGGGATTGTAATAAGAAAGCCTTAAAATCTTCGTGGATGGAATAAGAAATTAGCCAGATGACGGTGCAGGTATATGCATTTGTCCTGCTAGTTGACGTATGCAGTTATATAACATCATTAATCTCCTCGTCAGCCTGGAGGTATGCCCTAAGTTTCCTGTCCTGTTTCAAATATTCTTAATAATGGTTTTGAAGTTTGCCAAATTTGCAGATAACAAATCTAGGAGGAATAGCTAATTCACAGGTGATGGAATTAAAGATTTTGACAGGAACACGGTCTAGAAATAAATAGGTTTTTAAAATATTAATTATACAATTTGTTGTATGCTGAGTGCCTGATGTACATTCTCTGCAGCATATTGTGGGAGATTAGTGATGTTATTCCAGTTTACAGCTGGAGGAAGTGAAGTTTAGAGAAATAAGTAACTTGTCCAAGACCAGAATATAGTAAATTGAAGGTACAAGTGTAAGATGGACAAAGAATCTAGGCTTCACTAGTCAGTTGAGTGCAAACCAAGTAAAGCATCTACTAGAAAGGCTAATAAATCGTAGGCAGAACAGTGTTGTCTGGATTAAGGGAGATCATCGCCCTCACACCACTCTCTGTGCTGGTCATACCACCTCAAGGTGTCTCCTTCCTAGTATACATTTAAAATATATGCACTTAGAAATGCTAAAGATTTAAATATGGTATAAAGGAAATCAAAGCAAAGAGGAAAAACTCTGGATTTCTTATTTGCTGTAGGCAATTCTTTAAAAAAGTAGAAAGTATACTGACTTGAAATATAGAAATATGTGTCATTTCAAGTATTTTGTTTGCACTTTAATGAAATTATATATTTTCTGTAGATTTATTTTAGTACCATTGAATGCATTTCTTTACTACACTGTTCCCTGTTTTTGAATAAACAATTGTAAAAGAAAATATATGCTAAGACTCATTTATTTTATTCAGATGCGTGAGTGTTCTGTGTGCCTGGCCCAGGCTAGTTCCGAGGGAGACAGCGGTGAATGAGGCAGGAACAGTCGACCCCTAGAGCCTGTGGTCTGGGGCAGACCCAGACCCACCACTTCCAGTCCAGTGTCCACTGGGAAGCCTGCTACACAGAACCAGCCTGGTGGGCTGTATCTCAGTCTAAACAGTCAGTTTGCTTGTCTCTCTTAATTACCCCATCACAAAAAGGCAAATAAATGGTCCTTGTTTGGGCCCAGAGAGTGATCTAGTTGACATTTCTAAAGTCTAAAAGATAGATCCTGGAATATGACAAATACAAAGGTCCTACTATACTAAATGTGAAGTTAGCATTCCATAATAGTTATCATTTTTTAAATAAATAAATTCAGTCCTTCAGATTTTGGGGCTCTTGTTTCTGAAAAAATGAATTTTGCATAAATACCACAGAGTCAGATCTTTACAAAGTTTGAATCTAAATGAGGAGGGTGAAAATCTTACATACTTATATACTGAAAATTATTCCCTAAAAAAATTCTGTAACGTGCCCATAAAGTACAGCATGCATAATGTTTCTAATGTCCAGCAATATGTAAAAATGTGTACTTTGTACACTTAGGCACAGTCTATGATTCTAAAGCAGTGCTTCTCAACCAGGGGTGATTTTGCTTCCTGACTCCCCACCCTCACAGGAGACATTTCATAATGTCTAAAGACATTTTTTGTTGTCACTGGCATGGTGAGAGTATGAAACACTGACACACAGTATTGAAGGTCAGTATTTCCAAATTGGGACAGAAACATGTAGGAGAGAAATGGTCATTATTTTACTTGGCTCTTGCCATGTTGTAAGTGTGTGTTCACTGCTGGTCTACAAATAACGTGTGGGTCACTATTTTTTAACTGTGGTAAAATACGCATAACTTGACCATCCTTACTATTTTTAAGTGTACAATTCAGTAGTGCTAAGTGTACGTGCAGCTTGTCTCCAGCGCTCTTCACCCTGCACGACTGAAATTGTATAACCATTCCACAACTCCCCATTCTCCCCTCCAGGTGGCTCTTGGCAACCACCATTCTATTTTCTGTCCCTAGCTACCTCCTATAAGTAAAATCATATAATATTCATGTTTTTGTGACTGGCTTATTTCATGAACACAATGACCTTAAGGTTCATTCATGTATGTCAGAATATATACCACCATTTTGTGTATCCATTTATCCATCAATGGACACTTGGGTTGCTTCCCCCTTTTGGCTGTAATGAATAATGCTATGAATATGGCTGTACAAACATCTCTTAATATGCCGAAAGTATATAAGTGTATTACCAGACTGCTGGATCGTCTGGTAATTATATTTCTTATTTTTTGAGGAACACCATACTATTTTCCATAGCAGCTACACCATTTTATGTTCTTACCACCAGTGCACAAGAATTCCAAATTATCCACATCCTCAGTGCCTGTTATTTTCTGGGCTGTTTTGTTTTTATAGTAGCCACCCTAATGGGGTATGGCTGAGTCATTCTTGAAAGTAATAAAATACTGTGTACTTTATATAAATCCTATGAGTGCTATTGCAAGAACTAACAAGTTCAATGCAGGAATACAGGCACAAACCCTAACTCCCACCCCTGACCCCTAGCCCTAACCCCAGCAGAAGTCAGGGCTTCTTTATCTAGAGAGGACTCAGCTACAAATTACCAGGCACATACCCTAACACCTAACTCTAATCCCTAAATTTAACCCTAACCCTAACCCTCTGGAGAAGTCTCAACTGCAAAATACCAGGCACACACTCTAACCCTAACCCTAGAGCTGAAGAAAGTGGCTTCCTGAACACACAATAAGAAAAGCTGAGAAGCAGCCTAGTTATCCTGGAGAAGACCCCAGATATTTTAAGTATTGGTAGTATTTCTGAAAATGGTTGGGAAAGTAGAGTTAAAAACAGAAGGACCAATTGAATATGTATTTTAAGAGTATTTAGATCCCCAAATCCCCTCCTTGCCTTAGCTCAGTGGATGGCTACTATGTCTATTCTCACCCCAGCACAAGTCTGGGGTTTTATTCTCTGGAGAGGTCTCTGAACTGCAGGACGCCAGGTACACACCCTAATCCCTCACCCCTAACCCTAACCCTAACCCTCAGGAGAGGTCTCTAAACTGCAAAATACCAGGCACATACCCTAACGCTAACCATATAGCTGAGAAAGAAAAGTTTTAGAAGCAAAATATGTCCTCCCAACTGATAATTTTGAAACCAGATTCTGAGTAGTGTTGTTAGCTTTGCTAGTAAATTTTAATGTTAGTTTATTTGAAAACTACCTCAAAGTGTTCCCTGATGGTATATACAGTGTTTGAATATTCACTGTAGACTTACGTCTTTGTAAATATTGCTAAACTTAGTATTTTCAAAAAGATTTATTTATTTTAGACAGAGTGAGCAAGCATGAGCAGAGGGAGGGGCAGATGGAGAAGGAGACAGAATCTTAAGCAGACTCCCCGCTGAGTGTGGAGCCTGATGTGGGGCTCAGTCTCTCAACCCTGAGATCATGAACTGAGCTGAAATCAAGAGTCGGGTGTTTAACTAACTGGGCCACCCAGCCGCCCCTAAACTTAGTATTTTCTAAACAACTTTTTTTTTCGGTATGCATGATAATGAGAGTTGGAAATATTTTAAGAGAAAAATGGGTAATCAGTCAACTGGTTACAAATTTGTTTAAAGCCATTGTAGTGTAAACCCAACATGGAAAGTGGATTTCATAGGCCTCCCAAACATATTCATGGCATGAGGAGAATTAAACACAAAACAATCCTGTTGAATCAATGCCTTCTACTCAAAGAACACCAGTGCTACTCAAATATTTCCTGATATTTTAGTAAGAGCCCATTTTATGAGGCCTGCATTAATCTTATATCAAAAATTATGAGTTACAAGAAAACTGAAGACCAGTACCATGATGCAATGTAAATCAATTTCATCAATATAAAAAAAAAGTACATTGTGACCAAATGACATTATTGAGAAATACCAGGGTGGTTTAATATGTGAAAATCAATGTGAATAAACTAACAAAAACTATATGATCATGTCAATAGATGCAGAGAAGGCAAATGACAAAATTCAACACTTATGATAAAAATTCATCAAACTAGGAATAAAAGGAACATTTTCAACTTGATGAAGGACATCCATGAAAAACTCACAGCTCACATCATACTTAATGGTGAAAGACTAAATGTTTTCCCCCTAAGATGAGGAACAAGGCAAGGATGTCACTCTTACCAGTTCTGTTCAACAATGTACTGGAGTTTGTACCCATCAATAGAGCAAAGAGAAAGAAAGAAAAGACAGTTTGGTAGGAAGTACAGTTATCTTCCATTTGCAGATGACATGATCATCTACATCGAAAAATTCTCAAGATTCTATATGTTAGGTCTAGAACTAGATCACATGATAAAGGTCAATATACAAAACATCAACAATATTTTTGTGTACCAGTGTCAGAGTGTCCAGACTAGGCCAAAGATGGGATCACTTATTCTACATCCCACATCAGCAAACCAAAACAGCTCAGTTTCTATGCTCAGCTCTCCCAGAAAAGGAATGCCCAGACCAAACAATTAGCACTTGCCTGCTCAGCATAAGTTACTTAACCAGACTCCCAGTCTTCCCTTTTCTCCATATATGAAAAGTAATATACTCTTTTAACCAGTTAAATGCCCAATATAACTTCCTTGTTCCTGTTCACCTTGGTCTATGAAACTTCTTCCTTTGTAAAAAGCTCTTTTCTATTTTCTAGACTGGATGCTTCCCAATTCATCAGTCACTAAATGAAGGCCAATTATATCAGGAAATAAAATATCTGTAAAATTTTCCTTTATTACCAGCAATGCCTAATTTGAAATTAAAAAACAATAATTAAAATTTAAAAATATCAAAAACATGAAATAGCTGGGCATAATTTTAATAAAATATGTGAAGTGCCTGTATGCTGAAATTTACAAAACATTAATGAGAAAGCAAAGGCCTAAATATATACAGAGAGATGTACTATGTTCATGGATTGGGAGATTCAATATTGTTAATAAGATAGCAATTCTCCCCAAATTGATACATGCAATGAATCAATGCAATCCAATCAAAATACAAGCTTTTTTTTTTTTTTTTTTTTTTTTCCCCTTTTGGAACTTCAAATCTATGTAGAAATGCAAAGGAACTAGAATAAGCCAAAACAATTCTGAAAAGGATAAAACAAGGTTGAAAGACTTAAAGCCATAGAAACAAATACAAGGTGGTAATGCCATAAAAATTAGACACAGATTAATGGAGCAGGATAAGGAATCCAGGAACAGACCCTCATATGAGACTAACTGATTTTCAGCAAAGGCTCCAAGGTAATCGTATTTGGAAAAAAAATTAAAAAGTGCATATCCATATGCAAACCCTCTCTCGCCCCCCCCCAACAAATCTCAAATCTTCTCTCCCACTATATACAATAACTAACTTGAACTAGATATACCTGAATGTGAGAGGTACAATTATAAAATTTGTATAAGAACTCCTTTGTCACCTTGGTTTAAGAAAAGATTTCATAGAGAAGACACTAAAGCATTGGCCATAAAAAAAAAAAAAAAAAAATGGTAATCTGGACTTTATTAAAATGAAAACTTTTTTTCTCCTTAAAAGACATTGAGAAAATGAAAACACCAGCCACACCTGCCAAACCAGTATCAGATAAAGGATTTGTTTTTAGAACATATTTTTTAAAACCTTTTAACACAATAAGGAAATAAACTAACTTGAAATTGGCAAAAGATTTTAAAATATACCTCACCAAAAAAGACATCCAAATGGGAAATAAGCACATTAAAGAACCTCATATCCTAAGTCATTTAGGAAATGCAAACTAAAATCACAATGAGATGCCATTCAGTATACATCCATTAGAATACTTAAATTAAACATCTGACAACACCAAGTGACAAAATATAAGTGGAACAACTCAAACTTGTTCATTGCTTGTGGAAATACAAATTGGTACAGCCACTTTAAAAAACAGATTCTTGAGTTCAACAGGAGGAAAGGTGGCAGAGTAGGAGGATCTGGACTCACTTCATCCCATAGACACACCAAGGTAACAACTACACGTATCGCAACTAATTCTGGAAAATGACCTGAGGACTGGCAGAACAGGTTTACCACAGCTAATCCTGGACAGAAGGCCACACCGAAAAAGGGAGGAGTGGTGGAGACAAGGTTGGGAACCGCCCTCCAACTCCACACCCCCACCCCATGCAACTAACCAAAAACAGGAGGGACATCACAAGCAAGGAGAAGTGAGAGGATGAGACCCCACACTGGGCACCCCTGGCAATGGGAACCTGCAATGAGAAAGGTGAGTCCCTAGGCTTGAAAACCAGTGGGGCTTAACTCTGATAAGTTTAAAAATCAGTGGATCTTAACTTCAGAAGCTTTAAATACCAGCAGGCTCCACTGTGGGACAGTGTGAAGGCAATAGGAAACAGTCCTTACCCTTAAAGAGCCAGCATTCTAAATAACTGCCCAAGACACAGCACAGAAGAAGCAGTTTGAAAACTGCCTGGGGCATACATGAAGGAGAACATGTGCTGAAGGGGCAGGGTTCTGTAAATGTCTCCAGGAACAAAAGTGCTTGCGGGTGTCATTTCTCTCTCCTCCCCCAGCCTAGACAGCCAGAAGCTTGCAGGAGCCAATGCTAACACTCTCCATCTACCTGGCTTACAAAGTATGCCCTGCTTCTGTGCTCCCCCCTACAGATCCACCCCACCCTACCTGTCTACCCAAAGCAGCTTTGGCTCCACCACATCCTGTAGGCAGCCCTGGCCAGGAGCAGCACCACTCCAAAGTGACTCCTGCCCTGGAAAGTAAAGGAGATAACCACACATACCAGTGTGTTCCCAGTTACTGCAGCCAGGCTCCTTAGCTGGCTGTTCAGGGAGCAAGCCCTGACCTCCAGTGCACCTACAGCTGTGGCAGAGGGGCTAACTGCAGACATCTGGGCTGACTGCTGGCTCCACACAGCAGTGAGCCTGTGGTGGTCATAGATGGGCCTCCCAACAGCACTGGGAGCAAATGCTGCCAGTGTACCCACAGCAGGCAAAGTGGGTCATTGCAGCAGGCTGGGCTAGAGGCAATGGTGCTTCAGCCATAATGGGAAGGTGCATGCAGCCCACACAGGGGACACCCCTGAAGCACCTAATTCTGGTGACTATAGGGGATTGTACTATAGGGCCCACAAGACCTCTTCTACACAAGGACACTACTTCCAAGACCAGGGGACTTCCTGACATAGAAACAAAAACAAAGAGTCAGACAAAATGAGGAGAGAGAGGAATATGTCCCAAATGAAAAAACAAGACACAGTCACAGTAAAGCAGCTAAATGAAAGAGAGATAAGCAATATACCTGATAAAGAATTCAAAGTACTGGTCATACAGATATTCGCTGACTTGACAAAAGAGTGAATGAACTCAGAACTTCAACCAAGAGACAGTAAATATAAAAAAGAACCAGTCAGAGCTGAAGAATTCTTTAACTGAAATGAAAGATACACTAGAGGGAATCAATAGTAGTTTAGAGGATGTAGAAGAACAGATCAGCAATCTGGAAGACAAGGTAAAGGAAAGAAACCAAGCTGAAGAGCAAAAGAAAAAAGAATAATAAAAAACAAGAATAGGTTAGGGGAATTCTGGACATCATCAGGCATAACATTCACATTATAGGGACCCCAGAAGGAGAAATGAGAGAAGGCGGCAAAAAGTTATTTGAAGAAATAATAGCTGAAAACTTTCCTAATCTGGGGAAGGAAACAGACATCCAGGTCCAGGAGGCACAGACAGCCCCTAAAATAATGAACCCAGGGAGGTCCACACCAAGACACATAATAATTAAAATGGCAAAAAGTAATGATAAAGAGAGAATCTTAAAAGCAGCAAGAAAAAAAGAGAACAGTTGTATACAAGAGAAACCCAAAAAGGCTTACTGCTGACTATTCAGCCGAAACTATGCAGGCCAGAAGAAAGTGACATGATATATTTGAAGTGCTGAAAGGAAAAAAACCTACAACCAGGAATACCCTATCCAGCAAGGTTATCATTCAGAACTGAAGGAGAGATGAAGAGTTTCCCCCCAAGAAAACCAAAAGTAAAAATAAGTTCATCACACTAAACCACCGTTATAAGAAATGTTAATGGGAATTCTATAAGTGAAAAGCAAAGAAAATTATGAAAGGAAAAATGAAATGAAAAGGAAAAATGTTCCAGGTAAAAAGCAAATATACAGTAATGATAGTAGATTAATTACTCATAATGTCAGTAGTAGGGAGGCTGAAACACAAAAATAGTAAAATCATTTATAGCTACAAAAATTAGTTAAGGGATACAGAAAATAAAAACATGTAAACTATGACATCATAGACATAAAACATGGAGGGAGGAATAAAAATTTAGTGCTTTAACAGCGGGTTCGAATTTAAGTGACCATCAAGTTAATATAGACTGCTATGCAGTAAGATGTTATACAATGCCAATGGTAACCACAAGTCAAAAAACTGTAATAGATACACAAAAAATAAAGTTATCAAAGCATACACCAAAGAACCATCAAACCACAAGGGGAGAGGGCAAAAGAACAAGAAACAGAGAACTATAAAAATAACCATAAAATAATCAACAAAATGGCACTAAGTATATATTTATCAATAATTTCTTTAAATGTAGGGGCGCCTGGGTGGCTCAGTTGGTTAAGCGTCTGCCTTCAGCTCAGGTCATGATCCCAGGGTCCTGGGATCAAGCCTTGCATTGGGCTCCCTGCCCAGCAGGGAGTCTGCTTCTCCCTCTGCCCCTCCCCCTGCTTGCACTCCCTCTCCCTCTCAATAAATAAAATCTTGAAAAAAATAATTACTTTAAATGTAAATGGGCTAAATGCTCCAATCAAAAGACAGAGAGTGACAGAATGGATAAAAAACAAGGCGGCCCCCACCCCCGCCCCAAAATAAGACCTATCTATATGCTGCCTATAAGACATCACTTCAAACCTAAAGACACATACAGACTGAAAGTAAAGGCATGGAAAAAGATATTACATGCAAATAGAAGTGGAACAAAAACTGGGGTAGCAATACTTTACACCAGAGAAGATAAATTTTAAAACAAAGACTATAACAAGAGACAAAGAAGGGCATTACATAACAATGAAGGGATCAATCCAACATGATTATGTAACAACTGTAAATATCTATGTACCCAACACAGAAGCACCTAAATAGATGAAGCAAATAATAATAGACAAAAAGAGAGAAACAGACAGTAATACTAGGGATACTTAAACACCCCACTAAATCAAGGAATAGATCATCCAGACAGAAAATCAACAAACAGTGGCTTTAAGTAACACATTAGGCTGGATGGACCTAACAGATATGTACAGAACATTCCATCCAAACACAGCATGATACACATTCTTTTGAAGTGCACTTGGAACATTCTCTAAGATAGATCACATGTTAGGCCACAAAACAAGTCTCAATAAATTTAAGAATATGAAATCATATCAAGCATCTTTTCTGACCACAATAGAATGAAACTAGCAATCAATTACAAGAAAAAAATTGGGAAAAACACAAAGACATGGAGGCTAAACGACATGCTATTAAACAACCAATAGGTTAACAAAGAAATCAGGAGGAAATAAAAAAATATATGGACACAAATTAAAATGAAAACGCAATGGTCCAAAACCTTTGAGACAGAGCAAAAACAGTTCTAAGAGGGAAGTTTATAATGATACAGGCATAACTCAAGAAACAAGAAAAATATCAAACAACATAACCTTACACCTAAAGGAACTAAAAAAAAAAGAAGAACAAACTAAGCCCAAAGCTAGTAGAAGGAAAACAAAAATAAGTAAATCTTTAAAAAATAAATAAAAGAACAATAGAAAGGATCAATGAAACTAAGAGCTGGCTCTGTGAAAAGATAAAATTAACAAACCTCGGTGAGAACTCAAATAAAATGAGAAAGGAAGGAGGAGAAATAATAATTGACACCACATCAAGAGAATATCATGGAAAATTATATGCCAACAAACTGGACAACCTAGAAGAAATGATTAAATTCTTAGAAACACACAACCTTTTATTCAAATCAGGAAGAAATAGAAAATCTGAACAAATCAATTACCAGTAATGAAACTGAATCAGTAATCAACAAACTCCCAACCAACAAGAGTCTTGGATCAAGATGACTTCATAGGTGAATTCTACCAAACATTTAAAGAAGAGTTAGTACCTATTCTTCTCAAACTACTCCAAAAAAAGGAAGAGAGAGGAAAACTTCCAAATTCATTCTAGGAGGCCAGCATTACCCTGATACCAAAACCAGACAAAGACACTACAAAAAAGAGAACTATAGGCCAGTATCTCTGATGAACATGGATGCAAAAATCCTCAACAGAATATTAGCAAACTGAATCCAACAATACATTAAAAGATTCATTCACCACATTATTCTAGGGATACAAGAGTAGCTCAACATTCACAAATCAATCAGTGCGATACATAACTTCAATAAGAAAAGGAAGGACAGACACCACATTATCCTCTCAAAAGATGCAGGTAAAGCATTTGGCAAAATACAACCTCTTTCATGATAAAAACTCTCAATGACGTAGGTATAGTGGGAACATATCTTATAAAGTTCATATATGAAAACCCCACAGCTAACATCATACTCAATGGTGAAAAACTGAGAGCTTTTCTTCTAGGATCAGGAATAAGACAAGAATGTCCACTCTCACCACTTGCATTCAACATGGTACTGGAAAGTCCTCACTGCAGTAACCAGACAAGAAAAAGAAATAAAAGGCATCAAGGGGCACCTGGGTGGCTCAGACGGTTAAGCGTCTGCCTTTGGCTCAGGTCATGATCCCAGGGTCCTGGGATCGATCCCTGCATTGGGCTTCCTGCTCAGCGGGGAGTCTGCTTCTTCCTCTCCCTCTGCCTCTCCCCCTGCTTGTGCTCTCTCTCTCCCTACAAAATAAATAAAATCTTTAAAACAAAAAAAGGCATCAAAACTGTAAGGAAGAAGTAAAACTGTCACTATTTGCAGATGACATGATACTATATAGAGAGAGAACCTGAAAGACTCCACCAAAAAACTATAACTCATAAATGAATTCAGTAAACTTACAGGATACAAAATTAACATACATAAATTTGTTGTGTTTCTATGTACTAATAACGAAGAACCAGAAAGAGAAATTAAGAAGTCAATCTCATTCACAATTACACTAAATATAATAAAATACCTAGGAATAAACTTTTTTTTTTTTTAAAGATTTTATTTATTTATTTGACAGAGAGAGACACAGCGAGAGCGGGAACACAAGCAGGGGGAGTGGGAGAGGGAGAAGCAGGCTTCCTGCAGAGCAGGGAGCCCGATGCGGGGCTCGATCATGACCTGAGCTGAAGGCAGACGCTTAACGACTGAGCCACCCAGGTGCCCCAAAATACCTAGGAATAAACTTAACCAAGGAGGTGAAAACTGAAAACTGTAAGGCACTGAGGAAAGAAACTGACAACACCACAAACAAATAGAAAGATATGCCATGCTCACAGACTGTAAGAATTAATATTGTTAAAATGTCCATACTACTCAGAGCAATCTACAGATTTAATGCAATCCCTATCAAAATACCAATAGCATTTTACAAAAAACTAGGACATATAATCCTAAAATTTGTATGGAACCACAAAAGACCCTGAATAGCCAAAGTAATCCTGAGAAAGAACTAAGCTGGATGTATTACAATCCCAGACTCCAAAATATACTACAAAGCTGTAGTAACCAGAACAGTATGGTAATAGCACAAAAATAAACACACAGATAGACAGCCCAGAAATAAACCCATGGTTATATGGTCAATTAATTTATGACAAAACAACTAAGAATAAACAACAGGGAAAAGACAGTCTCTTCAATAAGTGGTGTTGGAGAAACTGGACATCTACATGCAAAAGAATGAAATGACTGTGTTTCTACACCATACACAAAAATAAGCTCAAAATGGATTACAGACCTTTATGTGAGACATGAAACTGTAATATTCCTAGAAGAAAACATAGGTAGTAATCTCTTAGACATGAGCATTAGCAATGTATTTATGGATATGTCTTATCAGGCAAAGGAAACAAAAGCAAGAATAAACTACTGGGACTACAGCAAAATAAAAAGCACACCAAAGGAAACTATCAACAAAACAAAAAGGCAAATCTACTGAATGGAAGAATATAGCAAATGATATGATATAGGATTAATATCCAAAATATATGAAGAACTTATACAACTCAACACCAAAAAAACCCAAATAATCTGATTTTAAAATGGACACAAGACCTGAAAGACATTTTTCCAAAGCAGACATACAGATGGCTAACAAACATGTAAAAAGATGTTCAACATCACTAATCATCAGTGAAATGTAAATCAGAACCACAATGAGATACCACCTTACACCCGTCAGAATGGCTAGGATCAAAAAGGTAAGAAGTAATGTGTTGACAAGGATGTGGAGAAAAGGGAACCCTCATGCATTCTTAGTGGGAGTTTCAACTGGTACAGACACTTTGGAAAACATTATGGAGGTTCCTCAAAAAATTAAAAATAGAATTATCATATGATCCAGTAATTCCACTACTATTTACTCAAAGAAAACAAAAACATTAATTTGAAAAGATATATGCACCCCTATTTTTTTTTTAAGATTTTAGTTATTTATTTGAGGGAGAGTGCATGCAAATGAGAGAGCACAAGCAGGGGGAGCAGCAGAAGCAGAGGGAGAAGCAGACTCAATGTGGGGCTCGATCTCAGGACCCTGAGATAATGACCTGAGCTGAAGGCAGCCACTTAACCGATTGAGCCACCCAGGTGCCTACACCTCTATGTTTATTGCAGCATTATTTATAATAACAAAATGTGATAAACACACACACACACACAACACACACACACTAATATTACCTGGACATAAAAAAGAACGAAATCTTGCCTTCTGTCACAACATGGATGGACGTTGAGAGTATTATGCTAAGTGAAATAAATCAAAGACAAACACTATATAATTTCACTTATATGTGGAATCTCAAAACCGTAAAACAAACAAAAAATAAAACAGTTTAAATACAGAGAACAAACTGGTGGTTGCCAGAGGAGAGGTGAATGGGGGGTTGGTCAAAATAGATGAAGGGGATTAAGGGGCAAAAACTTCCAGTTATAAAATAAATAAGTCAAGGGTATGAAAACTACAGCATAGGAAATATAGTTAATAATGTCATAAAATAATGTTGTATGGTGACTATAGTTACCATGGTGAGCAATGGGCATAGAATTGTCAAATCAGTATCTTGTGTTCCTGAAACCAATATAACATTGTATGTCAATTATACTTCAATAATATATAATTTTAAAATATATTTATATTTTATATTTTATTTTATATAAATATAAAAAAAGAAAAAAACAGGTTCTTATAAAATATAGTTTGCCTTTGCTATTCCCCTCTCAGGTGTTTCCCAAGAGAAATGAAAACATATGTACCCACAAAGACTCATACATGAATATGTACATAGCAGCTTCATTCATAATGATCCCAAACTGGAAACAACCAAATGTCCATCAGTTGGTGAATGGATAAATAGTGGGATAGCCATACAATGGAATATTAGTCATTAAAAAAGGAATGTACTGATATAAGTGACAAGAAGGATGAATCTCAAAAGCATTATGCTAAATGAAAGAAGCTAAACCAAAAAAGACTACATATCCTTTTTTAAAAATCTTTTTTATTTTTCAGTTTTAGAGTCATATTCTATCCCTTCATAGTAGTTAACCTTATTTTTGGTATACATATAAGTTGTTCTCTCTTGAAAATTTTGGGATACAGTTTCTTCTAACAGACCAAAATATACCCTAAATCTCTAGTGTATGGCTTTGTTCTAGTCTCCTGCCTGATCACATTCTCTCCCTTTTTTTTTTTTTAAATCCTCTTCTTTCTTTTTCCAACCAACTTCTTATATTATCAATTCCTTTTATAAAGTCTTTTATAATTTTCATCTTTACAGTCATATTCCATCCCTTCATCGTATTTACCTTTATTTTTGTACATATGTTAAGTTTTTCTTTCTTTAAAATTTTGGGAGGCACTCTCTTCTAACAGACCAAAATACGCCCAAAATCTAGGGTGTGGCACTGACCTATGCACCAGCCTGATCATATTTGATCATATTCTGTTTTTTTCTTTTTTATCTTTATCTTTTTTTTTTTTTCTTTTTTCTTTCTTTCCCTTTCTTTTCCCCCGGTTTCAGGTCTCTTCTGATTTGTTTAGTGTATATTTTTCTGGGGTCATTGTTACCCTGTTAGCATTTTGTTCTCTCATTCATCTGTTCTCCTCTGGACAAAATGACAAGACAGAAAAAATCACCTCAAAAAAAAAGAACAAGAGGTACTACCGACCGCCAGGGACCTAATCAATACGGACATTAGTAAGATGTCGCAACTAGAGTTCAGAATGATGATTTTAAAGATACTAGCTGGGCTTGAAAAAAGCATGGAAGATATTGGAGAAACCCTTTCTGGAGAAAGGATAGCATCATTCCATTTATATAACATTTTAGCAAAGGCAGAACTGTAGTGATTGAAAGGAGATCAGTGGTTTCCAGGGGCTTAGTTGAGGTGACTGGGTTGACTGCAAAAATGCACAATTTGGGGGTGATAGAAATACTCTGTCTTGAATGTTATATTTACATGAATGTACACATTTGTCTAAACTCAAACTGAACACTCAAAATGGGAAATTATATCTCAATAAATCTGATTTTTTTCTTAAATATACAGTAGATCCTCTGAACACTGTTTTTTGTTTTTTTTTTTAAATACTTGAGGGTACAAGCCTCTAGTCAATTGGGATTATAGACCGATTTTTAAAGATACAATGTGGTAAGTGGGATGATGAGTAGTAGCAAAGGATGTTTCTGGGAACATAGAGTAATTCAGAAATGGGAGACCTGACAGGTACCTCCACTCCTCTACTCCTCCCCTGTGGAAGCTGAAAGACAGATTTTTGCTTTTCTAGCTTCTTTAGCTAAGAGTGCCCCTGTGACCCAGTTTCATTTCAAGGATGCCTAAGGTGATGAGGGCTGGGCTTCTGGTAGAGCTTTGGCTTTCCTGATAAAAGGAGAACTTGTCACACTGCCCTTTCCCCTTTTTTAAATGGAAAAAGAGATCTGCCTGACATGAATGCACAAATGAAGAATGCTTCAAGTAAAGAAGAAAATTAATCTGAAGATTTTTTGCACCTAAATGTATTTATTTAAGTGGGATTATTAGAATACAAGGAGTAATTTCTACATTTTCCATGACCATTGGATTCAGTCTGATGTCCTATTTCTCTTTAGGCTTCCTTACTTAATTGAGCTACACAGATTCTGTGCCAACAATATGCAAGTTGTTCCGGTCAGAATAAACTATCTCTTGACTATAACCAACAGAATCAGGGCTTGATGGGCTATAGCTCAGAAAAGCAGAGTACTTCATTTTTATATTCCATAAGTGGAATCAGGTGTTAGTCTAGTAGAATTTGGTGTTTTATAAATATTTCCATCTAAATTATCTTCTGGTGTTCCCATTTTCTCTTCTGATATATCTGCATAGTCATATCTTTTTATCCATGGTTGCTCAAGTGTATAACCTAGAGAGAAATGACAAATGTTTAGAAGGATGTCAGATATGATAAGGTGTAGACTCATTCAATATGCCTCTACCTACCAGGCGAGGTCTCTTCCACATTCCTTCTTACCACTCTTAGAGAAGATACCTTTATATCCTACTTAGCCATAAATGTCTCAAATTTCCCAGCTCATCTACTTTTCACACCATCATTGTCTATCTCTACAACAGGCTCTGTGGGACCTGGGTCTGAGGTTTGATCTACTACTAAGTAGCTGTATAATTTGGGGCAGGTTACCTAACCTCTCTATGTCCTCATCTGTAAAATGGGGATAATAATGGCACATGCTTAGCTCTAAGTTTCTACGAGAATTAATTGTGAGGGTGCATGTAAAGAACCTAACGTTTAGTCAGTTTGGCATTTAGCTGGTGCTCCATAATGAAGTATTAGCCAACAGTTCTTTATGCATAAATGAAGAGAAGCCTTTTCTTTCCCTAGAGCTAAAAGTTCCATATCTTCTCTGGATTTGATTTCCTTGTGCTTCTTGGAGAAAGGGCACACAGTCTCTCCTCTTCTCCCATGCCAACAGCCTCGGGGTGGTCACCTTCCACTGACTGCACTGACAGGGCAAATCTCCCCGACTTAAAATAATTTTCACTTGATCTCATGCACCTTCCAATTGCCATGCTATAACTTTCCTTCTTTTTACAGTAATCTCTTTTAACTCAGTATTTATATTCTCTGCTTCAATTTTTGTACTTGTCATTCCTTTATATTCTTTTATCTGCCACTGAGAACCTATTATGTGCTACAAGTTGGGGATTCCTATCAAACAGACAAATCCCTGCTGTCAAGTGAAGGCAGTTACCTAAAACTGTTCTCTAGAAGGCCATCAGCTCCATTAAACCCCTCAAGTGGAGACCACAGAGCATTTCTAAGGAACAGGCCGGAGGCTGGTGATGCAGGGTTGTGGGGGAGGGGGAGAGTGGGACACGATAAGGGTGGAAGGGGAGCCAGAACCAGAAGGCCATGGCAGAGTTACAACTGTACTCCAAGCGCGGTGCGAAACTATGAGAAACAGCAGAGGTACTCATCGTTAGGAGTGTGGTTTCTAAGGCTAGCCGGCCTCCCTTCAAATCCTAGCCATCACAGGAACTGACTGTGTGACCTCGAGCAAGTGACTTGGTATCTGTTTGCTTATCTGTAAAATGAACCTTGTCCCATTGAGCTGTTCTGAAAATTAAATGAGTTAATTTTATAAAGCACTTTAGGAAACCACTTCCACATAGTAATTGCTAAAGAAGAGTTTGTTAAATAAATGTTTTAAATGTACTGATTTAAATCTGTAAAAGACCACTATCTATTGTGTGGGCTGCCCTGGATGACTGTCACTTTGGAGGCTGTTGGAGAAGCCTGCAGCGGGTTGATGGACACGTGGACTGTGGGGATGGCCGTGAACTGGGAATAAGTGGACAGGTTAAGACGAATGACAGCTAACATTTACAGAGTACATATTATGTGCTAGGCACTATTCTAAGCTCTTCACATGTATTATCTCTTATAACCTCACAACAACTGATGAGCTAGGAACTACTGCTATTCTCATTTTACAGATGAGGAAACTAAGCCAGTAATTTCCCCAGTATCACACAGCCAGTAAACGGCAGAACCAAAAATCAGAACGAGGCAGTCTGAATCGACATTCCACAACTGTAACCTCCTGCCTCTCAATGATGATCACAGGACAGAACCCATACACTCAGATTATACAATACCCATAATTAGGCTTGAGCTATGTTAGAATTACTGATATTTCTAGGACATGAGAATATGCTTCCTCAATAGGCTATCACTTTCAGCTTCTCAGTACTGTGGACCACTGGCAGGACAAGTGGCAGACAACCTAAAAAATATTTCTAACGTTAAAAAAAAATTTTTTTTAAAGTAGGCTCCATGCCCAATGTGGGGCTTGAACTCAAGACCCCGAGATCAAGAGTCACACGCTCTAACAACTGAGCCAGCCAGGCGCCCCTATTTCTAACATTTTGAGGCATTTATTTTGCCATGTGAAGTTTGCTCATTAAAAAGAATTACCGAAACCATGAGAGAAGCAACGTTCCAAAAGGAGGGTTCATTTTTTAAGCCATTTTATCCAACCTAAATAAAACAGAAAATTTTCTTCTATTCCCAAATAACAAGCTTACATGTAAAGGTAAAAATGACTTAGCAGATTCGTCCATGTCTATATACTGTGCAGGGTGCTGAAATGTTAGGTGCTTAGAAATGTGTACGTGTGTGCAATGTGTCATTCTGTTCACAAGAATTCCCCATAAAAGTAATGCTAAAAATCACCTACTTTTGAAGTTATCTGAAGAGTTGCTTGTAGCAATTTCCTTCCAGTTGGCAATATACCTAAGCACATTATATGGGCATTCATTAAATTAAATCAATGTATTAGTAATAAATTGATCCATTAGTACATGTTAGACTACTTCTAAAATTCCACTTTCTCTATGAAATCTTGGATTGATGGTGCCAAATGCACAGGTCCAAATGTTTAATTCTCATGACTTGTCCATCTCCAGCTAGCTCCCATGTACTTAAGGCAAGCCCTAGAACAAGGAGTTGAAGGAGAAATAAAAATGGTACATCTACCATCTACCATAATCGTGCCCTCTGATTTCCCTCCAGCACACCTCTTCTCATTCTATGCTGTTCCACTCCTGCAACTTCATGTCCTCAGTTGAGTGCACACTAAGATCTCAGTTAACTTCTAAATTAAAAGTACCAACAGAAAATTCTCTGGAAGGGAAAAAGTCAGGGGAAAACAACAACAAAAAACTTCCTCCTTCATTCTGGGTTGTCAGACTTAGGGTCTCTGTCATGTCAATGGAAATTTAAAGTGTGTGCTTTATGATATTATTAGAGTAACGGTGCTATCTTTGCCATGTCTGGTAAATATAAGAAATTACATTAAAGTCAAGCACAATTTTCGGGCTGCCACCTCTATTCCCTAAACAGAGACTGAATTAGGGAGACAAAGGCAGCCCAAGAAGAGGTAGAATAGGGAAGGGGAAGGCACGATGAGCTACAAAGATGAGTAGAGCTTTAAGGAGCAGGTTTCCTGTGACTTATCCTATTTCATCCCTTTTCCCAAGCCTCCTTGAAATCAGGTAAGGAGTTGGTTGCATCCCAAAAAAATCAAGTAAGGAGGTGGTCCCAAAAGGTGCTGACAAGGGACCTGGCAGAGAAAAAAATGAGAATTCTGAATCATGTAATTCAGAAAAACGCTATGATTTTGCAAGTATTTATTTATTCCTTTTGAATTGTTTTTACCTTTGTTGACTGTGTGTTTCTGGTTTGTTTGGGTTTTTGTTGTTGTTATAGGAAGGTATATATTATCCAACAGTATTTAATTATAACAAAGTATTGTGGTTAAGTTGGCTCCTTCCTGTCACAACTACCTATTGTTGCTCCAAGAACTTTATTCTACAGCCTTAAGTAGGATGCGGGTGGTCACAGCCACATAAAAAAGATGCAGGAAAACAGCAGGCAGTGTAAACCCCCTCCAGGATCTCTTAGTAGACAGTTCAATCTGGCTTCACCTTAAATTTAGGCAAATTCTGTCTTCAGTGGTCACTGTCCTCGGAGGAACACTACGAAGTGTTGGATGTCAATTATCCTGCTTCCTTGGATTTATATACTGAAAGGTTTTCATTACACTTTCAAGAAACCAAGAAAAAGGACCTCCAATCAATTGTATGCTACGACCTGACAGCTTGGGGCATAAACATACACCATATTTAAGGCTGATCACTAACCCTGCTCTACCTGAGATTAGGACATGAATTTATTTAGTTGCATAAATTTTTTTTCTCATAATGTACATACGAGCTGTGAGCAATAAGAAATCTAAGTTTTACAAAGAGAAGCAACAATCTAATGAGAGTATTGCCATGCTGATCTGTCTTTCTAAGATATTTTTAGAATTTTTTACAGAATAAAGTGTATGTGGAATCTATAGTGAATCCCTCAAAAGTATAAATTTAACATCTTAACAGCCCAGGAAAAGTCCCTGGCCAGAGAAGCTATATAACTACATGTCTTAGATATCAAAGGAGCAGCTTCAGACATAGAAACTACCCATAACACACATAGGCAAAGAGCTCTCACCAACAGGATTCATAGAATATCAGAAGACTAAGATAATCCAGCAACTGACCACTCAACAGGTTATGTCAAAATTCACTTGCAGTTTGAAAAATATGAGGACTCTGGAAGAGGAACATCCATTTGATAGAGAATATGACCCTGAAACCCAGCAGGATAAATGCCAGCAACAGTCACAGTAGCCATCATGTGGGTGACTTAGTCATGGCAATGCAAGCACTGTTTTACATTCTAAGTGCCTATAGCAGCGTATCCCTGGATACCGCAGAAGGGCAACAGTCCTCATCAGTATCCCTGAGTCCTAGAGTTAAGTTGGCTCTATCTATTCTTCAAAGTAATAACAACATCGTTCTTAGTTGATATTGTTGCAATCAGAAGATGCCCATGATTGTTTCCAGTGGAGCGTCCATCTGTCACACAAGGGGCTAGCACACAAGCTTTTTGGGCAGAAACTGGTTTGTATCACTGAACATCAATGTTCAACACATTTATGTCATTCTAATGGTCTGACTACTGAAAAGTGTCCACAGATTTCCACTATCAATTTTCCTGAAGGGAAAAATGTCAGACGCTGAAATTTTTAACAGACAAGGTGTCATCAAGACAGCTGCAAATATCTAGATGACTACGAAGATCTAACAGAGAGCAGACTGTGGAGTCCATAAATACGCTGCGAAAATGGTGCTTATACCTAACGCCTGCCATTGGTAGGGGAAGATGTTTGCAAATTTGGTCTTGCCTGAGATAATCAGTAGCTTGAGTTCAGTAATGTTACTGAAATATTCCAAATAATCATGCTGGATTCCTTTGAAAATTTGTTGTCTAGGACTCAATAGAAAAAGTTAGAATATAAGAATACCACTAAAGAAAAACAATCAAACCACAAGGGAAGGAAGCAAGAGAACAAGAACAGAAAAGAATTACGAAAACAACCAGAAAAAGAAATTAACAAAATGGCAATAAGTGCATACCTATCAATAATTACTTTAAATGTAAATTGACTAAATACTCCAATCAAAAGATAAAGGGTGACAGAATGGATTAAAAAACAAGACCCATCTATATGCTACCTCTAAGAGATCACTTCAAAATAAAGACACACACAGACTGCTGGTGAAGGCGTTGAATAATGCAAATGGAAGTGGAGAAAAAGCCAGAGTAGCAATATTTATATCAGACAAGACAGACTTTAAAACAAAGACAGTAGCCAGAGACAAAGAATGGCATTACATAACGATGAAGGGATCAATCCAACAAGAGAATATAACAATTGTAAATATCTCTGCACCCAACACAGAAGCATCTAGCAAATGTTAACAGATATTAAGGGTGAAATAGACAGTTATACAATAATACTAGCGGATTTTAACACTGCCTCTATGTCAATGGATAGATTACCCAGACAGAAAATCAATAAGAAAACAGTGGCTTTGAACAACATATTAGACCAGATGAACCTAACAGATGTATACAGAAAATTCCATCCAAACACAGCAGAATACATATTTGAGTACACATGGAATATTCTTTAAGACAGATCACATGTTAGGCCAAAAAACCAGGCCAGAAAATAAATCTCAATAAATTTAAGAAGACTGAAATCATATCAAGCATCTTTTCTGACCATATCTGTATGTATGAAACTAGATATTAATTACCAAAAAAAAACCCACCAAAACCAAAAAAAAATCACAAACACATGAAAGCTCAACTAAACAACCAATGGGTCAACAAAGAAATCACAGAAGAAATAAAAAATACATGGAGATAAATTAAAATGAAAGCATAACAGTCCAAAATCAATGGGATACAGCAAAAGCAGTTCTAAAAGGGAAAGTTTGTAATTATACATGCCTAACTCAAGAAACAAGAAAAATCTCAAACAACCAGCCCAAACTTACACCTACGGAACTAAAAAAAAAGAAAAAACTAAGCCCAAAGCTAGTGGAAGGAAAAAAAAAAAAGGAATAGAGAGGAAATAAATTACATAAAGACTAAAAGAACAATAGAAAGTATCCATGAAACCAAGAGGTGGCTCTTTGAAAAGATCAACAAAATTGATAAACCAGAGAATAAAATCAGAAATGAAGTTGGAGAAATTACAACTGACACCACAGAAATATAAAAGATTATGAGAATATTATATAAAATTATATGCCAAAAAAATGGAACAACTGAGAAGAAATGAATAAAGTCCTAGAAAATATGATCTTCTAAAACTGAATGACAAAGAAATAGAAAAAACTGAACAGGTCAATCACTTTTAATGAAATTGAATCAGTAATCAAAAAACCCCCAACAAAAGTCCAGGATCAGATGGCTTCACATGTGAATTCTACCAAACATTTAAACCATAAGATATCTAGGAATAAACCTAACCAAAGAAGTAAAGGATCTGTACTCTGAAAACTATAGAACACTTGTGAAAGAAATTGAGGAAGACACAAAGAAATGGAAAAACATTCCACGCTCATGGATTGGAAGAACAAACATTGTTAAAATGTCTATGCTACGCAAAGCAATCTACACATTCAGTGCAATTCCTGTCAAAATACCATCAACATTTTTCATAGAGCTGGAACAAACAATCCTAAAATTTGTATGGAAACAGAAAAGACCCTGAATAGCCAAAGGAATGTTGAAAAAGAAAACCAAAACTGGTGGCATCACAGTTCCGGACTTCAAGCTGTATTACAACAAAGCTGTCATCATCAAGATTATATAGTGAGGGCCCAAAAACAGACACACAGATCAATGAAACAGAACAGAGAACCCAGAAATGGACCCTCAACTCTATGGTCAACTAATCTTCAACAAAGCAGGAAAGAATATCCAGTGGAAATAAAGACATTCTCTTCAACAAATGGTGTTGGGAAAATTAGACAGCCACATGTAGAAGAATGAAACTGGACCACTTTCTTACACCATACACAAAAATAGACTCAAAATGGATGAAAGACCTAAATATGAGACAGGAATCCATCAAAACTGTAGAGGAGAACACAGGCAGCAACCTCTTTGACCTCGGCCACAGCAACTTCTTGCTAGACATGTCTCTAAAGATAAGAGAAACAAAAGCAAAAATGAACTATTGGGACTTCATCAAGATAAAAAGCTTTGCACGCACAGGTAACAGTCAACAAAACTAAAAGGTAACCTATGGAATGGAAGAAGATATTTGCAAATGACGTAACAGGTAAAGGGCTAGTATCCAAGATCTATAAAGAACTTATCAAACTCCACACCCAAAAAAACAAAAAAATCCAGTCAAGAAATGGGCAGAAGACACAAATAGACATTTCTCCAAAGAAGACATCCAAATGACCAATAGACACATGAAGAAACACTCCACATCACTCAGCATATCAGGGAAATACAAATCAAAACCACAATGAGATACCATCTCACACCAGTCAGAATGGCTAAAGTTAACAACTCAGGAAACAAAAGATGTTGGCAAGGATGTGCAGAAAGGGGAAGGAACCCTCTTATTACACTGTTGGTGGGAAAGCAAACTGGTACAGCCACTCTGTATGGCGGTTCCTCATAAAGGTACAAATAGAGCTACCCTACAACCCAGCAATTGCACTACTTGGTATTTATCTAAAGGACACAAACATAGTGATTTGAAGGGGCATATGAACCCCAATGTTTATAGCAGCAAGATCCACAGTAGCCAAAATATGGAAAGAGCCCAGATGTCCACCGACAGATGAATGGATAAAGACGATATGGTGTGTATACACACACACACACACACACACACACACACACCCACTCACACTGGAATATTACTCAGCCATCAAAAAGAATGAAATCTTGCCATTTGCAATGACGTGGATGGAACTAGAGGGTATTATGCTAAGCAAAGTCAGTCAGTCAGAGAAAGACAAATACCATATGATTTCACTCATATGTGGAATTTAAGAAAACAGATGAACATAGGGTAAGGGAAAGAAAAATAAAATAAGACGAACACAGAGAAGGAGACAAACCATAAGAGACTCTTAACCATAGGGAACAAATTGAGGGTTGTTGGAGGGGAGGTGGGTCGGGGGATGGGGTAGTTGGATGATAGGCATTAAGGAGGGCACTTGAAGTAATGAGCACTGGGTGTTATATGCAACTGACAAATCACTAAATTGTACCTCTGAAGCTAATAATACAGTATATGTTAATTAAATTGAATTTAAATTAAAACATTTAAAAAAATAAAGAAGATTTAATACTGATTCTTTTCAAACTGTTCCAAAAAGCAGAAGAGAAAGGAAATCTTCCAAATTCATTCCATGAGTACACATTAGCCTGATGCCAAAACCAGTCAGACACCACAGAAAAACAAAACAAAACAAACTATGGGCCAATTTACCCGATGACATAGATGCAAAAATCCTCAACAAAATATTAACAAATCGAAGTCAATAATACATTAAAAGAATCATCCACCACAATCCAGTGGGATTTAGTCCAGGGATACAAGGTGGCTCAATATTTGCAAATCAATCAGCGTGATACATCACGTTAACAATAAGAAGGAGAAAAACCATATGATCCTCTCAATAGATGGTAAAAATGCATTTGACAAAATACAATATTGTTCATGATAAAACTAAACAAAGTAGGTTTAGAGGGAACATACCTCAATATAATAAAGGCTATATATGAAAAACACATAGCTAACAATGGTGAAAAACTGAGAGCTTGTTTTTCTTATAAAATCAGGAACAAGATTAAGAATGTCCACTCTCACCACTTTTATTCAACATAGTACTGGAAGTCCTAGCCACAGCAATCAGACAAGAAATAAAAAGCTTATAAATTGGTAAGGAAGAAGTAAAACTGTCACTATTTGCAGTTGACATGATACTAAATATAGAGAGAACCTGAAAGACTCCACCAAAAAACTACTAGAACTCATAAATGGGGTGCCTGGGTGGCTTAGTCCATTAGGCATCTGACTATTTTTTTTTAAGATTTAATTTATCTATTTGAGAGAGAGAGAGAGTACTCACGTGAGCATGAGCACTAGCATGAGCACGAGTGGGGGGAGGGGCAGAGGGAGAAGCAGGCTCCCTGCAGGGAGTCTGACACAGGGCTCTATCCCAGGACCCCAGGATCATGACCTGAGCTGAAGGCAAACGTTTAACCAACTGGGCCACTCAGGTGCCCCTCGGCATCTGACTCTTGATCTCGGGGGTCATGAGCTTGAGCTCCATGTTGGGCTCCATGCTCAGGAGCCTACAAAAAAAGAAAAAAAAAGAATTCATAAATGAATTTAGTAAAGTTGCAGAATCCAAAATTAACATACAGAAATCTGCTGCATTTCTATGTACTAATGACAAAATAGCAGAAGGAAATTAAGAAAACAATCCCATGTTCAATTGCACCAAAAAGAATAAAATATCTAGGTATAAACCTAACCAATGAGGTGAAAGACCCATACTCTGAAAACTGTAAGATACTGATGAAAGAAACTGAACACAACACAAATGGAAATATATTCTGTGCTCGCACATTGGTTGTTAAATGTTAAAATGTTCATACTACCCAAAGCAATCTACAGATTTCATGTAATCCCTATCAAAATACCAACAGCATTTTTCACAGAACTAGAACAATCCTAAAATTAGAATGGAACCACAAAAGACCCCAAATAGCCAAAGCAATCTTGAGAAAGAAGAACAAAGCTGGAGGCATCACAATCCCAGAATTCAAAATACACTACAAAGTTATAGTAATTAAAACAGTATGGTAGTGGCATGAAAACAGACTCATAGGTCAATGGAATAAGGTACAGAGCCAGAAATAAATCCATACTTATATGGTTATTTAATCTATGACAAAGGAGGCAAGAATATATAATAAAGACATTTTATTCAATAAATGGTGCTGGGAAAACTGGATAGCTACATACAAAAGACACAGCCATTTGTGATAGCACTTTCTCAGACCACACACAAAAATAAACTCAAAATGATTATAGACCTAAATGTGAGACCTAAAACTATAAATCTCCTAGAAAAAAATGTAGGCAGTCATTTCTTGATATTGGTCTTGGTAACATTTTTCTAGCTATGTCTCCTCAGGCAAAGAAAACAAAACCAAAAATAAACTATTGGGACTATACCAAAATAAAAAGCTTTTACATAGCAAAGTAAACTATGAACAAAATGAAAAGGCAACCTACTGAATGGGAGATATTTACAGATGAAATATCCAATGAGGGGTTAATATCCAAACTATATGAAGAACTTATACAACTCAACACACACATACACACACACAAATCCAGTTACAAATAGGCAGAAGATATGAATACACATTTCTCCTAAGACATGCAGATGGCCAACAGACACATGAAAAGATGCTCAACATCACTCATCATCAGGGAAATGCAAATCAAAACCACAATGAGATACCACCTTACACCTGTCAGAATAACTAAAATAAAAAAGACAAGAACTAGTAAGTGTTGGTGAGGATGTGGAGAAAAGGAAACCCTCCTGCACCGTTGATGGGAATGCAAACTGGTGCAGCCACTGTGGAAAACAGTACGGAGGGTCTTCAAAAATTAAAAATAGAAATACCATATGATCCAGTAATTCCACTACTGGGTATTTACCAAAAGAAACAAATACACTAATTCGAAAGGATATGTATGTTTATTGCAGCATTATTTACAGTGGCCATGATATGGAAGCAACCCAAGTGTCCATCAACTGATGAATGGATAAAAAAGATGTGGTAGATACACACACACACACACACACACACACACAGTGGAATATTACTCAGCCATAAAAAATGATCTCGACATTTGTGAAAATATTTTGTTTCTAAGAAACAAAACAAATGAACAAAAAAGAATCAGACCCTAAATGTAGAGAACTGATGTTGGTCAAAGGGGAGGTGGGTGACAGGATGGGTGAAACAGATAAAGGGGATTAAGAGATACAAACCTCCTACAGCCAAACTATGGAAAGAGCCTAGATGTCCATTAATAGATGAAAGAAGATGTGGTATATACACACAATGGAATATTACGCAGCCATCAAAAAAAAGAAATCTTGCCATTTGCAACCATGTGGATGGAATTAGAGGGTATTATGCTAAGCGAAATAAGTCAATCAGAGAAAGACAATTATCATATGATCTCACTGATATGAGGAATTTGAGAAAGAAAACAGAGGATCATAGGGGAAGGGAGGGGAAAATGAAACAAGATGAAACCAGAGAGGGAGACAAACCATAAGAGACTCAATCTCAGGAAACAAACTGAGGGTTCCTGGAGTGGAGGGGGGTGGGAGGGATGGGGTGGCTGGGTGATGGACACTGGGGAGGGTATGTGCTATGGTGAGCGCTGTGAGTTGTGTAAGACTGATGAATCACAGATCTGTACCCCTGAAACAAATAATACATTATATGTTAATAAAAAAAAAAAGAGAGATACAAACTTCCAGTTATAAAATAAGTCACAGAGATGAGAAGTACAGCATCAGGAATAGTTGATAATATATGTAGTAAAGTTGTATGGTGACAGATGGTGACTATATTTATCATGGTGAACACTGAGCTACACACAGAATTGTCCAATCACTATTTATAGACCTACAACTCATGTAACACTGTATGTTAATCATACTTCAATTAAAAAAAAAGAATACCTAAGTCTAATTTTCTTTTTCTACTTTTATATCATCTCTTTTTTATATTCTTCCCTCATATCTTCTTTTTTTCTCGACAAACAATACTCGTTTGCTTTTTGTTTTTCTTTTTTAAAGATTATGTGTGTGGGCCCAAGATTCGAGGCAGAGGTGGGAACATCAGAAACATACATGAGGCTTGCCCTTGCTCCCCAGTAAAAGCAGAATGCATTTACTCATCAAAGTTCAGTGCATTTGTCCAGTTCAGCACTTCATCCACTTCCCATTCCATCACAGAATCTATTCCACCGCCTTCGACAGCTCTCATTAGCCCCTTGGTGGCTGTGTGAATTAAATCTAGAGTTCTATGATTTGTTGACTTAGCCTCTAGGTTTCCTGCATAGTACCTAAACAGGGGAAAGGAAGGGAGACATCATCTTGTGAAACAGGTCATTACTAGTAGATACAGTTAATATATATATTGTTGCTGTGAAATCACTTACATATTAAACCAGGTTTTCACCTGATTTATCTCAAATACATCCAAACCACGTTCTATGTGATGGGATCTTTTGGGAAAAAAAAAGAAACAAGGCAACTTAATCAACCATGCTAACTGGTGAAGCCTCGTTTCAAAACCACCCCTCAGTACACTGCCCTGCTATGATACAATGAAAAACCAAGTAATTAAATCACCAAATCATAGAATTACAGAGTCAAAGGATCTTGGAGACCAGATGATTAGCCCTCCTGTCTTACAGGAGAGAGATTAAGTCCTGGAAGACAAGGTCATGTGGCTACCAGCAGGTAGAGGGGAAAGCGGAGGGAACAGGAAGGAGAGGGAGAGGCAAAGGGAAGAGAGATGGTAATACCCTTTTTTGTGTCAGGTACTTTTCATACATTATCTTGTTTAATTCTCTCTAAAAAGACACAGCCATTTGTGACACCTGTTTTTATTCCTATTTTACGGGTGAGGAAATGGAGAGCTGGGGAAGTTAAATTGTTCAAGATCATGTAAGTAGTAAGCAGATGTCAGAGCCCGTCTTCGAATCGGACTCCAAGTCCAGACTTCTTCGGCTGCACTGTTCTGTCTCATGTTAGTCTGAGCACATAAATGAACGCATCCACCAAACGTGAGCTAAGTGTGTACAGGCAAGTTAGCAGTCCTTACCAAGAATATTAGAAAATGGTGTTTTTTCTTTGGTTTTTCATTTTAAGATCTACAATGGTATTCCATTTTCAAAGTTAACCTACTCTGAAACTGTTTTCATTTCTTAATTCAACACAGAGTAGGAAGCAGCATGGTGGTCGTGTAGGGCTAGATAGGACTCTGATATCCAACTATCTGGCCTTGAGTCTTGCTTCTGTGATTTATTTACTAGCTCTAGGACCTTTGCCAAATAACCTAGTCTTCCTGGGCTTCAGATTACCTTAAAATGGTAGTCATAATACTCCTCAGCATTCTTGAGAGGTTTAGAAGTGTAAGTCTTTATAAAGCATTCAGAACGATGACTGGCACATAGGAAGCATTCAATAAAAGAAGGCACACAAATTCCTGGATGGTAAGAGGTAGGACAGTGACAAGATATGTCTCTGCCTTCATGAAGTTTTCGCTTTTTCAAACTTTAAATAGATAATGATCCATGAGAGCTATTTTCATAGAAGCAGGAACATGCCTCTTGATTTATATTGGTTAGTAAGAGCACAAATTGTAAGAAAGTATGATTTCACAATTTTTCTATAGTTCTTCATTCACTTACTCATGTAATAAATACTTATCAAGTGTCCACCATTTGCAAAGCATTGTGTACAGAGATGGGATTCCTTTGTGGAACTTGCAAATCTTCCACTCTATATTCCCTGAACATAATAGGCACTCAAAAAAATTAGTACTGAATGAATGAATGATGGTACCCAATGGCCCAGGTTTATTAACTAATGCTGATGCCACAACAAAAATGCATTTAGAAATAAGAAAATTCTGGAAGGCTAGAGGTGAACACATTTTTTATGAGTTCTTCCATGTTTTACCTTCCCAAATATACACTTGTGACTAGATTTGGAAACTGGATGATATTTCTTTTTCCTTTGGCAACAGTGTTTTACAACAGTTCAGTTATCTATTTTTTACTCTCATCAAGGATATATAGAAAGAGGATTAATTTTAAAGAGAATTATAATACTTATTCCAATAATTTAATTCTGTTTTAAACTCTTTAAATATTAGTCACTACTTATAGTTAAGTGGGCTGTAACAGTAATCAAACAACAATAGGTCAGCAAGGACAGAATTTCAAATACAACAGTAACCAGAAATACAGATCACTTCATAATAATCATAACATGTTTCATAAAAAATGAGCAGTATTTAAAACAAAAACAATATAAAATTTGGCTTTAGAGGTAATGCTGCAATATATCCATTTTAAAATGATCTCATATTCTAAGATAGAAAATTTAAAGAGAAAAAAAATTATAAAAATTTTTCTGAAACCAACAGGGAGAGAAGTTAAAATGCAAAAGACCTAGTAAAAATCAAAGTTTAAACTGGAAAAGAAGTCAAGAAAAGCTAAGATCTCTAGGGCAGCACAGGAAGGTAATGTAAAAACCACATTTTTTTTTTTTTAATTAAGAGAGAGGTAAAAAAAAAAATTAAGATTTTGTTGATTTTGTTTACTGCTGATTCTCAGCAGAAGTAGGTAGAGGATGCCATCATCAGTGAACAAAGCACACTTCTCGTTCATCCCCTGCAACCTTACAGAAAGGAAACGTTACAACATCCAGCTATAAGGACTCACTCCCTCCCTCACTCACTCAACTCATTCAACAAACATGTCTTCATTAAGCATCTACTATGTCTACAGCCCTGTGCTGACAAATAGATCAGAGTCTCTGTTCTTTAGGAGCTCCCAGTGTAGTGGAGGTGGCAGACAAATACACAGAGATTTGCACAAGTGTGACAACTGAGTATATAACACATCTGTGAGGGCACCTCCGAAAACAGTGCCCGTGCCTCGCTATGTCCGGGTCAGGGCAGGCTTCAGAAGCTGTTTGAACCAAGCATCAGAAGGTGAAGGCCTTGTTGCCATGGAATTGAGCCAGAAAAGAGCAACCTGGGAAGAGGGACTATCATGTGGGATGGAGGTAACGGTGAGCCCCCAACATGCTTCGGGTAAGGAGGTGATTTAATTCGTGTTTTCAAGACATGGCATCAGTGTTTACACCGAGATGGCAAAGGATGAGAGACAAAGAGACCAAGTGGAAGGACTCTGCCCGTGAAGTGGAAATGAGAATACTGAGAAGCTCCAGTCGGGGAGGGACAGACATGCCAGACTTGGGAGAGTCTCTGGAAGCAGAATTGATAGGACTTTATGACAGATGACCCACGGGAGCTTATGACAGGTAAGAAGTCAAGGAGAACCCCTACATTTCTGACTTGGATGACTGGGTAAATGATGGTGTCATAACCTGAGGCCAAGAGGAATATGGAAAAGAAACCATTTTTATGATGAGCAATATAAGAAATTCAGTGTTAGACCAATTGAGTTTGAGATAGAAATGTCCATGTAATCAGAAATAGAGAGCTCAGTTATGGATGAGGATTGAGAGTAAACAGAGGAAAGAAAAGAAAAAAGAAATAAAACAGATTATTATTCATGTGCACTGGCTTATTTCCAGGTGTCTCACCCTCCGGTCTCCCCCCACCACGGTGCTGTGTCTCAGCGTCAGCAAACCACACGAGCGTTCTGTCAGTGCTAGCTGTTTCTGGGGACGGCACACACGGTGAGCCTACTGCGTTGTTCTCAGCCTATTACCACTTCCTTTACTGTACATGCATCCCCAGTTAGAGGCAATGTTGTATGGAATAAAATGATGATGGATAAGGCTTCTGTAATAAATGGTATTGCTGACAGAAGTAATGCAAGCAGAGAAATAAAACACACACCCAGAATATTTGTCTATCACTGTGAACACAAAGAGATGCCACCTCTATCTGGGAAGGGTCCAACATAATCAGCCTGCCACCAGGCAGCCAGCACACTGTTGGAGGCAAAGTAATGGTTGCTGCTGTCCAGTTATCTGTGACTATAGAGACGAAACAACCTCAGTGAGGAAAAGACCAAGTTTATGAATCTATATGTAGCCTCCATCCCTATATCCATGACCACTTTGTACATGGCTCCATTGAGCAACAACTGAAGAGGCCCGGTGAAAAAATGGACATTGACAGGATGGATCACCTCGTCCATCTGAATACTTAGAGCTTTCTGCCTCCTAGGGAGGACATTCACAAGGACACAAATATATGCTATGCCCATTCTGAGTATACCTGTCCCCAGACCTAATCCCAATTTCCCCCATTTAATTCCATCCAAGTACCTAATCAGCTGAGAAGCTTTCAGTTATACTGCCCACAGACAATAAGGTTTCTGTCTCAAACTGCTTCTCCTTTCTATATGAAGTAGAAAACCACTTGTGCTCACTGGGAGGATACCCTTTGACCATTCTCTGGGCCTACTGAGGGGTTGTAATCTAGTCACTGTCCGTATTTGGATGTTGCCAGAATCCTGTGCAGATGCCTGGTGAATTAGACCTAATATACTCTCCCTCTGTTAGCTTGTCACAGGGGACTCCCCATGAAGCCAAAGGCACAGAGATGAAGCAGAGCCAAGGTAGGATTGAAGGAATCCGAGCCACCTGCTCATACAGCTTACTGTAACCCTCTGGACCTTCTCAGACTCATTCTCTTTTGTACTGAGATGATGCTGTATACTCTCAGTTTTATGGTTCATTGGATTAGATAAAAGTCAGGTCAGTTCATAATCACAGAGCACTTGGAATCCTACTGCCAAGCATCCAGTCTCTCCCAGGGACCAGTAGCAGAACCAGAACTGATTTTCAAATGTAAAATAGCTGTTGGCAGAAGAGGGCATTACCTTACTCCTAAAACCTCTGTGCTGAGATCCTCTAATTATAAGAAGCTCCATACAGCATTTCACTGTCTGTCCAATACTGTTGGGACTGCTTGGCCCTAAATGCCAAGTGGGAGCACCTTGACCACAATGTGGACCTGCTACCATGTTCATTCTTACACCATGTCCCACTGGAGCCCAGTAGCCTCATTAGGTTATCTTGAAAACTCGTTGGAGCAGCACACCCCAATGTGGCATGTTTTACTTCCTAAATCCAGAGAAGCCCTTTAAGTGCTGTGTGCCTTCAAGACAGCCATGCCAAGGTATTGAAACTTATCTCTCACTTTAGAAAGGATATCCCAAAATGTCCATAAGCTTTAGCTATGTGGCAAACCCTGAACATTTTGCAAAATTTCTCTCTCTCCTTCTGGTGTGCATTTGTCCTAGGAAGTCAACCAGGGAGTTATTTTCTGCTCACTGCATCTGATTAGTATAAGGTCACCAATGTAAAGACATGCATGATGGTCTGTGGGAACTGAGATGTACAAGCCCCTAGGGAAAACAACAGGAGAGCAGACACAGCTCTGAGAGTAAGATGGAAAGGCACATCCTCTTCTCTCCATGTAAATGCAAACTGCCTCTCTTTTTGCTTACGGGTTGGGATGGAAAGAACATGTGTCAGGTCAATAGCAACGTAACAGGGGCCAGGGGCTGTGCCGACCTGCTGCATTAGAGGAAGCACTTCTGGAAGTTTAGCTGCTATCTGTGTCCCCACCTGACCTCCACCGTTACTCCTGGTGAATTAAAGGTACCAATCCCACCACTGCTTTCACCACTGTCATCTCCAGTCTATAAAAACAGCCACCACGGAGTTCATCAAGAACTCTGCGGCTCCTCTCATTTATTAATGACTTGGTGAAAACTGTATCTTCTAGGCCTCCTGGGGTTACAGCCTGTGGGTAGCTGAGTAGACTGCATGTAAGAGGAACAAATATATGCATTCCCCTGACACTTCAGAAATCCTTTTTTCTACAGTATACCAGAGAAGTTCAGGCATTTTGCAGTAGTAGAGCTTTGGTTGAGTTGAGGCTTTGATTAGCCAACCAGACAGACTATTTAACATCATTTCTGGGTACTCAAGCCAACACATTAAATTCATAATCCTAGATGAATGTGGCCATTATCAGTAAATTTAACCCGTTTTCTGATCTTGCAACCTGAAAATTCACTCTCACACATGTTTCCAAGACTCCTATTAATGAGATTGGTAAATTCTTTTAAGTCTTTTGATTTATAAGCAATCTCCTCCTGGAGTAGATCTCGTACCTCTGTGTCCCGGCTGCTCTGAGACAGAACTCCCGCTGGGGGCTGGAGGCGATGCGCAATGTTTGTGGGAGAAGGCTAAGGAGAATCAGCATGAGCACGTGCAGCAGCTGTGCCAGATGCAGTCACTGAAAAGCTTTTATGCAGAGAAGGCCTGTCCCACAAAACAGGGAGGAAGAACTTCCTCCGCCAACAGGGGAGTTTGAAGTTCAAGGTTCTCAGCCTTGTCTATACCTGCCCATATGTCTCCATCCTAGGTCTCTGGATTCCACTTCTTCCCCACTCATGCCCTTAACCTTAGTGCATAAGGCCTGAGAGCATTAAGCATTTGATTGCACTGTAGGCGCTGTAACCCTGTGACCCTTACAACTGGTTCCTGGGTTGCCCCCAACTCACCCTGCAAGTACAAGAGATGAAGAACTACTTTATCAAGATCTTCTGAATGTCTGCACATGTTCTTACAAAAATCAGTGGATGAACGGAAAAATAAAATGGGATACACACACGAGAATATTATTCAGCCATAAAAAAATGAAATTGTGCCATTTGCAACAACATGAATGGAGCTTGAGAGCATTATTGAAGTGAAAGAAGTCAGAAAGATAAATACCATATGATCTCACTTACATATGGAATCTAAAAATACACACACAAGCTCATAGATTAACAGAATACATTGGTGACTGTTAAAGGCAGTGGGTTGGGGGGTAGACAAAATGGGTGGAGGGGGGTCACAAAAGTTTTTACAACTTTACTGAGGTATAGCTGATATATAGTAAACACACATATTTTAACAGAACAACTTGAAGAGTTTTGATATAAGTATACACCTGTGAATCCATCACTACAGTAAAAAATGAACATATCCATCACCCCCAAAGTTCCTTGGGGGACTTTGTCATCCTTTCCTCCCTTCATCCCCCCACCCTCATCTCCAGACAACTACTAATCTGCTTTGTGTATCTCCAGATTTGTTCATATTTTCTAGCATTTTATGTAAATGGAATCATACAGTATGAACTCTTTTTTTTATTATTATGTTATGTTAATCACCACACATTACATCATTAGTTTTTGACATAGTGCTCCATGATTCATTGCAGTATGAACTCTTTCTTTTTTTTTTTTTTTTTAAGATTTTATTTGTTTATTTGACAGAGAGAGACACAGTGAGAGAGGGAACACAAGCAGGGGGAGTGGGAGAGGGAGAAGCAGGCTTCCCGCTGAGCAGGGAGCCCGATGCGGGGCTCGATCCCATGACCCTGGGATCATGACCTGAGCAGAAGGCAGATGCTTAATGACTGAGCCACACAGGCGCCCCAGTATGAACTCTTTCTTGACTGGTTTCATTCAGCGTTGTTATTTTGACATTCATCCATGTTGCTATGTGTATCAGTAGTTCATTCCTTCATATTGCTGAGTAGTATTTCTTTGTATAAATAATCACAATTTGTTTATCCAGTGACATTTGGGTTGTTTCTGGGTTTTGGCTATTACAAATAAAGCTGCTATGAACACTCATATATACAATCATTCTGTGGACATAGGTTCTTATTCTCTTGAGTACATATCTAGGAGTGGAATGTCTGGGATGAATAGTAGGTGTATATTAATTAGTAAGAAAACTGTCAAACTGGTTCCCAAAGTAGATGTAGCAGTTTGCATTCACTCCGTATCTGTGCCAACAATTAGGCAGACTGAACCATTCTATATATATAGTGGTAACTCATTAAAGTTTTAGTTTGCACTTCCCTAATGACTAACGATGACAGTCATTACTTTATTTGTGCTCATTTGCTATCCATGTATCTTCAATGATAGAGTGTTCAAATCTTTTGCTCATTTAAAATGAGGTTGTCTTACCATTAAGTTTTGAGGGTTTTTAATATTCTAGATACAAGACTTTAATTATATATATTTTTTGCTAATGTTTTCTTCCTGTCTGTGGCTTGTCTTTTTTTCCTCAGGATTTTATTTAAATTCCAGTTAGTTAAATACATGTAGCTTGTCTTTTTATTTTTTTAAACAATGTCTTTCAGAGAGCAAAAGCTTTTAACTTTGATGAAGTGCAATTTGACACCTTTTTCATATATCATGCTCCTGTGTCCTATTTAAGAAATTTTTGCCAGAACCCAAGGTCACTAAGATTGTCTCCTTTGCTTACTTGTAGGTATTTTATGGTTTTAGCATTTATATTTAGATCTGTGATCTCTTTTGAGATATAAAACTTTACATATATGGTGTGAGAGATAAGGGTAAAGGTTCATTTTTCTGCATTTGAATATCCAATTTGTTGAAAAGAATATCGTTTTCCAATTATATTGCCTTGGCACCTGTGTTAAAACTCATCAGTATACATGTGTATCTATTTTTCTCAACTCTTGATTCTGTTCCATTAATCTATGTCTATCTTTATCCTAATAACACAATGTCTTGAGTATAGTAGCATTATAGTAAGTCTTGGAATCAAATAATATAAGTTCTCCAAATTTTATGTTTCCAAAATTGTTTTGGCTAATCTAGTTCCTATGCATTTCCATAAAAATTTTCAAATTAACTTGTCAATTTCCCCAAAAATCCTACTCTAACTTTTGTGACTGAACTGAATGTACAGATCAATTTGGAGACAATGGACATCTTAACAATATGGAGTCTTCTGATCTAAGACCACCTTATATCTCATCATTTATTCAGGTCTTTTTTAAGTTCTCTTAGCAATGTTTTGCAGTTTTTAGTGGATAGGTCATACAGAATTTTTTCTTCAATTTATGCTTAGGTATTTCATTTTTTCTGATGTTACTGTAAACGTATTTTTAAAAATTTCCCATTGTTTCTTGCTGAAATAATGGCAATATGGTTGGTTTCTGTATCTCACAATCTTGATAAACTCACTTAGTAGTTCCAGTAAGTTTGTAAATTCCTTAGGATTGTGTACCTAGTCAATCATGTCAACTGTGAATAAAGACTCTTTGAGATCTTCCTTTCCAATCTCAGTGTCTCCCTCCTCCCTCTTTCTTGCCTTATTGCACTCACTAGGACCTCCAGTAAAGAAGTGGTGAGAGCAGACATCCTTGCCGTGTTCCTGATCTTAGGAAGAAAGCGTTCAGTCTTTCACCTTTAAGTTTCTGCATCTATTGAGATGGTTATATCCAACTTTCTTTCTAAGTCTGTGAGTATGGTAAATTGCATTGATTGATTTCCAAATGTTAAGCCAACCCTGTACTCCTTGGATAAACTCCATTTGTTTATGATGTTATTTACTAACCCGTATATATGTTCCTCAGAGATACTGGTTGTTATTTTCTTGTAATATCTTTTTTTAATAAGCCCCAAGTGATTTTTATATTGGGTAATACTTTATAGATATTGTTGGGACATATTCCCTCCTATTTCTGGAAATATTGTGTAGAATTTGTATTGTCTTTCTTAAATGCTAACTAGAATTCACTAGGAAATCCACCTGGGACTGGAGTTTTCTTTGTGGGATTTTTATAAACTCAACTTACAATTTAATAATTTAATAACTCAAATTTAATTGAATTTAAAAATTCAATTTAATAGATAGACCTATTTATGTTATTTTTATTTGTTTTTTAGTGAGTTTTGGTTTATGCCTTACAATGAATTGTTCTTTCCCCTAATTTTTCCAATTTGTGGGCATTAAATGATTCATAATATATCATCTTAATGCCTGTAGGATTGGTAGTAATATCTTGCTTTTTATTTCTGACATTTCTGAATTGCGTGCATCTCTTTAAAATTTTATTTAGAGGTTTATAAATTGTATTGCTCTTTTCAAAAGCAACAAGTTTTGATTTCATTCATTTTCTCTGATGGTTTTCTGTTTGCAATATTACTGATTTCTACTGTTATCATTTCCTTCCTTTTACTTGCTTTGGGTTTAATTTGCTCTTCTTCTATTGATTCTATGTTGGAAGCTTAGATCACTGATTTGAGATCTTTTTTTTTTTTTAAAGATTTTATTTATTTATTAGACAGAGAGATAGCGAGAGCAGGAACACAAGCAGGGAGAGTAGGAGTGGGAGAGGGAGAAGCAGGCTTCCTGCCGAGCAGGGAGCCCGATGTGGGACTCGATCCCAGGACCCTGGGATCATGACCTGAGCCGAAGGCAGACGCTTAACGACTGAGCCACCCAGGCACCCTGAGATCTTTCTTTTTAAATATCAGTATTTATGCTCTAAATTTCTCTGTAAGTACTGCTTTAGCTGCATCCTCAATTTTTTATGTTGTATTTTCATTTTCATTAAATCAAAGATATTGTCAAATTTCCTTTGTGACTTCTTCTTTGACTCATGGGTTATATAGAGGTATGCTATTTAATATCCAAATATTTGGAAGTTTTCCAGAAATTTTTCTGTTATTAATTCTATTCTATTTTTAAATACTTTTTAATTCCATTGTGATCAGAGAAGTTTCTTTGTATGATTTTAATTCTTTCAAATTTGTGGATGTTTGTTTTATGACCCAGAATATAATGTATCTTGGTGGATGTTTCACATGCACTTGAAAAGAATGTGTTTTCTCTTGTTGGGTGCAGTGCTCTATAAATGCCAATTATGTCAAGCTGGTTGATAATTTTGCTCAAGTCTCAGCTCTATCTTTACTAATTTACTGCCCACTTGTTCTATCAATTACTAATAAAAGGGTTTTGAAATCTCTGATTATAATTCTGGTTTTGTCTACTTCTCCTTTCAGTACTACTAATTTTATTTTCATGTATTTCAAAGCTCTGTTACTAGGTAAATAAGTATTTAGGATTGTTATGTCCTCATGTATGGCCTTCTTATCCAGTCTGTCAATCTCTGCCTTTATTTGGGGTGTTCAGACTACTTACATTTAATATTATTATTGATATGACTGATTTTAGTCTTTATCATGCTATCCACTTTCTATTCTCTCTGTTCTTTGTTTCCTTTCCTCTTTTTTCACCCTTCTTTTGATGTTTCTTTATGATGCTATTTTATTTCCATCATTACATTATTATATATACATCTTTGTTCTTGTTCTTGTTGATTTTATGGTTGTTTTATGGTTTTTAATAATCACAGTCTACCTTTAAGCATATCATACCACTTTATATGTAGAGTAAGGAACTTCTAGCAGTATACTTGCATTTCACCTCTCCCAATCTTTGTATCATCATCATACATTTTACTTTCATACTGTTTTGAGTTTATAAACGTCACAATACACTGTCAGTGTTTCTGCTTTAAATAGTAAATTAACTTAAAAAATTTTTTTGAATTTTATTCAGTAATTGCATACATATTGATCTTATTTTGTTATTTTGGAACAATTTATTTGTAATGTCAGAAAAATAAGCAATTATATTTTATTTGAAATGAAGATTTTCAATATAAGAGAAAAGGAATATAATTGTGGAATCAAAAATGTAGGTAGAACTGGATTGGCAATATCAATATTAACTCATTACAGTTTTAATACCGATCTTTTCAAAATTGTAATAAAAAACATGTAACTTAAAATTTATTGTCTTACCTATTTTTAAGTGTATAGTTCAACAGTTAGTTAGCTACCCTTTAAAGAGATTTAGTAAGAATAAAAGTCCTTTATATTTACTTACATAATTACCACTTTTGGAGTTCTTCACTCCTTATATAGATCCAGATTTCTACCTAGAAGCATTTTTCTTCTGCCAGAAAAATTTCTTGCAGTGCTGGTCTTCCATGATAAGAGAACTCAGCTTTTATTTGTCTGCAAAGTTATTCTTTTGCCTTCCTTTTCAAAAGATATTTTTGGTGGGTCTGTTGCTACTTATTAATTTTTCTTCTCGTATGAGATCTATTTTCCTGTTTCTTTGCATGCCTGGTTATTGATTGTTATATGGTAGACATTGTGAATTTTATATAATTTGGGATACTGGATTTTTTTGTATTACTTTAAATATTTGGGGGGAATTTGTTCTGCATATGGAGTGAAGTAAACTTGTAAACAATTTGATGCTTTGGCTTGCTTTTAACATTTGTTAGACAGGTCCAGAATGTCTTTTAGTGTAGTCCATACAGGTCAGAGTCTTAGGGCAGAAAAAAGGGTTGAGAAGGGTACAGAGTGGATCTGGAGGGCCAAATAAAAGTTATCTGATATATAAGAGTAAATGCTTATTTTCATATCTGATATTCCAATAGACTGTAATTTCCTTGGGGTCAAAGACAAAATGTCTTTCCCCATTTATATCCTAGAGATTAATAGTATCTCACACATAGCAGGCATTTGTTAAATGTTTGCTTTCTATATATTTTTAAAAACATAACTGTAATCTTACATTTTTCTTTTTAAAAAACATGTAGTTATTTTAGTAGTGATAGCATTTTTTAAAAAGAACTTAAAATAGTATATATTTAGTAAGTCTATTTCATCAACTTACATTTTCCTCATCCATTCTATCTTTCTAATTTTTCTTTTCTTTTCCATATCTTGCCTTCTCTTCAGTTTAGAGAAATGGAATTTGATTCCTTTTTCTTCTCCCACCTCTACATTTTCAGTAGACACCCAAAACTATTGAGAAATGAAAAATGAATATACAAAGTGTTGAAATACTGATTGTGAGGTTATCTGGCTACAGACAAGAATTTCTGTAAGTTCAGTGGGAATATGCCAAGGTAGAAATAGAGGAGCGAATACACCCCTTTTAAGGTATTCCTGATTGTGTCATGGGTGAGTGGCACATTGAGCTTTTGGAGGCACATGTCACAGAAAGACTAACAAAGTGCTAGTATACTGAGGTACTTAAGAACTATTTGTTGAATGGATAAATGAATAGACATACTCCAGTACTGTTTTTGTTTTTCATAAGAACAGACCTTACCTACTCTTAGTGCTGTTGACTTTCGAAGACTCTAAATCTCAAGAAGTACAGGCACTCTTCAAGAACAAAGTCTCATCATTACATCCCCAGAGTTTGTGGTTTCCCTGTGTGACATGCTATCCTAACTGGTTGCCTGTTTTCCTACTTCGAATTCATTCCCTCTCCTTCACCACATACACGTTAAAGAACAAGGAGGAGAGTTTGCTATCCCCCGCAACTCTATGTATTTGTCCCTCTTAAAGCACGTATTTACTGCACTATACTGAAATATTCTTTTTACTTTTGACTCTCTCACAAATTAAAAGGAAAGATACTTGAGGGGAGGGACTATTTTATCTACCATTGTATCCCTAGCATTTAGTACAATGCCTGACATATGGTTGGTATGCAATAAGATTTGTTGAATGAATGTATGAATTCACACCTTGATTATTTTCACTTTTCATACTTAGTATACTTAATATACCAATTCTATAATCTGCCTACCACAGATTGAGGACCTGAATGAAGACATGAGCCCATATAGACATCTAGAGCTATATAGAACCTGATTATATTAACCTATAAAATGTAAGCTTACAAACATCCTTAGGTAGAGATTATCTCCACAAAAAGGACATTAAACATGGGTGTCTATGGAAAAGTCCCTAAATCATATATATGTTTTAAGAACTATGTATATTTAAAATAATTCCATTCGATTAATGAAGACATGTTGAAGTTCCAAACACCATGACAATCCAAATGATTTCCCCCCAGTCTCTGCTGTGATAAGCTCTATAAGAGAAAATGTCATATTTTTCTCAAGAATTCCCACCTCTAGTCCAAGGATTAATTAATATAGAGTCAACAACATTTTCAAATTTGCTTCACTATAAAGATGCTAAACTCCTGAGTACCAGACAGTATCTAAAGATGACCCAGGTCAAAGCTCATTACTAAAAGTAGAAGTAGTGAAAAAAAAAAGATATATTGCTGATCTTGAAGTATTATTAGTAACCCTTGAGTAGTTAATGTCATCACTTTTTATCAGTTAAATCACCAAGATTTATTATTTTAAAATTAATTTTCAAGAAGACAAATGAGTTTCTAAATATATAAGATTCAAAGTTATTAATATTTCTCTTTTCTTACTGTATCAGAGACAGGCCTCCAGCCATTGTTCTCTACACGACGATACCAGCCACTATGGTCCTCTTCCTGAAGATCATCACTTTTAATATGAGATGTATATTTTGCTGGAAGTTTTGTATAATCTCTAGGGCTATTAGCACACAGATCTTCAATATGTCTATGAGTGAAAATTTTATAGTATATATCAGGTGGAAATTTAACCTGTATATGGAGAAGTTCAAAGGACCATTGTAATCTAATTATAAAAAAAGGTTTACATTTTAAAAACTTACATCTTTTAAATTTCACATAAATGTGCTTTAAAACTACCAAATAAGAATTCATCCATACTTACACCACCTAATCTGAATCGTACATGAACGCCAGCAGCAGCATCTAGAAGCTCTGCCTATAAAAAAATGTATTACTCTTCAACACTGTAGATATCAATTCACTACTTCTCACTCTATCATGTTAAAATAGTTGCTGAATATTGATTATTTATGAAATAGGTCAAATAAATAAACCTCAAATAAGTATTTTTAAATTAAAAAATATTTTAAGATTTAATTTCTTATGGGCATCCAATAAGTAAAAGTTTTCATGATAACTGGAAAAATGATACTAAACTATGTTTACGTTCTATGCAACATATAAGTATAAAAACCAACTGATATGTTTTTCACAAAACAGAAATTTTACATAAGTCCTCAAATATATTATTTAATTTATTAAATTTAATAAATTTAATTAATACTATTGAGCATTATTTTACAGGTAAATTCAGAGAAAAAATTATGATTGGCTAATTTGAGTTTAACACCAGATGACCTTTCCTAACTAGCTTTTATTAAGTCAAAAATACATGTTTAAATTTTGTAAGAATTGTCTATAATTGGTCTTCTAAATTTTAGTGCCCCACACCAAATGCAAAGTAGAGAAAACAATTTTGGGTCCTCAATCAGAAGACAGTTTAATCTTACCTCCTGATAATATTAAGTTAGATGAGAAAATACATGTTATCCTAAGTCATTCAGTCTGTAAAGCCTGAAAGACCACATGGACTTTTGCACAATTTTCTCCTGACTGAAGAGTGTATATATATACATGCATACATATATAGGGTCACAGTTCAAACATGAAAAAATATGTTTTATAACAGGATCTAAAACTTATATTTATAAAATTCATAAAATTTATACAGGTGACACTTGAACAACATGGGTTTGAAGTGTGCAGGTCAACTAATATTTTTTTGTAGTACAGTACTGTAAAAGTAATTTCTCCTCCTTATGATTTTCTTAACATGTTACTTTAGCTTACTTTAATGTAAGAATACAGTATGTAATATATATAACATATAAAATATGTGTTAATTGACTACTTATGTTATTAGTAAGGCTTCTGGTCAACAGTACGTTATTTGTAATTGACTTCTTGGAGAGCAACAAGTTACACATGGATTTTCGACTGCATGGCGGCAGGGGGGCGGTCAGTGCCCCTATCCCAGTGTTGTTCAAGGGTCAACTGTATATAATTTTTAAGCAAAATTCATTATATATACACTTTTATTTCCACTAAAGTAGGCAAATCTTAAGGGTACAGCTTCGTGGATATTTTTTTCTTTCCTCTTTTAGTCAGTTAGGGTGAGAGAATGATCAAGTCAATCCAATCAGAAATTGAAGTGGATCAAGCCTGGATTGCAGTTTTAGTAATCCATATCTGGTTTGTCCACTTCTAGTTTTTCTCTATTTCTTAGAGGTGGTCCTGGTAAGTCTCTATCTCCTCAACTATGAAAGCCTATAGGAAATTCAGGTGTACTTTTGGGAAGATTTGAGTTTACTTCTTTATCCTTCTACCATCTACAAACTTAAATGGTGATGAGGGTTGGCTGGGTATTTGAGGCAGTTCCCTTCCTTTTAGCATGACTTTGTCTCCTAAACTCATGGGAATTTTTATTTAGTAGAATAGTGTTATTTAAAGTGGACTTAGATTAGTTGTAAATACTCACTGCAAACTCTAGGGAAATCAAAAAATAGTAAAAAAGAGGTATAATTGATATGCTGAGAGGAAAGAAAATGTAATCATATAAGATGCTCAATTAAAACCAGAGAAGGCAGAAAAAGAATGTAATACAAAAAAAGAAAGAACAAGGGCAAGAAATAGAAAACATTAACAAATATGTTAGATATCAATCACTATATTAAATGTCAATGGTCTAAATATACAAGGTAAAAGGCAGAGACTATAAACATAGATTAAAAAAATAAGATCCAACTGTATGTTGTCTATAAAAAAACATTTTAAATATAAAGACACAGATAGGTTAAAAGCAAAGTAATGGAGAAAGATATAACATATTAACTAACATTAATTATATGAAAACTGAGCAGGTATATTAATTTCAGAAAAAGCTGAATTAAGAGCAAGGAAAATTATCAGGGATAAAGAGGAGGATTACATGATGATAAAGTGGTCAATTCTCTACGAAGATATAACAATCCCTAAAGTATATATGCCTAACAACAGAGTATCAAAATATGTAAGGTAAAACCTGAAAGCACTACAAGAACTAAGAGAAATCCACTATTATAGTTGGAGAATTGAACACCTCTCTATCAGTAACTGACATATTCAGCAGACAGAAAAATAATTAAGTCCATTAAGAAACTGAACAACACTTGTAATCACCTGGACCTAACTGACATTTCTAGAACACTTCATCCAACAATAGCAAATATACACTCTTCTCAAGCTCATATGGAACATTTACCAACATAGAACATGTTATGGACCATAAACACACCTTAACAACTGTAAAATAATAGAAATCATACAAAGCATGTTCTCAGACCCCAATGGAATTAAATTAGAAATCAGTAACAGAAGGATAGCTGAAAAGCCCAGAACTTGGAAATTCAACAATACACTTCTTAGTAACAAATGGATCAAATAAGAAGTCTCAAGAAAAATTTAAAAATACTTTGACCTAAGGGAAAATGAAAATACAGCTTATCAAAATTCATGAAATGCACAGACAACAGTGCTTAGAGGAAAATTTATAGCACTGAATAAATATATGAAAACAAGCAAGACCTGAAATCAATAATCTAGACTTCCATCTTAAGAAACTAGGAAAATAAATCAAAAGTAAGCAGAAGTGGGGCACCTGGGTGGCTCCGTTGGTTAAGCGGCTTCCTTTGGCTCAGGTCATGATCCCGGGGTCCTGGGATCGAGTCCCGCATCAGGCTCCCTGCTCAGTAGAGAGCCTGCTTCTCCCTCTCCCTCTGCCTGCCTCTCTGCCTACTTGCTCTTTCTCTCTCTGTCAAATAAATAAATAAAACCTTAAAAAAAAAAAAAGTAAGCATAAGAAAAGAAATGATAAAATTTAAAACAGAAATCAATGAAATTGAAACAGGAAATCAACTGAGAAAATCAAAGAAATTAAAAGCTAGTTCTTTGAAAAGATCAATAAAATCAGTAAGCTTCTGACCAGGGAAACTAAGAAGGAAAAAGAGAGAGAGGGAAGACACAAATGACTAATACCAGAAAAGAGGGGCTATCACCACTGATTCCATGGGCACTAAAAGGATAATTAACAAATATTAAGAAAAACCCTATGCCTACAAATTTGATAGCCTATATGAAATGGTTCAAATGCCCGAAAGACACAACCCGACAAAACTCATACAAGCAGATATAGAAAATCTGAATAGACCTATTAAAGAAATGGAATCAATAATTAACCTTTCAAAAAAGAAAGCACCAAGCTTCAATTGGCTCAGTGGTTAACACTACCAAACATTTCAGAAGAAAATTGTATCCATTCTCTGCAATCTATTCCAGAAAACAGAAGCAAAGGGAACACTTCCTAACACATTCTATGAGTCCAGCATTATCCTAATACCAAAACCAGACAGAGACACTACAAGAAAGGAAAATTACAGACGATTATTTCTCATGAACATAAATGCAAAAATCCTCAACAAAATATTAGCAAGTCAAATTCAACAATGTATAAAAGGAATTATATACCATGACCAAGTGGGATTCATTCCAGGTATGCAAGGCCATTATCAAATTACAACAGGCTAAAGAAGAAAAATCATATGATCATATCAACAATGCAGAAAAAGCATTTGATAAAATTCAATACCAATTCATGATAAAAACTCTGACAAACTAGGAATAGAGGCAAACTTCCTCAATTTGACAAAGGATATCTACAATAAACACACCTATCATATTTATTGGTGAGAAACTGTATGCTTTCCTGCTAAGATAAGGAACAAAGCAAAGATGTCCCCTCACCCTTCCTATTCAACATCATATTGGAAGTCATAGCTAATTCAATAAGAAAAAGAAATAAAAGGTATACAAATTGAAATGGAAAAACAAACCTGTCTTTGTTCACAGATCACATAATTGTCTATATTAAAAATTCCAATGAATCAATGAAGAAATTCCTGGCACAAAAAAGCAACTATAATAATGTTGGGGGATACTACATTAACATACATAAGTCAATTGCTCTCTTATATACCAGCAACAAACAACTGGAATTTGAAATTCAAAACACAATGCCACTTATATTAACAACAAAAAAGTGAAATATGTAGGGTATAAATCTAACAAAATATATGAAAATCTGTATGAAGGAAACAACACTGTAATAAAAGAAGATCTATTTTTTAAAGATTTTATTTATTTATTTGAGAGAGAGATTAAGAGAATGAGTGGGAGGAGGGGCAGAGGGAGAAACAGACTCCTGTGGAGCAGGAAGCTCACCCCAGAACCCTGAGGTCATGACCTGAGTAGAAGGCAGATGCTTAACCAACTGAGCCACCCAGGCACCCCATAAAAGAAGACCTAAATGAGAGATATTCAATGTACCTGGATAGAATGATTCAATACTGTCCAGATGCCCACTCTTCTCAATCTATAGATTCAATGCAATCTCAACCAAAATCCCGCCAAGTTATTTTATAGATATGGACAAACTGATTCTAAATTTTATACAAAAATGTAAGAGACCTAGAATAACCAACATAATATTGCCATTTGCATAATTTTGAAGGAGAATAACAAAATTGGTGGACCCATCTTTAAGATTTCCTATGGAGCTGTAGTAATCAAGTGTGGTATTAGCAAAAGAAAAGACAATAGGTCAGTGGAACAGAGAGACAGCCTGGAAATAGCCCCACATAAATATAGTCAACTTATCTTTGATAAAAGAGCAAAGGCAATTCAATAGAGTAAGGATAGTCTTAAACAAATGGTGCTGGAAAAACTGGACATCCACAAGCAAAAGTTTAATTCCAATTCCAGTTAGTTAACATACAGTGTAATATTAGCTTCAGTTGTAGAATTTAGTGATTTCAACATTTCTTCTTTGATTTCCCGTTTGACCCATTCATGATTTAGTAGCATACTGTTTAAATTCCATGTATTTGTGGGCTTTTCACTTTTTTTCTTGTGGTTGACTTCTAGTTTCATAGCATTGTGATCAGAAAAGGTGTGTGGCATGACTTCAATCTTTCTGTATTTGTTGATGCCTATTTTGTGACCTAATATGTGATCCACTCTGGAGAATGTTCCACATGCACTTGAGAAGAATGTGTATTCTGCTGTTTTAGGATGGAATGTTCTGAATATATCTGTTAAGTACATCTGGTCCAGTTAGTCATTCAAAGCTACTGTTTCCCTGTTTATTTTCTGTTTAGATGATTTGTCCATTGATGTACATGGAGTGTTAATGTTCTCTACTATTATCTACTATATTATCAATGAGTTCCTTTATGTTTGTTATTGTTTCATATATCAGGTGCTCCCATGTTGGGTGCATAAATATTTATAATTGTTGTATCTTCTTGTTGGATTATCCCTTTTATTATGATATAGTGCCCTTCTTTACCTCTTGTTACAGTCTTCGTTTTAAAGTCTATTTGTCTGATATAAATATTGCTACTCCCTCTTTGACACTCATTAACACAATAGATGTTTCTCCATCCTCTCACTTTCAATCTGCAGGTGTCATTAGGTTTGAAATGAGGTTCTTGTATACAGCATATAGATGGCTCTTGTTTTTTTATCCATTCTGACACCGTATGTCTTTTGATTGGAGCATTTAGTCCATTTACACTCAAAGTAATTATTGATAGATATGTATATATTGCTATTTTATTACTTGTTTTGTGGTTGTTTTTGGAAATTTTCTCTGATCCTTTTTTATCTTTCTCTCTTTCACGTTTTGCTGATTTTCTTCAGTGATATATTTGGATTTCTTTCTCTATATTCTTTGCATGTTTATTAGTGGTTTTCAATACATGGTTACCATTAGGTTTGTATATAACTTCTTCAGATAGCAGTCTATATTATATTGGTGGTCATTCAAATTTGAACCCCTTCTTTTCTCCTCTCCTTCCCACATTTTAGGTATATGTTATTATATTTTACATCTTTTTTATGTGAGTTCCTTGACTGATTTTTACAGAAATATTCATTTCTACTGCTTTTGTGTTTCCTGCCTTTATACCGTCACTTTTGGTCTCTACTTTCCACTCAAAGGATCGCTTTAATATTTCTTGCAGGGCTGGTTTAGTGGTCATGAACTCCACTGGTTTTTATTTGTCTGAGAAACTCTTCATCTCTCCTTCTATTCTGAATGACAGCCTTGCTGCATAGAGTATTCTTGCCTGCAGATTTTCCCCATTCAGCACTTTGAATATATCATGCCACTCTCTTCTGGCTTGCCAAGTTTCTGTTGAAAAATCTCCTGCTAGCCTTATGGGTTTTCCTTTATTCCCTTTATAAGAAGTTAAGGACTTCTTTTGGCTTGCTGTTTTTTAAGGTTTTTTTTTCCTTATCACTATTTTTTTTAAAGATTTTATTTATTTATTTGACAGAGAGATAGAGAGCACAAGTAGGCAGAGCTGCAGGCAGAGGGAGAGGGAGAAGCAGGCTCTCTGCTGAGCAGGGAGCCTGATGCGGGGCTCGATCCCAGGACCCGGGATCATGACCTGAGCCGAAGGCAGCCACTTAACCAACTGAGCCACCCAGACACCCCTCCTTATCACTATATTTTGCAAATTAAATATGTCTTGGTGTTGGCTTGCTTTTGTTGATTTTGATGGGAGTTCTCTGTGCCTCCTGTATCTGGATGTCTGTTTCCATCTCCATATTAGGGAAGTTTTCAGCTATTATTTCTTCAAATAAATTTTCTGCCCCCTTTCTCTCTTCTTCCTTTGGTACTCCAATAATACAAATGTTATTACGTTTATTGGAGTCATTCAGTTCCCTGAGTCTATTCTCATGTTGCACAATTGTCTTCTCTCTCTTTTGTTCAGCTTCATTGTTTTCCATTACTCTGTCTTCTAGGTCATTAATTCATTCCTCTGCTTCTTCCAGCTTACTGTTCATTGCCTCAAGTGTGTTTCTAATCCTGTGTATTGCACTCTTCATCTCTGATTCTTTTTTAACTCTTTTATCTCTGTGGTAAGGGTCTCATTGATGTCTTATATTATTTTGAGTATCCTTATGATCGTTGCTTTAAATTCTCCATCAAGCATGTTACTTATATCTGTTTCAGTTAGATCTCTGGTGGTGGCCTTATCTTTTTCCTTCATTTGGGATAAGTTCCTCTGTCTTCACATTTTGCCTAAGTCTCTGCCTTCTTCTCTGTGTTAGAAAAGCCAGTTATGTCTCCTGCTCCTGAAAGTAATGGCCTTATGAAGAAGAGGTCATATAGTGTCCAGGGACTGGTACTTCAGGGAATATCTCCAGTGTGTGCTGTGTGCATACTGCTGTTGTGTTCTCTGCTCTATCCTTTAAGCCAGTCGTCTACAGAGGCTCTCCTTGCTTGCTGTGGGAAGTGTTTGGTCCTTGGCTTGAATGTGGCGAGTTTTAACTAGGTGTGCTCTGGTCTGCTTCTGAAATGAGACCTATTATTACCTCTACCAGAACTGAGGCCCTACAAAACTCTCTGGTACGGAGGCATGGTATGAGCAGGAGTTTGTGCTGGTCTTCCTGGGGAGAGGTCCACCACACTGGGACTGAGGCAAGTGTGACTGAGAAGGGCAGTTCCACCAGGGCCGGGAGTGGTGGTGGCACAGGACTTGGTGTATGCAAGTTAGGCAGCCAGTATCAGTGCTGCACTACTTCCCACAGGTGGCTCTGTGTTTATGCTGAGAGGCAGGGTTGGGAAATGGTGCTGGCCAGCTCCTCTGTTCCCAGAGAGGTGTGTCTGTGAATGCTGCCTCTGAGGGACACACTCTGAGAAGAGCAAATAATCACCCCCTGAGTGCCCTAGGTGTTCTTAAGATTGCTGTTTCCAAGCTGTCTGCTCCTGGGATGTTTGCCCGCTTTCTCTCCAGGAGTAGGGCAGTGCCCTCCAGGCTCTATCCCAGCCAAGCCTGCTGACCTTTAAAACTTCAGATTTTATTAAGCCCTGCTGGTTACAAGAACCCACAAAATTCAGTCCCTCTCATTTTCCAAGCCAATGGCTTTGGGGAAATGTTCTCCTTGTGTGTTTCCTGTGTGCTCCTGTCTCTTGCCCTTCTCTATGACCACAGCTCACTTCATAGTACCCATGATCTATTTCTCCTTTAAACCATGTCTCTGCACTTCCTCCCTTCTTTGATGTGGCTTCTGCTCTTCTTTTAGTTGTGGAATTTGTTATGTTGGTCTTCAGGTCAATTTCTGGGGTATTTAGGATGATCTGATAGTTATCTACTTATATTTGTGGGATGAGACAAGCCTAGGGTCCTCCTACTCTATTGCCATCTTCCTGCTCTCTCAAAACTAGACTCTTAAATACAGAGAACCAACTGATAGTTTCAGAGGGGAGATGGGTGAGGGGGATGGGTGAAATAGATGAAGGGGATTAAGAGGTACAACTTCCAGTTTTAGAATAAATAAGTCACGGAGATGAAAACTACAGCATAGGGAATATAGTCAATAACACTGTAATGACATAGTATGGTGACTACACTATACTTATCTTGATGAGCACTGAGTAATATATAGAATTGTCAAATCAATATGTTGTACATTTGAAAGTAATATAACAGTGTATGTTAATTATACTTCAATAAATATAATTAAGAGGGAAGAAAGAAAAAGAAAAAGGCAGAAGATAAGGAGAAACTATTATAGATTCTAAGACATTAGAAAGATCATTAGAGAATATTATAAATAATTTTAGTAAATAAACTTGAAAATTTAAGTGAAATGGACAACTTCCTAGAAAAATACAACTTATCAAATCTAGCACAAAAATAAATATAAGATAGGAATAGATCTATAACTATAAAGGTGATTCTGACAGTTATTCTTAGTGCTCCCTAGTCTACTATTTTCCTGATGGTGGAGGATTTTATGTGTGTAAACAGACAACTTCATTCTAAAATTTACATGGAAATACAAAGCATCCAACAATAGCCTGGAAGCGTCTTCTTGAAGAATTACAAAATGGGAGTACTTCTCTACCATATAATACACTTGTTATAAACCTATAATAATACAAACCTATAGTAATTATGACAAGGGTAGAAAAATAGACCATGGAAAAGAATAGAAAATGCATAAACAGACCCATACAAAAATGGTTACTTGATTTATGATAAAAGTGGCATGGAGAGCAGTGGAGAAAGGACTATCTTTTTAATAAATAGTGTTTCATCATTTGGATATCTATATGGAAGAATATGAAAGTGACTTCTACCTCACACCATATACAAAATATCAACCCCAGGTGTACTGCAGATCTAAATATGAAAGGCCAATCAATAGAGGTTATATATAATATAGGAAAATTCTTTCATGACTTCAGGGTTGGTGAAGTTTATAAAAAGCACCAACCATACACAAAAGGGTTGATAATTTAAACTACATTAAAATTAAGAACTCTGTTCACCAAAAGACAGTCTTGTTTCAAAATATTAACCTAGGGATTGGGGAAAGAGGGTGGAAATATAGATGAAGCAGGACTGGCTGTGAATTGCTAATTGTTGAAGTTAGGGGATGGGTACATGTGGTTTATTATTCTTTCTACTTCTGTATATGTTTGACATTTTTCATGGTAAAAAAAAAAAAAACGTGGGAAGACCATCTTAAGAGTGACAAGTCAAATCATATAATGAAAAACGATTTGTGCAGCACAGAGAACGGACAAAGGGCTTGTGTGAAAAATATATAAAGAACTGCTTAAAGCCCAGAAAAATAAGAGACAATATACACATAGAAGACACGAAAAAAAATGTCAAGAGCTCAGCTGATCTGGGAGGATGGTCGTTGAGCTGTCGGGTGTCAGAAGAGCCAATGAAGAAAACAAGCAGGAAGGGAGAGAAAGCTTTTAATCACTTCCTGTAATGGTACTAAGTAAGAGTTGGAGCCCCTAACACTGGAGGAGGCAAGGATTCCACCTGGTCATCTCCCCCCTCCCCACCCAGGGCTGCAGCGTTTGAGAGTGAAGTGGAGCAGACACGAGTGTCCTCTCACTGTTAGGGAGTCCCAACTTTCAAAACTCTGAGGCGTGACTGTGTGGGGTAGGGGGTAGCGAGGAGATTGAGGGAGGAGAGTCTGCGAGGACTGACTCAGAGTGGGACAGCACAGGGGCCTGAAGCCTCAGATTGAGAACTAAGAATGAAGGCGCTGGGACCAAAAATTTAAGTATGCCTAAAGGGAGGACTGTCCCTAAAAAGCTGATAATATTAAGCACTGGTAATGATGCAGAACACCAAGAATTCCAAAAGATTGATGATGGTTAATACAAATTGTACAGTAACTTTGGAAAAGAGTCCGAAATTCCATTTCTGGGTGGAGTAGAAATTTGTATACATGTGCACAGGACAGATGAATAAGAATATTCCCAAAAGCAGTCTTTGTAATGACTCAAACTGGAAAAAACAATACAAATGTCAATCAACTGTAGAATGAATAAACAGCAGTATATTCATAAAATGAAATAACTGTCATTATTTTTTAGAAAATGAATAAAATTCAGCCACACGAATGCAATGTTGAATGGTAAGATACAGAAGCGCACCAGAGGATTCTATTTACATACGGTTCAAAAATAGAGAAGACTGAAAAAAACAAAACAAAACAAAACAAAAAAACAAAGCTTCAATTCAAAATAGTGGTTGCCTCTTGGGAGCAGGGAGTTGGCCGAGATGTGCAGAGCACCGGAAGGCAGGGGTCTGAAGTGTGAGACTCTGATCTGGGTGATGGTTACATGGGGGATTGTTTGTGATGATTCATTGAGCTACACATTTATGTTTTATGAACTTTTCTATGTGTGCGTCACACTTAAAGATAAAGTTTTTTAAAAGAAACACATATAAGCACATTTATAAAGCGGTCACACATTTTGAAGGGAAAAAACAGATGCTGTATGAATAAATAACATCCTCACCTCTTTAGGATCAATATATTTCACTATCTGACGTGGCTCTCCTTGTCTTCTGATATCAATCAGTCTTTTATAGTGTTGGAATACAGCGACATTCTAAAGGTGCAAGCACATAAGATTCTATGGTCAAAACTGGATTTTCTACCTCTAAGTTAAGCTTTGTGCCTAACCAGGGCAAAATGAGTAAGAACCATAAAATAGACTTTATGTATGTAAACTAGATTTTAGAAATATTATCCACTCAGGGTTTACTTTGGCAAGCTAGGAAATACTGGTTTTATTCTCACAGAGTTTTACCCTTAACTTTGGAACTACATCATTAGCAACTATAAATAAAATACCCAGAATGTTGGTGGAGTCACTTCTATGTACTCCAGAGTAAACCAGGAAAAAGACAAAACAGCCTACTGGTTAAGAACATTGGTACGACATAGCATTATCTGGGTTGAACTGTTAGTGTGACCGTGGACAAGCTGCTTAGCTTCTCCACTCAGTTTCTCATCCGAACAACTGGAATGACAGGGGTATCTCATACAGCTATGGTGAGGAATTAATGAGTTAATATTTGTAAAGCACTTAAAACAACTTCTGGCACAAGAAAGCACTAAATAATTATTATCTTATTATCATTCCAGAAACCTCGGTCCTGTAGTAATGCCATTGATTTACAAACCCAATCTACTATTCATGTTAGCACAGTATTTAGTCAGATGACTCCAAACAATTCTTCTATCTCAGAAAACTATTTCTTTGGTAACATTCTCCTTTTACCCTATGCCCCAAGAAGCCCTTAGTAACTCTTGGTAAACTTCCCCTGCTGCCCCAGTATGCTTACATCAAATCAAATCAATTCAAACTGAAGTAACCCACAGCACCAATATGACAATTTGAAGCCCCACTGCAATTGTCTGTGGACATGGTGCAGCTCACATCAGCTGACAAAGATGGCCATTCCCATCTGCCTGTCTGGCTGGCAGGGAAGGAAAAGAACTTGTATGTTGGTGAACAAAGAAGCTGGGTGGGATGACAGTGAAAGCTGGTCCAACATGTCCTGCAGGCTGTAAAATGCCTTTTTTGTTGTTGTTGTTCAAGTGATTTTAATGATTGGAATGCACAATTTTTTAAATACGCAAATAAAAAGTTTTAAAACCTGCAGAAAAAAAAAAAACCCAGTACAACAGATCAATGAAACCAGGAGCTGCTTCTTTGAAAAGATCAACAAAATTGATAAACCTTTAGCCAGACTCATTAAAAAAAAAAGAAAACAAAACAAAAAAGAAAGAGAGGGAGAGAGAGAAGACTCAAACAAAATCAGAAACGAAAGAGGAGAAATAACCAACAGCACAGAAATACAAAGGATTATAAGAGAATATTATGAAAAACTATATGTCAACAAATTGGACAACCTAGAAGAAATGGAGAAATTCCTAGAAACATATATCCTCCCAAAACTGAAACATGAAACAAAAAATGTGAAGACTGATAACCAGCAAAGAAACTGAATCAGTAATCAAAAAACTCCCAAAAAACAAAAGTCCCAGGGCCAGATGGCTTAACAGGCAAATTCTACCAAATATTTAAAGAAGAGTTAATACCTATTTTTCTTAAACTATTCCAAAAAGATAGAAGAGAAAGAAAACTTCCAAATTCATTCTATGAGGCCAGCATTACCTTGACATCAAAACCAGACACTGCTAAAAAAGAGAACTACAGTCTAATATCTCTGATGAACAGATGCAAATATTCTCAACAAAATATTAGCAAACTGAATCCAATAATAAATTTAAAAAATGATTCACAATGATTAAGTGAGATTTATTTCTGGGTTGCAAAGGTGATTCAACATTCACAAATCAATCAATGTGACACATCACACCTGCAAGAGAGAGGATAAAAACCATATGGTTATTTCAGGGGTGCCTGGGTGGCTCAGTTGGTTAAGCGTCTCTTGATTTCAGCTCAGGTCATGATCTCAGGGTTGTGACATCAAGCCCTGTGTTGGGCTCCAAGCTGAGTGTGGAGGCTGCATAAGATTCTCTCTCTCCCTCTCCCTTTGCCCCTCCCCTTTCTCTTAAAAAAAAAAAAAAGAAAGAAAAGGAAAGAGGCCTCAGAGAGATCCCTCACCCCTCCCACCACATGAGGACATAGCAAGAAGACAACTGTTCACCTATGAACTAAAAAGCAGGTCCTTACCAGACACCAAATCTGCTGGTGCCATGATTTTAGACTTTCCAGACTCCAGAACTGTAAGAAATATATTTCTGTTATTTATAATCTACCCAGTCTATTGTAGTGCAGCCCAAATGGATTAAGACAGCTACCAAAGTTTGACTTAAATAATGTCAGAATACATTTTTTTCCTCAAGTTCACATGGAAGATTTACAAAAATAGACTTAAGCCAGGCAAGTTTCAACAAATTTCAAGTTATTAAAATCATATAAATAACCGGCTTCAGTGGAATTAAACCAGAAATCAGCAACAGAAAGGTAATTAGAAAACTCCTAAATATTTGGTAATTAAGCAACATACTTTTTAAAAAAAATTTACTTATTTATCTGAGAGAGAGAACACAAGCAAGGGGAGCGGCAGAGGGAGAGGGAGAGAGAGAAGCAGACTCCCGACTAAGCAAGGAGCCCAATGCAGGGCTTGATCCCAGGACCCTGAGATCATGACCTGAGCTGAAGGCAGTCGCTTAACCCACTGAGCCACCCAGGCACCTATAAGCAACACCAGGCTGGCTCAGTTGGTAGAGCATGCAACTCTTGATCTTGGGGTTGTGAGTTCGAGCCCCATCTTGGGTGGAAAGATTACTTAAAAATAAAATCTTTAAAATCAATCAATCATGGGTCAAAAAAATCACAATGGAAATTATAAAATATTTTAAATTGAAATGTAATAAATATATGACATATCAAAACCTGTGGGATACATCTAAGGGAACGTTCAGGGAGAACTTAAATGCTTTAAATACATATATTATTAAAATAGAATAAATGTGTAAAATCTAAGATCTAATGTTCCATCTCAAGAAGTGTGAAACAGAACAGCAAACCAAACTCCCTCAAAAGATGAAGGAAAACACAATAAAGATCAGCAGTTAATGAAATGTAGAGTTAAAACAGAGAAAACCCACAAAGCCAAAAACCAGGGTTGTTTTTTTTTTTTTTAAAGATTAAGACAGATGTAGAAAAATAGAGAGAAAACAGATATGAGAAATACCATCCCAATCTTACAGACATTAAAAGTACAGTGAGAGGAGATTATAAACAACTTTAGGCAAATAAATTTGACAATTTTAAGAAAATGGACAGATTCCTTGAAAAGTAACATCAAAATGGGCATAAGAAGAAATACAGTTTTGAACAGTCCCGTATTATTAAAGAAATGGAATCCCTAATTAGAAACCTCTCATAAAGAAAACTCCTAGCACACAATGTTTTGCTAATGTATTCTCCCAAATATTTATAGAAGAAATAGCATTAATCGCACAAATTCTTTCAGATAATATAACAGAAAGAATACTTCCCAATTCCCTTTATGAGGCCAGCATAATCTTGATATCAAGATCTGGGAAGTATATGACAAAAAAGAAAAATTACATTCATGAGCAAATATGCAAAAATCCTAAATTAAAGTTGATAAAGGAAATTTTCAACTTTTAATGCTTGTGGGTCCTATTCCTGGACTCCAGGGGAGGCTATACTTTAACATTTACCAAGGTGAAAATGACTAGGCACAACTTCAAAGCATGGATTCTATTTCTTCCCTGAGCACACACTGTATATTTGCTTCATTAAAGAAAATAACCAGGAAGGAGCATTCTGAACATAAAAGAAAAAGGAAGAAACTTCCCTGGTTCCTGTAAGACTGAAGTCTACAGCCCTGCATATATTAGAAACTTAAGATAATTTCTACAACTTTCTAAAATGTTCTTTGGGGCGCCTGGGTGGCTCAGTCGTTAAGCGTCTGCCTTCGGCTCAGGTCATGATCCCGGGGTCCTGGGATCGAGCCCCATATCGGGCTCCCTGCTCGGCGGGAGGCCTGCTTCTCTCTCTCCCACTTACCCTGCTTGTGTTCTCTCTCTGGCTGTCTCTCCCTGTCAAATAAATAAATAAAAAATCTTTAAAAAAAAAAAAAAAAAAAAAAAATGTTCTTTGTCTAACAATTTGTAACTCTTTATGTATAAAATGTATATAACCTTACACCAAATGTTCTCCCTTACCAAAGCACTCTCTTCTTTGTAAAGACTGTGTATCCAGGGCAGCTGTCCTAACTTGGACTTGAATGAAACTCTCTTTTTTTCCTAGAAATTCTAAAAGGTTTGTTCATTTGTGTCAATAAAGTTTAGCAGATCAAATCCAGGATATATCAAAAAGGGTAATAATACATCAGAGTGAAGTGGAATTTATTCCAGGAATACAAGGTTGGTTTAACGTTTGAATATCAAGCAATGAAATTCACCACATGGAAAGAATGAAGAAGACAGACCATATGATCATACAGTAAATGCAGCAAAAGCATTTGATAAAATTCAACACCCAGAGTTTTCATAACAACAAGAATAAAAAGCAAACTAGGAATAAAGTTAAATTCCCCAAACTGATGGTAAGTTTTCACAAAAAAACTACAGATAACATCTTAGCTGATGGTGGAATATTACATGCCTTCGGCGTTCAAGAAAAGGGCAGGAATGTCCATAATTACTGCTTCTATTCAATCTTGCACTGGAGGGTCTAATCAGTGCAATAAAGAAATAAAAGGTATAAATTTTGCAAAGAAAAAATAAAAGTCATTCAAGGATGACATGCTTAAGTGGAAAATCCAAAGGAATCTATAAAAAAAGCAATTAGAAATAATAAGTGCACATTAGGTTGGCAAATAAAAATAAACTATATTTCTATAAACTAGAAATGAACTAGAAAATAAAATTTAAAAACAATACCACTTACAAGAAATGCCAAGTACCCAGAAGTTAAATGAAAGATGTTTAAGACTTCTACACTGCAAACTACAAAACATTATGGAGAAAAAATTTTAAAGATCTAATAAATAAAGATATGCACCATGTTCATGAAAACTCAGTGTAGAAAAATATCAGTTCTCTCCCAAATTGATCTACTGATTCAATTCAATACCAATTATATAATCTCCACAATAATTTTTGCAAAAATTAATGAATTGATTCTACTATTTACATGGAAATGCAAAAGCCCTAGAATAGCTATGACAATCATGAAGAACATCAAAATTGGAGGACTGTAGTGCCCTATACCCATACTTCTGATAGAGCTACAGTTACTGAGACAGTGTGGTATTGACTCAAATAAAGACAAATAGACCCATGCAACTGAACAGAGACGACAGAAAAGACACCCCCGCAATTTACTATGGAAAGAATGGTATTTTCAGTAAAAGGTACTTAATCATTTGGTTATCCATAAAGACAAAAATGAACTTTGTCCATACCTCTCATCATCACAAACATTAATTTGAGATGGATACTAGATCTCAATCTACAACTAAAGCAATTAAGCCTCTAGAAAAAATATAAGGAAAATATCTTCTGGCTTCAGGTTACATAAATATTTCCCCCAGATTTATTTCAATATATTTGACAAGTAATACTGTCCTGGGTGAGTTGGGTGTCCACCTTGGGATTTCTTTCCCCACTGGAGAAAGGAAAGGCCCAGTGGGCTCCTCAGGGCTGCCTTGTGCCTGGTGATGTGATCAAAGTGAAACCCCTCCTCTTATCCTTCTAATGTGGTCCTTCCTGTTCTCTCTGGTCCTGGGCTCTGGGATTTTCACCAGAGTGCCTTCTATGGATAGTTGTTAGTTGGTCTTCTTGTGAGGGGGACTGAAGTTGAGAATGACCTCTGTTGCCATTTTGATATTGTCACCTCTTTAGGTAAACTTTTTTTTTTTAAAGATTTATTTACTTATTTGAGAGAGAGAAAGACAGCATGCAGAGGGGAGGGCAGAGGGAGAGAGAGCATCTCAAGCAGACTCCACCGTGAGTGCGGAGCCCAACATGAGGCTTGCTCTCACTACTCGGAGATCATGACCTGAGCCGAACTCAGGAGTTGGACACAGCTGACTGAGCCACCCAGGCGCCCCTAGGCAAACACTTCTTATACAGGACACAGAAAACACTAACTATAAAGAACAAGTGATAAATTGGATTTAATGAAAATTAAAGACTTGTCATTATCAAAAAACACCTTTAAGAATGCAATGAGGCCAGTCTGAAGAAAATACCTGCAACACACGTATTCAATAAAGGACTTCTGTTCAGGATATATGAGAGACTCCTCAAAGTGAATGTTGACAGTGTAATAGTGGATGTAATGGGATTTGGGGATTTGAAGATTGGGAGGACAGGTAAAAAAGAAAAGGAGGGGTAGGGATATTTATATCCTCATCATACATAATAAGTCACATAATCTTATGTTAGCATGATGGAACAAGAAACAAAGGTTTAAGGGTGCCTGGGTGGCTCAGTCGTTAAGCGTTTGCCTTCAGCTCAGGTCATGATCCCAGGGTCCTGGGATCGAGCCCCACATCGGGCTCCCTCCTTGGCGGGAAGCCTGCTCTCCCTCTCCCACTCCTGCTGCTTGTGTTCCCTCTCTCGCTATCTCTGTCTCTGTCAAATAAATAAATAAAATCTTAAAAAAAAAAAAGAAACAAAGGTTTAAATATTCTTTAAAGAAGTAAGGTAACAAATAGAGGAACTAAAAAATAATCATATATGATACTGGGAGGGGAGATAACCAAGGCTGTGTAAGGGATAAGCAAGATAAGCTCTCAATTATCTTTGCAGAAAGTCAACAGGTCACTTCTAAAGTTGATAAATAAAAAATAATTATAGAAGAATATTATGCAGAAACACAGAAATAACTACTACAAGATCTAAAACAAAAAACAGTTAAAAGTGGTTCCCTTTAGGATATGAGGGTAGAGAAGAGTATGAGAGGGTAAAAGAAGTGCTTTTAAGTTCTCCTACATTATTTTACTTAAAGAAATATATATATATTATTTTTATTTAAAATATTCAAATGTGAGAAAATGCCTTCATTTACATTAGTTTGACTATGAAGATTATTTGTTTATAAGGCCACGTAATGTGTTAAAATTAGGCATCCTTATTTAGAAGTCATCCTCTGAGCCACTTGAAGCAGAATGTTTCTAGACTTAAGATCAAATGTATTCACTTTGAATCTCAGTACTATTATGGTTCCATGACTTTCATGGTTAGCTTCTCTTCAGTTTCTAACCACTTTTTAAATGCAACTGTGCAGTCATACCTTCTGTTGCAGGGGTACCATTTTATCTTCCGATACAACCTGCTTAGAGACATTCAACATACTGATCTTATCTAAACTGATCACCATTTTTATTTCATTTTTTTAATTTTCTAAATCTTTTTTTTACATCATTGATTTCCCTTAAATATCAGTTGATCCTTGGTTGTGCATTAATACTTAAGAATGAAGGTCTATGTCAATTTTTCCAAGGAACTAGTCGGAGTTATCCTGAGCTTTTTTGTAAGTCTCCATTTTCTCATTGTTGTCACATATGAATGGGAAGATGGTCTGGGAGCTTCGTAATGTGGGTGGAATAAGATAATCAATAGACTTTCTTGGGGGGGGAGGGCGGGTATGGTTAGGTACCCAGCAATCAAGCACGGTGTCTTTCAAATACTAAAATTAAGAGACTTTTACGTGTAGTGCCAAATCCACAATAGAATTAGCTTTTCCAAATAAATAGTTCACTTAATTTTTTACAAAAGAGATAAGCCATCAGGGTTTTTCCCCTAATAGTAAATATCCATCTACAAGCAAATTTTTTGACCAATGGTAAATATCCATTTACCTGTAGCTTTGGGGCTTGAAGTGACAGCACGGACATCTGTCACAGCTACACTACATACAAGTAACCTTGTATGTAACCAAGTAACCAAGTAATGCCTACAGTCATTCTCCTTCCAGATCTTTTAAATTGCTAACTCCAAATCGCTTCTCGGCCTTTTGGCTAAGATCAAGTGTAAATTGCTAACTCAGAATTGATATCCTTTCTAGGGTCCCAGGGACAAACCAGCTCTCTCACTGGAGCCCCTCTGATGTGTGTCGAGGCAAGTCTTCTACACAGTTCTATCCTATTTTTGGTTTTCCAAAAATGAGATAAAATTAATCTGCTCATGAACTCCCTTCTCTCTGGTATGGGTTAACTTTCTGTCTACTGTCATTTCAATAGGGTTCTGCAGGGACAAAAAGTGAAAATGTATGCTCAGTCTACCATCTTTTTAAAATACACATACACAGGGCGCCTGGGTGGGTGAGTCAGTGAAGCGTCTGCCTTCAGCTCAGATCATGATCCCAGGGTCCTGGGGTTGAGTCCCTCATCGGGCTCCCTACTCAGTGGGGAGCCTGCTTCTCCCTCTGCCTCTCTCTCTCTCTCTGTCTCTCATGAATAAATAAAATCTTTAAAAAAACAAAAAGAAATGAAATACACATACACACACGCTTGTCTGTTTATCTACAGGGCTTCTCTACTGAAACTCCTTAAGGGCAAGGAGGTACTGTAAAGTGCCTCACGCAGTGCTAGGAATATAAAAGGCATACAAAGTAATGTGTCTGGTTGGATTTGGATGTGGGATAAAGGAAGTTACAAATAACAGAAAAGCTTAAGTCTAGTTAACAAGTAGGCTAATAGAAACCATCAAAGGAATAGATTTTAAAAGCACATTATTATTTTAGTATTGGAAATCAATAGTTATGGGTTTTATGGCTTTGAAAGAGGCAAAAGAAACAAATAATGGAAGCTATTTAGGAAGACTTAATGAGCCAATACAAAGGTATTCTGGTGTGCTAGAAGCAGCCATGCCACTTCACACAAAATTATCAAACACAGTGTTACTGCTATCACAGAGGAACGAGTAGAGTCATATTAGCTGTTGGCTCTCACCCAACCAGGTGAATCAACTCAGAATATTCCTTACACCAGTGGGACCAGACATACCCACACTAAAGCATGATAAATAAGTACATTAATTCAGACACAGTTTATTATTAAACATTGTCTTCAAAAGTAGGTACTCAAAAAATATTTAATAATTAATTAAATATTTAATGTATCCCTAACACCTGTTCAAAAACCCGATTCCCGAGTCAAGAAATAAAATTTTAGAGGTTAAAGCCAAATAACCCTAGTAGTGATACTTTTGTTGATCATAGCCATTATCGAAGTGACTGGCCCTGACCAGGAGCTCAGTAAGGATTTGTGAGGCTAACAAGATAGCTAATTAATGTTAAGTTTTTTAACTTCTAAAAAATGTGTGCTTTTAAAGCAAAGGGTGGTACACAAATCCGTAAATATACTAAAAACTACTGAACTGTACACTTTCAACAGGTGAACCTTACGATATATAAATTATATTGCTATCAAGCTGCAAAAAATAAACTCACAAGGAAACATTTCCAGGCCTTCTGAATGATTCTGGCAGCTTTATCCCTCTCTGTAAGTTCTGACTCCTCTTTCCAAGGCATTTGAAAGTCCTAAAATAAAAAAAGGGTATATTCAAAATCTCTTTATAAACTCCATTATGAAACTCACTAGAACTCAAGAAAAACAGAAGTTGAGTAAAGGAAATAATACTGATGAGATTTGGTATAAAAATAATTTTAATAAAAATAAAAATTGTTACCTACTATTGATTGCCTTATATGCTCCAATTTGTTTCTTTTTCTAATTTAAACAACAATCTTGCAGAGCAGATTTTGCCAATTTGCTTGTGTTAGAGATGAGACTGCACTTCAAGACCTAAGGTCAAATAGTGATTGACTAAGCCAGTATTAAACCTATGTCAGTTTCTCTTGAAAATCCATGACCTTTCATGTCCCCCTTCAATGACTTCAAATAGCTTTTTTTTTTTTTTAAGATTTTTTATTTATTTATTTGACAGAGAGAGAGAGCGAGTGAGCACAAGTGGGGGAGCGGCAAAGGGAGAAGGAAAAGCAGGTTAAGTAGGGAGCCCAACACGGGGCTTGATCCCAGATCATGTCCTGAGCCACAGGCAGATGCTTAACTGACTGAGCCACCCAGGTGCTCCCAAATAAGCTTTTCTTAATCAACATGCACAATGACAGTTTCATCCCAAATTTATCCAGGCTCCTAGCCTAGAGTTAGAGATGATTATAGAATTTTTCTTACTTTGTAACTCGTAAATGTGCTGACAAGTTAATAAATCATGCATTAAATTGCCAGAAAAAGAGATGAAGCCTGACTACTAAGAAGCAAAACAAAATCACTAGTTCTAGCCATAATTTTTATTAATATTGTGAAGAAATAAGTAATGGGAGAGGTCAGAAAGTCATAGTTTAGGAGTCCTTTAAAAAGTTGCAGCAGACAGAGAGGATCCTGGGAAGAAAGTGGACTAAGGAAGCACCAGGAATCTGTCTCCCCATCTAGACAACTGCACTGGCCAAATCTAATGTAAATATTTGGAACTCTGGACTCTATTGAAGGCTTGCAACTTCCAGGAGAAGGCTTGGGGGGTAAACTGCTGTTAACTCTGGTCAATTCTGGCTCTTAGCCCAGTCCTAGCTATCCACTCCCTTACCTCAGCCCCAGCAGCAGCAGCTGCGTACACGTTCCTGGAACAACCTGCACACAGCTTGTGGGAGAGGGGGTGGAGAAAAAGGACTCTGTCCTGGAAATACAGGAGATCTGTGTTGGGATTGTTGGTTGCTGCTTCTGATTACAGAGGTGCAGACAAACAGGAGGGCAGTCATTGGTGCTGTACCTCCGCCTTCCACCATTGTTGCAAGCCCTTCCCATCTGGCAACTTCCAGGGAACTTAAAGGGTTTTTCCTTCCCTCTACATTGTTCTCCTTTCCCCCTTTGGGGGCCAGGCATTCAAAACTAGGACATTCAAAAATAACTACAAAGAGAGAGAAAATTAGAAAGTGACCAGTCATTTCCAGGGAAAGGCACAGACTCAGAAAACTGAGAAGACCTTAAGTTTACAATTCTGGCTGATCCTTAACTGATCCTTGTAAGCTATGGAAACAGTCTACAGCAATTTAAAAAAAAGCAAACACACACACACACAAACAACACAGTAAACTCTGAGGAAAGGAAAGAAGCTCATTTCCAGAGTACCTGCATTATTAAATTCAAATTTCCACTTTTCAACAAAAAATTATAAGGCATATAAAGAAACACAAAATGATGGCTCATTCAAGGAAAAAAATAAATCAACAGAAATTGAGCCTGAAAAAGACTTGATGGCAGATCTACTAGACAAAGACCTTAAAACACTGTTTTAAAGATGCTCAAAAAACTGAAGGAAGATGTGGAGAAATTCAGGAAATGATGCACAAAATGGAAATATCAATAAAGAAACAAAACCTAAAAAGAGACCAAATAGAAACTCTGAAGCTGAAAAGTAGAATAACTGAAAGGAACAATTTATTAGTGGGATTCAAAAGCAGAGTTGAGCAGGCAGAAGAAATAATCAGCATACTTGAAGATAAACCAAAGGAAACTGTCAAGTCTGAGAAAGAAAAAAGATTGAATAAAAGTAAATAGAGCCTAAGAGACCTATGGTACACCAGTAAGTAGACCAACATGCACATTGTGGGAGTCCCAGAAGGAGAAGAGAAAAAGAAGGGGGAAGAGAAGGTATCTCAAGAAATAATGGCTGAAAAATGCCAAATTTGATGAAATACATGAATATCAACATCCCAGAAGCTCAACAGACTCCAAGATCAACTCAAAGATACATCCACACCAAGACACATTATAATTAAACTTTTGAAAGCCAAAGATAAAGAGAAACTCTTGAAAACAACAAGAGAGAAGTGATTCATCACATACAAGGAATTTTTAATACTTTAACAGATTTCTCATCAGAAACTTTGGAGGCCAGAAGGCAGTGGGTCAATATATTTAAACTGCTTAACAACAACAACAAAATACAAGCCAAGCATCCTATATCTAGCAAACCTGCTCTTTGAGAGTAAGGGAGAAATTAAGACATTCCCAGATAAACAAAAGCTGTAAGAGTTCATTGCTACTAGACCTGTTCTGCAAGAAATGTTCAAGAGAATCCTGCAGGGAAAAATGAAAGGACACTTGACAGTAACTCAAAAGTTATATGAAGAAATAGAAATTTCATTAAAATTAAATAAATGGGAAGTTATAAAAGCTAATATTATTGTAATAATTTGTAACTCTATTTTTTGGTTTTTACATGATTTAAGAGAACAATATATTTTTTAAAATTATAATTCTAAAAACTAGAATTATGGTAACTTTGGTTTGTAATTCCACATACTGTTTAATTTAAAAGACAAGTATATTTAAAATATTAGATTGTGTTTTGGGGGCACACAGTGTATAAAAATGTAATTTTGTAACATCAACAATTAAAAGGAGTTGGGATGGAGCTGTAAAAGAGGAGTTTTGTATGTTAATGGAGTTAAACTGGCATAAATCCACAATGGAGTGCTTTAACTTTAGGATGTTAAATGTAATCCCCATGGTAACCACAAAGGAAACAGCTACAGAGTATACACAAAAGGAAATGAGAAATGAATTTAAATGTTTCACTATAAAAAATCAACTAAACACAAAGAAGACAGTAATGCAGGAAATGATTTAAAAGTTATAAAGCAGGGATGCCTGGGTGGCTCAGTTGGTTAAGTGTCTGCCTTCAGGTCATGATCCCAGGGTCCTGGGATGGAGTTCTGCATCAGCCTCCCTGCTCAGCGGGGAGCCTGCTGCTCCTCCTGCTAGTGCTCACTCGCTCTCTCTCTCTGACAAATAAATAAATAAAATCTTTTTTAAAAAAGTTATAAAGCATATAGAAAACAAATAGCAAAGACAGAAGTAAGGCCCTCCTTCTCAGTAATTACTTTAAATGTAAATGGATTAAACTCTCCAATCAAAATACAGAGATTTGCAGCATGGATAAAAACACAGAATCCAACTATATGCTATGTAAAATAGACTCACATTAGATTCAAAGACACAAATAGACTGAAAGTGAAAAGATGGAAAAAGATATTCCATGCAAATAGTAACCAAAAGAAAGGAGTGGTGACTATCTTAATATCAGACAAAATAGACTTTAAATCAAAAAAAGTTTAAAAAAGACAAAGGACATTATGCATTAACAAAAGATTCAATGAAGTAAGAAAATATAACAAACATTTATGCATCTAATAATAGACCAGCAAAATATATGAAGCAAAAAAATGACAGAATTGAGGAATATACATATATGCCATAGACATATATAGCTTTACTATAACAGTTGCAGATTTCAATACCCCATTCTCAATAATGGACAGAATAACCAGACAGAAATAAATAAGGAAATACAGGACTTGAACAACACAATAAATCAATTTGATCTAACAAACACAGAACATTCTACCAAATAATAGCAGCATTCACATTCTTCTCAAGTGCACAAGGGACATTTTCTAGGACAGACCATATATTTGGCCACAAATTATGTCTCAATGTATTTTGAAAGACAGTTATCATACAAAGTATCTTATCAAAGCACAACAGGATGAAGTTAGAAACCAACAACAGGTAAATTTACATATTTGTGGAAATTAAATAACATACTCCTAAACAATCAATGGATCAAAGAAGAAATTACATGGGAAATTAGGAAAATGAAAACTAAAACACAACGTATCAAAACTTACAGAAAGCAGTGAAAGCAGTGTTAAGAGGGAAACTTAGAACTATATACCCATTAAAAAAAAGAAAGATCTCAAATCAATATCTAACTACAACTTACAGAACTAGTAAAAGAAAACAAACTAAACCCAGAGCTAGAAGAAGATTAGAACAGACATAAAAGAAATAGAGAACATAAAAACAATAGAGTAAATCAATGAAATTAAAGATGATTCTTTGAAAAGATCACCCAAATTGGCAAATCTTTAGTTAGATGGATTGAGAAAAAAATTACTTTTGGTAATTTAGAAATGAGATGAGGACACTACTACTGATTCTACAGTACTATGAACAATGAGTCATAGTTTATAGTCATGTTTGATAACCTGATGAAACTGACAAATTCCAGGGGTGCCTGGGTGGCTCAGTCGTTAAGCGTCTGCCTTCAGCTCAGGTCATGGTCCCAGGGTCCTGGGATCGAGCCCTACATCGGGCTCCCTGCTCAGCGGGAAGCCTGCTTCTCCCTCTCCCACTCCCCCTGCTTGTGTTCCCTCTCTCACTGTGTCTCTCTCTCTGTCAAATAAATAAAATCTTAAAAAAAAAAAGACAAATAATGTCTGATTTTACCTATATGAGATACTTACAGAAGTCAAAATCATAGACAGAAAGCAGAATGGTGGTTGCCAGTGGCATGGTGGGGGTACAGGTTGGTTATGGCTTAATGGGTATGGGTTTCAGTTCTACAAGATGAAAAGAGTTATGGAGGTTGATGGTGGTGACGGCTGCACAACATTATGAATGTATTTAATACCAATGAACTGTACACTCACAAGTGGTTAAGATGGTTAATATTGCTTTTTGCGTATTTTACCATACATAAAAAATTTGTAGTAAGCTCAAGTCTTTTTTATACTGCTTAAGCATTTATTATCCTAAAAAAGGATATCATTCAAAATTGAATGACTGATTAGGTCAATAATGAAACCGTTCCAATATTGCTCCAATGTTATCAGAAAAGTGTACTGCAAGAATTTTATTTCTCTAGGTTGTGTAAATTATGTACAACAATTCTATTTGTTGTCAGTATACATAAGGAGAGGAAATACAAGCTATACATAAGCTTTGTAAGTAACGCACTGTTTTTGATAGTTTTTGTACATGGAACCATAGAATGAAGACTACTGAACTGACAGACTGCCCATGTGGTTTAGTTTTAGTTCATACTGCTACTTAATGTAACCTTAGACAAACAGCTCAACATCTTTAGGCTTCAGTTTCATTAGCTGTAAAATAAAAGCACTGCAATAAATTAACTCCAAAGGCACTTTCAGTGTCACAATTCTGTGAGGTTACATTATAAAGGACACAATGCTCCAATAGTTAAATAAAAAGAAAAAAAAAAGGGTCCTGCACTGGACACAGGGATAAACATGGGTTTTACTTAATCTCTGTTATTAACACTTCACAGTATAAATACTGTTATCCATTACATTTATAACAGCAATACGGTTCTGAGATGCTTTATCATAGTCCAAACTAAGTGAATAAATTCTGCTCAAAATTTTAAAATCCTGAACTGTTGCTCGTAAAATGTGGAATTTATAAGGATTTATAAATTCCCAATCCCTGAAGTATTTAAATATATAACAGACACTAACTAATACGTGCATTGTATTTAGAGAGACAAAGACCAAGAGAAAAATTCTCTACCAGATATGCCATTTATAGGAAAAATTAAAGAAAAAAATATTTTCTTTGTTATTTTCTTTTGATGTTTATTTTTAGGCTTAAAACTAAAGATGTCTTCTTCCTGACTGTATGTACTGTTGAGTTTTAAAAAAATTGATATTTTTAACAATAGGGAGAAAGTGCTCTATGAAAAACAATGTATGATTTTTTTCTTTCTCTTCAAATAGTTTTAATACTATAGGAGGCATGAGGATACAGGTTAAGTCTGTGGGTCTAAAGTGAGAAAAATGGGGGTTTAAATCTTTTTTTTTTTTTAAGATTTTATTTATTTGAGAGACAGCGAGAGAGAGAAAGCACAAGAGAGGGGAGGGTCAGAGGGAGAAGCAGACACCCCGCTGAGTGGAGGAGACCAATTCGGGGCTCATGACCCGAGCAGAAGGCAGATGCTTAACTGCTGAGCCACCTAGGCGCCCCATGGGGCTTTAAATATTAAAAAAATTCTACCTCATACTTAGCTGTGTGATCTTGGGTAAGTTATTTAACTTATTCCAACTTCAGTTCCTCATCTGTGAAATATGGGGACTCATAATAGTACCTACCTCATAGAATTAGGAGGATTAAATTAGGTAATACAGGTGAAGCAACGAGCGCTGTAACTACTCAATGCATTGTATCTTTTATTATAATACAAATTATTTTTAAAAATAGGAACTATCCATGTGCATTATTCTGGTTTAAAAACTGATGTAACTGAACATTTTAAGCAAATCATTCTCACAATTTACAGATAACTATTAGCACAAATTATAGTAAGGAATATTGTAATGTTTGCTAATTTGTGTCAAAGGATAGTATTTTGAGATACACTCTTCTTAGCCAGCAGGTGGAGAAGAAACGAAGTATAGTTTATCAGTGTATTTCAGGACACTTAAGGAAAAAAAAAAGTTTTCTTTGTGAATAGCGTGATAATCAGCTTTAATAATTTTTAAGGATACTGTCCCTATTTCTATCATTAAGAGAAATAAATACAGATGGTAACTTTGCCATCTGTGATTTATCATCATTTTTAAAAATCATACAAAAATTTCAACCTTGAAACGTGAGGAAAAAATAGAAAAATAATTATACTGAATTTTGAAACAGTGGTCATCTTGATTCATTACTCATGTTTTCCTGTCCATGTTCTTTTTCACTGGTCAAAATACAGAATACAGTTATTCGGTTATTCACAAATAAACATAGAATTAGGGCAATATTTAAATGGCATTAGAAGAATGTGTAAATATCATTCCTTATTTAATATCTCCTTACTGTTTAAAATCCAAAATTATTCATACTACTGTCTAGATTTAGTTACTTTAAAAGTTATTATATAAACGACACACATACATTCTTATAGTAAAAATTCCAAATATAGAATAGAGTAAAAGTTAAAATCCTCCATTTCTTCTAGACCAGTCCTTTCTTCAAAGGTTATCTTTATCCATTAATAGATGTGTGACTCTTCCAGATCTTTTCTTATATATTTAAAATTTAAATGTATATATTTAAATTATACATATATTAAAAAAATATATATATATACATGTACACCCATATATGTGTATATACACACACCCCACACACAGGTTTGTTTTCATCAATATGATGAAACTATACATATTTTCTGCTTTCTTTACTTAACAGTATGTGTTGGGAGACTTTTCCATGTTACTGCATATAGGTCTTCCTCACTCTTTATAGTTGCACAGTATTCCTGAATATATCATAATTCATTTACTCTTTAGTATTGAACAGTATTGAATAGTTTCTATTTTTTGCTGTTACAGTTACAAAATGACTACCCTTATACATATATTTGGGTACATGAACAACCATTTTCGTCAGATAGGAATAAAAAGGAGGTTTTATTCCAGTATACTCTTTCATACTGTGATTTTGGTTTTATGATGTACATGTAGTTCAAATATACATAACTGCATTTACAGAAGTGGGGGTGCTCCTGGGTGGCTCAGTTGGTTAAGCATCCGACTCTTGGTTTTGGCTCAGGTCATGATTTCAGGGTTGTGAGATGGAGCCCCGAGCTGGGCTCTACTGCTCAGAGGGGAGTCTGCTTGAGATACTCTCTCCCTGCCCCTCTGCCCCTCCTCCTGCTAACAATCTTAAAAAATACATAAAAGAAAAGGAATGGAGTATGCACATTAAAATTTTGATAACTGCCATCCTCTCCTCAAAAACACTGATCAATTTACACGTATAAACATTCTATGAGAGTGCTTCACTTCTAGGCCTTACAAAAATGAAAAACTAAACATAAATCGGACATAAGGACTACTGTGGATCTATTAATAATCTCTCCAGTAATTAAACTGTGATAATCTGTTATCAAGGCTCAGTGACTTCAGGTATAAAGTGACATATGTGGGTGTGTGCACACATGTGTATAACTATGTATGAATTTGAATGTTAACAGTGGTGATAGAATTAAGGAAGAATTTTAAATGGTTGTTTTGCTTACTTCTACAATGAACATATATTACTTGAATAATAAGAAGAGTTGTTAAAAAATTAGTTTGTCATCAGCAGGACAACTCGTTGCAGGCTTGACCCAAAAGTCGGGAGTGGTAGGACAAAAGGGGTCAGGGTGGATCTTCTGTGGGTGGATCTCTAAGAGCTACTGTGAGTGTGGCTCACAGACCCACGCCAGCCTCTGAATTGCATGTTACCAGATGAAATAAAGAAACTGAGAGTGGTCAGAAAGTCCTGCAGCAATGTGACACTCTGCGTACACAAACACACCATCAGTGGGATTATAGTTTGTATGGTACATCTTTGTTGTTTGTTTTCCTTTCTCTAGTAAGTCACTTTTACTTTATAAAAGTAATGGCCCACGTACTGGAAACAAATTTTTAAAAGGTTCCTCACCACTGAAAATGGCTCTAATCTTGATTTAGTCTTAGGATCAGGCCCAGGAGTTACATTCAGCTGATTTTGTGCCGAACGTTCTAGAAACTGCACCTATACAGCAGTCCCTGAAACCCCCGTACACATACCAGACGCCAGTTGTAAGGGTCTTAATCTTGGTCGAGTTCTTACTCTGACGTCAGTCTCCTTGTTTGGATGGGGCTTTGTAGGGCGGGTGTTGGGAATGAGAGGCAGATTTTCACATTTCATTAATATCATACAGCAATTAAAAACTGTTTTGAATAAATACTTATTGAAGAGAAGGCTAAAAATTTTACATATTATATTAATTTATTATTGTTTTGAGCACAAAGCTGAATGAAATGGAGGGAGCCATTCACATACCTGAAGAACTCTGTAGGCAGACAGAACAGCAAAAGTGAAGACACAGAAATAGGAGGCTGGAAGAAGGCCAGCGTGACCACAGCCAAAGAAGAGAAGAGGTAGGAGATCGAAGTAGAGAGCTAGTGTCACCAGAGATCACACGGGCCTTCCATTTGAAAAGTGAGAATTTTAAGTGTGATGGGTAGCTATTGGATGGTTATACCAGAGCAATAACATGATCTCACTTGTGTTTTTTTAAGTATCATTCTGAAGGGGGGCAAAAGGAAACAAAAAAACTAAGCTTGCTCTGGCTCATCCATGAATAATTATGCAATCATACTAGGTATATATTAGTATTAACTCTACCAATATGTGTTACAATAGTAATACCCTGTAATTATATACTCTATGATAATATCACCCGTGATGATATGAATTTGGATGTAACATGATTGCTGACTAGCTCCTGTCTCCAAAGTAGACTGACTCTGGATATTTAGTTACTTTGGATTAAATCAATGTTATATTGTATGCAATTAAATTTCTGAATCCTACTTAGTATTATGGCAGGATTTCTCTGTTTTAATTAGGAAGATGAGGGGACAGGATGAGTGTGTCTAAGTATGTATGTGTGTTGTGGCACTTTGGTGTAAGAGGTTTGTATTATAGAAAATTATCAGATAATAACTACATCTAAAAGAAATCAAGAACAAATAGAATAACATGTTATTTAAAATATGGAGATAATACTTGATATTTAAAGAAAAGGAGGGGGGGACCTGGCTGGCTCAGGTGGTAGAGCATGCAACTTTTAATCTCAGGATTATGAGTTCGAGCCCTACACTGATTGCGGAGCCTACTTAAAAATTAAAAATAAGATAACATAAAATAAAATATGGAGTTAAAAACCTAAAGAAATGCATGTGCAATAAAGAAGATAAACCAGAACGGTGGGATAAAGAACGATCAGGGCTATGTTAGCACAAGTAGTCAGCAAAGGCCTCTCTACTGAGGAGACATTAATTTTCATGATGCAAAGAAGCAACTACAGGAAAATTGTAGAAGAGAGTTCTAGGCACAGGGAATAGAAGATAAAAACGCTCTGAGATAAGGAGCTTGGTGTGTTCAAGTGGCTGAAAGAAGGAAAGCAGTGTTGTTGGAGCTTAGAGAAGAGGCAGAAGTATGGGAAAAAAGGTCAAAGAGGTAGGCAGGAGCCATACTATAATTATATGGGAAACCGACTACAAACTTCTGGTTTGGATGGTGTACCACAGCTGGCTTCTATTAGCTGACTGGAACCAAAATTTAAACTTTCAAGAATTTTATAAGCTAGTTTTTAAACAGTGATTACTAAAAAATATTTAAGCTTACAAATAAATAAAATAAAGGTAACAAATACTAAAAGTTTATCACCTACTAATTATCTTACTCTTATAGGGGATCATAATGTACCACCTTAAAATATGCCAGTTTGGCATAAGGATTATTTTGAGCTAAAGGCAATCTAGAAAGAACAAATGCACAAAAAGCTCTCTACCCTCCCCATCTGCCTAAAAGTGAGACACAAATTTCCCTTTGTTGTCTCTCTCCTTTACTGTACCAACAGGAGAAAAATAAGCATTATCACCAGAGATAAGAAGTCAGCACTGAGATGGGTCTTTACAAACAAACCTTACTAAAATAACCCTTACCTTTAATAGTTTCCCTAGATATTTACCTTCCCATAATTTACCACCTCTAGAAGCCCAAAATCCTTTCCTTTGTCTAGTCACTTCACAAATTTATCACCCTTTGGTAAAATGGTATATAAAACCCTGAGTCTAACCTCCTCTTTGGGTTTTAAATTCCTTTTCTTTCTTTTTTTTAAAGATTTTATTAATTTTGAGAGAGAGAGCACAAGCGAGCACAGGGGCAAGGGGTGGTGCCAGAGGTAGAGGGAGAATCTCAAGAAGGTTCCCTGCTGAGCCCAATGTGGCGCTCCATCTCATGACCTTGAGAACATGATCTGAGCTGAAATCAAGAGTCAGACGTTCAACTGAATGAGCCACCCAGGCGCCCCTGGGTTTTTTTGTTTTGTTTTGTTTTTTTAAAGATTTTATTTATTTATTTGAGAGAGAGGATGAGACAGAGAGAGAGAGCATGAGAGGGGGGAGGATCAGAGGGAGAAGCAGACTCCCTGCTGAGCAGGGAGTCCGATGTGGGACTCGATCCCGGGACTCCAGGATCATGACCTGAGCCGAAGGCAGTTGCTTAACCAACTGAGCCACCCAGGCGCCCTGCCCCTGGGTTTTTAATTCCTTTTCTGTGAGACCCCTATGTGCATGTAAAATTGAAATATTAACATCAAATACAATTTGTTTACCATTTCTCTGGTTAGTCAGTCTTTTGTCAGTTTAATTTGTGGGTCCCAATTATAAACCTAAGATAGTAGAGAATATGTTTTTTCCTTCCCTACACTACATTTTATTACTATTTATTTCTTGAGGTTATTTATGTTCACTGCAGTGGCATTGCTGATAACTGTGGCTGGATTCTTTGTTGTGGAGGCTGTCCCGCATATGGCAGGATGTTTAGCAGAATCCCTGGACTCTATCCACTAGATGCCAGTAGCACAGCTGTGACAACCAAAAATGTCCCCAGACATTGCCAAATGTCCCCTGGGGAGCAGGATCACCGTGGTTGAGAACTACTAGCCTCCATGTGCTACCTACTGGTATCTGCATGGTGGAAATAATATATTATGGTGCACTAGGGCACATTTCTTCCCAATACCTGAGGTTACTTTGGTATCTTGAAATTCCCCACGGCCAGGGTATTTTCATCACAAAAACTGACAAACAGTACAAATCAGGTCTTGATTTACTGTTTTGCTGGTTGTCTAGATTGAAGAAAGTGATGGTGAAAATATTAACGGACGCTACATTTATACACGTGTCATGTATGTTACCGTTACATTATGGGTAGCACAAAATCCTGACACAGTATCTTCCAGGATTCAACATTAACCTGATTCAGAAACAGGTCACTCACATCACTGAGGAATGATGATATTCCGCATATTTCAAGAAAGAGAATGTGCTCAGTTGTGTCAAATGCACAAGGAGGGTCAAGTAAATTGAGAATAAAGAACTAGATTTGGCCAGATAAAGTCACTGGTAGCCTTGTTAAGTACTGTTTACAGCAGAGTAGCAAGGAAGAAAGCCTGACATGGGTTAAGGAGAAGTCAAGGTCGAGACAGTAAGTACAATAACACCTGCTTAGAAGCAGAGTTACAGAGCGACAGCTGGTGGGCAGGAATGGACTCCAGGGGTGTTTTTTTTAATATGAGAAACATTAAAGCATATTAAGATGTTGTTAGGTATGATCCCATAGTGAGGGAGAAAATAAAGGTGCCAGAGAGGCATTAACTGAAGGGTGGAAGTCTTTTGAGTACATTTAAGAGAACACAGTCTGGAGAAGAGAGCGGGTAGGGGCAGTTGGTGGCATTCTAGATGAGCAGTGATACCGGTTTCACAGGGTTATTATGAGGCTCTAAATTAACCAACGTGAAAACACTGCTTCATTTGTAAGATCCTAAAAAGTACCACTGAACCACTGCTCAAGTAATGAAGGAATTTACTACATCCAGGTTCCACTTGCAGATTCAGAAATGGAAGATTTTTTATCTATCTCAAACCAATAATTTTTATTTTAATAGATTATGGCTCCGCTGATCTTTTATCTTCATAAGAAAAAGCCCCCAAGATAAGTCTTTGAATTCTCAGTATCACTTACTTTAAAAGCTGGGAAAGAGTGGGTTATTCTGTGTCCAGAAGGGAAAAGGGGATGCATGTTGGGGGGCAGTCTAAAGAGTGAACTGAGGAGTTAGAAAAGATGGCGGAGGAGTAGGGGACCCTATTCCAACTGGTCCCCTGAATTGAGCTGGATATCTACCAGACCACTCTGAACACCCACGAAATCAGCCTGAGCTGTAAGAAGATAGATCTGGATCTCTACAAACAGAATATCACAGGTGGTTGGTTTCGAGGTACGAAGCGGGGAGCCGTGATTGCGCAGGCGCAAATTGGAAGATAAACGGAATGGGGAGGGAGCCAGCTGTCATGATCCTACACCGACGGTGAGCGAAAGCCTCCCGCGCTGGGGATGGGGCACAGACTCACAGACCAATAGCAGTGGGGAAAGGACTTTAGGGAAGCCCCCTGGGACGGAAACCCGAGGCGGGGCCACGCGTGTGAACTGGGGGCAGCTGGTGGTTTTAGAAGCACAAAGGGCAGAGATGTGCCCCAACCTGGAGCCAAGGACTGGGAGTGCTGCTGAGGGGTGCACAACCCAGGACACCGCAGTTTATAGCAGCACAGACAGAAACAGAGATAGCGTGGCCTGGAGAACTCACTGAAGAACAGACTGCGATCTCTGTTCTGAGGCAGAGGGTTGGAAATGGTCTCTTCTGCTCTCTCTTGGAAGAGATGCAGAAAGCTGCCAGGTAAAGCTGCCAGAGAACAAAAGCCCCAAAAAACCAGTTTTCACTGAGCCCATCCCCCACCCCCAGAAGGGGCAGGGCAACTCTGCCCAAACAGGGTGGCCTGAGTAACAGCGCAGCAGGCCCCTCCCCCAGAAGACAGGCTGGGAGAACAAGAGGCTGACAACCCTAAGGTCCCTACAAAACAGGTGCATCTTGGTTGGGTAGTGGTCAATAATTTGGACTCTATACATTCCTTCAACCACTCCTCGACAGAATGACTAGGAGGAGGAACCCCGAAAATAGGAAAGAATCAGAGACTGTGACTTCTGCCACCGATTTACAAATGGATACAGATATAATCAAGATGTCGGAAATGGACTTCACGGTAACAGTTATGAAAATGATAGCTAGAATGGAGAAATCGATTAATGGGAACATAGAGTCTCTAAGGGCAGAAATGAAAGCTAAACTGGCAGAACTTAAAAATGCTATCAATGAGATCCAATCTAATCTAGGTACTCTAACAGCTAGGGTAAGTGAGGCAGAAAAACGAATTAGTGATCTAGAAAACAAATTGATAGAAAAGAAGGAAAAAGAGGAGGCCTGGGAAAAACAGCTAAAAATCCATGGAAACAGAATTAGAGAAATAAGTGACTCCATGAAACGTTCCAATGTCAGAATTATTGGGATCCCTGAAGGGGTGGAGAGAGAGAGAGGACGAGAAGATATATCTGAGCAAATTGTAGCTGAGAACTTCCCTAATCTGGGGAATGAAACAAACATTTGTGTCCTAGAGGCAGAGAGGACCCCTCCCAAGATCAAGGAAAACAGGCCAATACCCAGCACGTATTAGTAAAACTCACAAATCTTAGAACCAAGGAAACCATCTTAAGGGCAGTTAGGGGGAAGAGATTCCTTACGAACAGAGGGAGGAACATCAGAATAACGTCAGACCTATCCACAGAGACCTGGCAAGCCAGAAAGGCCTGGCAAGACATATTCAGGGTACTAAATGAGAAGAACATGCAGCCAGGAATACTTTATCTGGCAAAGCTGTCATTTAGAATGGATGGAGAGATGCAGAGCTTCCAGGACCAGCAGAAACTGAAAGAATATGTGACCACTAAGCTGGCCCTGAAAGATATATTAAGGGGGGGGGGGGTTTCCTATAAAAGGAGAAAAACCCCAAGAGTGATATAGAACAGAAATTTACAGAGACAATCTATAGAAACAAGGACTTCTCAGGCAACATGATGACAATAAATTCATATCTTTCAATAATCACTCTCAACATGAATGGCCTAAATGCTCCCATAAAACAGCACAGGGTTGCAGATTGGATAAAAAGACAGGACCCATCCATATGCTGTCTACAAGAGACTCATTTTGAACCTAAAGATACATCCAGACTGAAAGTGAAGGGATGGAGATCCATCTTCCATGCCAATGGACCTCAAAACAAAGTTGGGGTAGCAATTCTTATATCAGACAAATAAGATTTTAAGCTAAAGACTGTAGTTAGAGACACAGAGGACACTATATCAGTCTTAAAGGGTCTATCCAACCAGAAGATCTACAATTGTAAATATCTATGCCCCCAACATGGGAGCAACCAACTACATAAGCCAGCTGTTAACCAATATAAAGAGTCATGTTAATGATAGTACATTAATTGTAGGAGACCTCAATGCTCCACTCTCAGCAATAGACAGATCATCTAAGCAGAAAATCAACAAAGAAACAAGAACTTTGAATGACACACTGGACCAGATGGACCCCATAGATATATACAGAACACTCCACCCTAAAACAACAGAATACTCATTCTTCTCGAGCGCACATGGAACTTTCTCCAGAATAGACCACATAATTCGTGGTCCACAAATCAGATCTCAACCAATACCAAAAGATTGAGATTATTCCCTGCATATTCTCAGACCATAATGCTTTAAAACTGGAACTCAATCACAAGAAAAAATTTGGCAGAAATTCAAACACTTGGAAGCTAAAGACCACTCTGCTCAAGAATGTTTGGGTCAACAAAGAAATCAAAGAAGAACTTAAACAATTCATGGAAACCAATGAGAATGAAAACACATCGGTCCAAAACCTATGGGATACTGCAAAGGCGGTCCTAAGGGGGAAATACACAGCCATCCAAGCCTCACTCAAAAAAATAGAAAAATCCCGAATTCACCAACTAACTTTACACCTTAAAGAACTGGAGAAAAAGCAACAAATGATGCCTAAGCCATGCATTAGAAGAGAAATAATTAAGATCAGAATAGAGATCAATGAATTAGAAACCAGAAACACAGTAGATCAGATCAATGAAACTAGAAGCTGGTTCTTTGAAAGAATTAATAAGATCAATAAACCACCAGTCAGACTTACACAAAAGAAAAGAGAAAGGACCCAAATTAATAAAATTATGAATGAAAGGGGGGAGATCACGACTAACACCAAGGAAATAGAAACAATTATTGGAAATTATTATCAACAACTATATACCAATAAATTGAGCAACTGGAAGAAATGGATGTCTTCCTGGAAACCTATAACCTCCCAAGACTGAAACAGGAAGAAACTGACAACCTGAATAGGCCAATAACCAGTAACAAGATTGAAGCAGTGATCAAAAACCTCCCAGAAAACAAGAGTCCAGGGCCTGATGGATTCCCTGGGGAATTCTACCAAACATTCAAAGAAGAATAATACCTATTCTCCTGAAGCTGTTTCAAAAAATAGAAACAGAAGGAAAGCTTCCAGACTCATTCTATGAGGCCATCATTACCTTAATCCCCAAACCAGGCAAAGACCCCATCAAAAAGGAGAATTTCAGACCGATATCCCTGATGAATATGGATTCCAAAATCCTCAACAAAACCCTAGCTAATAGGATCCAACAATACATTAAAAAGATCATCCACCACGACCAAGTGGGATTTATCCCCAGGATGCAAGGGTGGTTCAACATTCGCAAATCAATCAGTGTGATAGAACACATTAATAAGAGGAGAGAGAAGAACCATATGGTCCTCTCAATTGATGCAGAAAAAGCATTTGACAAAATAGAACATCCTTTCCTGATTAAAACTCTTCAGAGTATAGGGGTAGAGGGAACATTCCTCAAGTTCATAAAATCCATCTATGAAAAACCCACAGCAAATATCATCCTCAATGGGGAAAAGCTTAGAGCCTTTCCCTTAAGATCAGGAACACGTCAAGGGTGCCCACTCTCGCCACTGCTGTTCAACATAGTACTAGAAGTCCTAGCAACAGCAATCAGACAACAAAAAGAAATAAAAGGTATTCAAATTGGCAAAGAAGAAGTCAAACTCTCTCTCTTCACAGATGACATGATACTTTATGTGGAAAACTCAAAAGACTCCACTCCCAAATTACTAGAACTCATACAGCAATTCAGTAATGTGGCAGGATACAAAATCAATGCACAGAAATCAGTTGCTTTCTTATACACTAACAACGCAACTGTAGAAAGAGAAATTAGAGAAATGATTCCATTTACAATAGCACCAAAAACCATAAGATACCTCAGAATAAACCTAACCAAAGAGGTAAAGGATCTATACTCTAGGAACTACAAAACACTCGTGAAAGAAATTGAAGAAGACACAAATACATGGAAAAACATTCCATGCTCATGGATGGGAAGAATAAACACTGTTAAAATGTCTAGGCTGCCCAGAGCAATCTATACCTTCAATGCCATCCCAATCAAAATTCTAATGACATTTTTCAAAGTGCTGGAACAAACAATCCTAAAATTTGTATGGAATCAGAAAAGAGCCCGAATCGCCAAGGAAATGTTGAAAAAGAAAAACAAAGCTGGGGGCATCACGTTGCCAGATTTCAGCTATATTACAAAGATCACCAAGACAGCATGGTACTGGCACAAAAACAGACATATAGACCAATGGAACAGAATAGAGAACCCAGATATGGACCCTCAACTCTATGGTCAAATAATCTTAAACAAAGCGGGAAAAAATATGCAATGGAAAAAAGACAGTCTCTTCAATAAATGGTGCTGGGAAAATTGGGCAGCTATATACAGAGGAATGAAACTCGACCATTCTCTAACACCATACACAAAGATAAACTCAAAATGGATGAAACACCTCAATGTGAGACAGGAATTCATCAAAATCCTAGAGGAGAACATAGGCAGTAACCTCTTTGACATCGGCCACAGCAACTTCTTTCAAGATACATCTCCACAGGCTAGTGAAACAAAAGCAAAAATGAACTTTTGGGACTTCATCAAGATAAAAAGCTTCTGCACAGCAAAGGAAACAGACAACAAAACAAAGAGGCAACCCACAGAATAGGAGAAGATATTTGCAAATGATACTACAGATAAAGGGCTGGTATCCAAGATCTATAAAGAACTTCTCAAACTCAAAACCCAAAAAACAAATAATCAAGTCACAATACGGGCAGAAGACATGAACGGACACTTCTCTGAAGAAGACATACAAATGGCTAACAGACACATGAAAAAATATTCATCATCATTAGCCATCAGGGAAATCCAAATCAAAACCACACTGAGATACCACCTTACACCAGTTAGAATGGCAAAAATGGACAGGGAGAGAAACAACAAATGTTGGAGAGGTTGTGGAGAAAGGGGAACTCTCCTACACTGTTGGTGGGAATGCAAGTTGGTACAGCCACTTTGGAAAACAGTGTGGAGGTTCCTCAAAAAATTAAAAATAGAGCTACCCTATGACTCAGCAATTGCACTCCTGGGTATTTATCCCAAAGACACAGATGTAGTGAAAAGAAGGGCCATATGCACCCCAATGTTCATAGCAGCAATGTCCGCAATAGCCAAACTGTGGAAAGAGCCGAGATGCCCTTCAACAGATGAATGGATAAAGAAGATGTGGTCCATATTACAATGGAATATTACTCAGCCGTCAGAAAGGATGAATACCCAACTTTTACATCAACATGGAGGGGACTGGAGGAGATTATGCTAAGTGAAATAAGTCAAGCATATGGTTTCACTTATTTGTGGAACATAAGGAATAGCATTGAGGACACTAGGAGAAGGAAGGGAAAAACGAAGGGGGGGGCTTTGGAGGGGGAGACGAACTATGAGAGACGATGGACTCTGAGAAACAAACTGAGGGTTCTAGAGGGGAGGGGGGTGGGAGGATGGGTTAGCCTGGTGATGGGTATTGAGGAGGGCACGTTCTGCATGGAGCACTGGGTGTTATGACAAACAATGAATCATGGAACACTGCATCAAAAACTAATGATGTAATGTATGGTGTTTAACATAATAAAATAAAATTAAAAATAAAAGCTGGGAAAGAGTATTAAAGCTAATTTGCTGGAATCGGAACCTACACTTTCTCCTTTGTTTTAGTAAATACATCAATGTGTTTTGCGACCTTTTTTATCAGTTTTGTGATTTCACTCTTCCTTTCTTCCTTGTAGCCCTTTATACCGAGGGCTGAGGAGGGCAAACCACCACGAACATGGTGGTGTTAGGAACGCTTTTCCCTGCTCCAGCTCCAAATAACGCAATGGAAGGACAGAAAACCGTGTCATGAGTCGAAGCCGGAAAAAAAAAAAATCCCAGAAAAAAAAAGGGTGAGGTGGGTTAACAAGTTATTTCGCCCTCGGCCTCAAGGGGGAGAAACCAGGCCTCTGCGGAGGTGCGAGGAGGGGGGCTCGGGGGGTGGCAGGACGAGCGGGGAGCGCGTCCAGCCCCAGCGGGTGGGGGTGTGTTGGGGGGGGTGTCAGTCGTGGGCAGCGCTGGAAACCAGGAGCTGGAGGCCGCGGAAGGGAGCGCTTCAGGGACACCAAACGTTTTTAAGGGGTGGGATGGGCAGCGGAACTCAAGGGCAGGGGGACTTTAGGGCGCTGGGGAAGGACAGGCTCAGACCAGGCGCCACAAAGGCGAGCGGAACTGCTGTGGTACTGGCGGAGAGGGAGGGGACACCATTCCCTTCACCTGTCAATCGCCGCGGTCCCGGGCTCTGCTGGACTCCTCGGTTACACGGCAGACGGAAATGACGCGACTCCACTTCCGTTCTGACCCGCCTCGAGGCCCCGCCCCTAGCGCCGCCTCCCTTAGCACCGCCCCCTCGGCCCCGCCCTTTCCTCCACCCACACCTCACTGTGTCCCGGGGATCCAAAACGGAAAAAAATGTGATAGCTGAACCTGAGGTCTCACTGCGATTATTAATGGCTTTGAGGCAAAGGATTTCGAAAGGGAAACCAAAGTGAATTTCTGCGAACTGGGGCTAAACTTATTACAAAGTCCGGTCACTTCCACCAAGGACTTTAAAGATGTGGGAGAAATACACAAAATCTTTCATATTTAAGTAATTCATTCATTTGTAAATAAGAAAACGGATCCTTTTAGTGATTTGGCAGCTAGTGCTCAGGATCAAAGAATAAGTGACAGGGGACTGTAGTCCAATGCTATTTCTAGATTTAAGCTCTTTAGCTGGTAAAGCCTAAACCAGTTTTATTTTACTTTTTAAAATTGAGGTATAATTGACATATACCATACGTTAGTTTCAGGTGTACAACATGATTTGGTACTTGTTTATATTGCTAAATGATCACTACAATAAGTGTAGTTAACCTGTCACCATAGGTAGTTACAGCAAAACCAGTATAATGGTGATCTGAACCAGCTAAGACACTGTACTTTGCGTATTTTCACCTGAAATAAGAGAAAATAATGGTGTCAAGCCCAAATTTCTTTCCCCATAATATTAGATTTCTACCTACTAGGGATTGATTGGTAGTGATAGAAGTTTGGGTTCATTTATTCATGAAGACACAATAAAATTAAAATTAGACCAACACAGTTACAGAAATACCAGGGCTACAGGTGGTTACAATCTTTCTTATTTTTTTTAAAGATTTATTTATTTATTTGAGAGAGAGCACCGTGCAAGCAGGGGGAGGGGCAGAGGGAGAGAGAAAATCTCAAGCAGATTCCCCACTGAGATTGGAGCCCACCCAGGGCTCAATCTCAGGACCCTGAGATCATGACCTGAGCCGAAACCAAGAGTCGCGGCTCAATCCACTGCGCCACCCAGGTCCCCTGGTGGTTACCGTCTTTCTTAAAAACAGAAATTATCTTTTTCAAAATTTTATTTAGAAAATTTACTTCATTTAAAAAGTGTATATAATATGTCCCATGATATAAAATTCTAGACAGAGTAGATTTAAAAACAGCATAATGGAAAATATAAATATCCATTTTCTTATGTATATCTTTTGTGCACTTACAGTCTTTTCCCGGGTTTACATTTTTCTTTATTTTACAATCTGATTCTTACTTGTAGCAAAAACAAATATCATAGACAGGTATATAGCAAAAAGTAAAAATTCCCTTCTCTCCATCTCTTCCTCAGATAGTGGTAAAATCCTTCCAAACTTTCAACCACACAAATATATTTTTGTTTTTTACATTCATGGTTTCACATTATACATGTTGTTCTGTAACTTAGTTTTTTCACTGAATACTGTAATGGAAATCTTTCATGATAGTACATTTAGGGCTGCTTTTTAAAAATAGTTGTATTACATTCCTTTATATATCAATAACTACTTAACTAGTTCCCTCATGAAAGCTAATCAAGGTGCTTCCAACATTTTACTAATAAAAACAATACAGCAACAAACATGCTGGCAGCTTATTTAGATAAATTCACTTATTGTATTTACCTGCATACTCCTCTCTTCCTTTTAAAAATCAGATTTTTTAAGGAAAGTTGAAGTATTAAAAACAACTAATGGAATATGTAGATATTGTGTGAATTCGAAGGGAAAAAAAGTCAGGGTTTTAGTAAAACGATTTTATTAAGTTATATTCGTGTCAACAAACCAGAAAGCCATGTAAAACTAACTCTTTTTAAAGACTATGACTGTGCTGGGCGGATGGAAAGTTATCTAGATTGACTGCTGACTCCCTATGGAGTTTTTTGAGGGCTCCACTTACTTTCTTAAACACATCCTTTTCCGGTTCTAAGCTCAGAAGCTGCGTGGTGTATCTCAGTTCACTTTTAACTATCGGACTTGTTTGGCAGCAGATGATAGACATTTTAAAAATTTAAGATGTTTCTAACAAGATGCCATCAGCCACAAGGAAGGACCCGGGGTTGGTGGGCAGGCTGGTGTGAAGGAAGGCAAATTTTCTTTCAATAATCTCAGCTTTGACAAGCCCCAAACTCCATGTACAATATATGCAGGACATGGATTCATTAGTGTATGGTCCTAGTACAGCTGCCCTTTATTTTATACTGATGACCTTGTACTTTTGTGGGTGTACAATTGGTGGGTGTTTTCCTTGGGTACTTGGTTTTGACGACACTGTTCTCCTAAATGTGGTTTTGCTCTTGTCTAGTTACACAATTCTGTGTTCTTCTTGAACCTTCATAAAAGGATATGACTACTTTAAAGTGGTTACATTGTTTCTCAGATTAAGTAAATATTTCAATTAGGGGAGTAAATATTTTTATACTGGGAGTGTAGCTAGCTCTTGCTTCGGGAGTGTGTTCTTTAGTGGAGTGAATCTTGGATTGGTGGTTTTACAAGGAGTGTGTAATGAATCTCTGGGCTATAAGTCTTAAGTTTTGACCCTGTCCAAAAAGGCAAAGGAAATTTCCAAAGTTTTTCTTGTAGCAATTCACTGAAACAGAGGAGGGGTGCACTCAGGATGCTTGCCTTTCTTATCAGCTTATTGGCGAATTCCCAAGGTACCAGGCTTACTGCTGCTTCTGGCAGATGTTTTCAAGTGTCCCTTTTAAAGATTCAAAAAAGTAGTAGAGATCCCCACCTGACTGTAGTTCCTTCCATCTATTCAATACATAGATAATGAGTGGTACCCACAGAAAGTTCTCATCTACTAATAATCGTGTTGTCCTTGATGGGAGTACCACCCAGATAGATTGGGAATTACTAGCTTATGGCATAATTTCTCCTTAATTTTGTCTCAGTCCTTGATAAAACTTAGCTAAAAAGATACGAGTGAGCTTTAAAAAACGTGGCCTCCACAGTCTCCAAGCTACCTTTAACAAGGGAGCCATCCTTTTCTTCCTTAATTATTCTTATCAGACCTTCCAAGAGGAGGCTTGCTATTACTCAATGTCCAAAGCAGCTTGTAGGAGGTGAAATTACACAGTAAGAGGGGAAGAACCCTGCACAAACATTGTTTCTTCATAATTGGAAGAGGGAGAGGGAAAGTGAACAAGGGATAGCAACAAACTAAGAAATATGGTATAAATCATTTCATAGTGATTTCTTTTTTTTTTTTATAGTGATTTCCATTTTGGCAAGCCTGTCTGCTATGACCCGCAAGTTTTCTGTTTAGAGCAACTGTGATATAGATGATAGCAGTTTTTACACAAAAGAAAAGAATATTCAAAGAGGCCTGTGATACTTGCTCTCATCCTGCTCCGCCCGTCCACGTGTCTCCTGGACCGCGCTGCCTACAGCGCCGCCTCTGTCTGAAGGCTGGCATTGCATGTGTCACTGGCAATCACAGGAGTGTCCGTGTGAGCTGACTTAAAGCTCTTCTCTGAAGGGTCCTTCCCGGTGACACTGGCACAGGGACGTGTTATCATCTGGCTGAGGAACCAGTTCCATCCCATCACGTATTTCGGGTCTGCTGGACTGGCGCTCAGCGTATTTCTGAAATGCGTGTTTGAAGGCAACTGAAAGATTAGTCCACGCTTCGTTCCACTGGACCCTCCCTACCCCACTCAGGCCAGTGTTTCTAGCTGCTGTGTATCTTGAGACTAAAAACCAAAGGTCTGGTTTATTCCGGTCCTGAAGTTGCATTTTAACTTCAGGTTTTAGAGGCACTAAGTGCAATATTTCAGAGTCTAACAAGGAACCCCAATCCACAATTTGATGTGTACCTAGGAAGCCTCCACAAAAGGCACGTCAAGCCAAGGGTCCCTACTTGAAATAGTGGCACCTCTTGGCGTTTATTCTCCACTTATTAATGAATAATTACATTTGTTGAACACTCAAATCAACCAATAGAGATGATAAGCATCTCAAAATAAAGCTGGCAGTCCCCCACACCCTTCCCTTTAGGCTCATAGTCACATACGTTTTGTAAATGGTAACAGACCTGTGTAATGTCCCTCTACTTTAGCCACTGACTGAAATATTCCCTATAAATTAGACTTTGATTCAGTGGTTCTATATACATTTAGCTGTAGATTCCTGGTGTTGGGCCAAACCCAACAAAATACTGACATGAGCACAGGAACCTAATGAGTATTTTAGAGGGAGAAACTCCTACTATTAATATTATAGGTAGACTAACAGAGGGCATACAACTCATTCAAGGGAAAGGCTGATTTTAGTAAATGGTGAAATTTATCATTTTTATTTTTCTATGAGAGGGTAATATCCACAGGCATCTGAAGAAATGTGCTTTTTTTCTGTCCACAGAAAAATAAGTTTAGGTTAAAAACAAAAAAGCATTGTTTCTTTTTTTCTTTTCTTCCTGTCTAGAATTTACTGTGTGAAACACAAGATAGTTACCCAAAGAACCAATTCTTAGATTCCCAATAAACATTTGCACTTCAGTAATTAGGCCTGAGGTGTTAAAACCATTATGAATATATTTCACTTGTTTGTTTTCTACAGCAAACTAAATATCTGCTGTCCATCCTACACTGTGATAGCAAAAGCACGAATCTTTAGTAAGAAGAACAAAGAGGCAGACCTTTTGAGCAGAGAGATGTTAAGGATCTCTAGTCCAACCTCCTTATTTTCTAGATAGGAAGATGGTCTCTGAGGTTCAGAAAATACCTAAATTAGGAATTCCACAAGGCATTTAATAAAAAGACTGGGGAGGTAGGAGGAGCTTTTAATTTGTATTCGCAAGGGTTCTATGCATTGTTTTTCATAACAGTCAGTGGAGATACAAATATGGAGACCACAAAAGGTCTCAGCACTAGTCCCATCTCTCCACAGGCTGGGCCAGTCCTCGGCTTCCAGAGAGTTCCACGGGCTGACGCTCTGAACCCTTTCAGGAAGTGAGGCACTCAGGCCCAGCATGGCGTGAGGACGCCTGAGCCGGCGGGGCAGGGGGTGGGGGGGGTGGGGGGGGACAGCCGGTGGGAACTTACCTGGAGCACTCTGTAATAATAGCAGTAAATCCGGTGGGGCTGCAGTAACTCCCTAGCAGCCAATTGCCCTTCTTTTGCAATCTTCTTGGCTTCTTCATCATTTTCCTGAAAGGGTTAAACACACACACATACACACACACTGAATGAAGAGTACTCCTGTGACCCCCCAAAGAAGGCTACTGGTGCGTATGAAGCAGGACAGAGATGGGGTTGAATGTGACCAGCATGGGACGTGGGACATGAGGAAGATAATTCGGAGCGAGGCTCTGAGAAATCGCCAAGGTACCTTCCTAGAGCCCTGTGTTACATGGAAGTGGTCACACATGTTTGGACCCCGGTCCACAGGCCCGGAGTGCCCTCCCCGCCATACGCACATCAGACATGCAGTCTCTCTTGTGACTACCCCGGTACTGTCCTGGCTACCTGAGAAATTTAGGGCTCATCCTCTGTCCCCCCATCCTATAGCCTCTCTGCTTGATATTAAAATACAATCTGGAGTAGAATGAATCCTTTTTCCTGTTATAACGTCTCTTAAAAACTCCATTTTAATATGCAGCCAGAGCCCAAAAGTTGTCATAAAACGGTACCTATGAAGACCTATCTTATTGCTGTAATCATAAATTCAGCCATTTGCACCCACAGGCTGTTCCTTCAGTACCAGCAATGGTCACTGTTTCTAATTACACTTCGGAAAATAGCTAATATTCTACTGTGCTGCCCTTTAGAAAAGCCCCTGACAAGCAATCCTGACTCTTTATAAAGGGCCACGGAAATGATTCTGCCTCAGGCACCCAGTCATTTGCATACCCGAATATTGCTTCTCAGAAACTTAGAAATAGAATGAAGTCTTACCCGCGGAAGGGTAAATTTTTATAGTTTCATAATAAAACACAACAGCTTTGTAATATGTTTCTTTTTTAAAAAAAGAATTCTTATTTTATGGGAAACTTGTGATTCTTGGGATGTTGTATATAGCATATGCATTCATTGTGTGTTTTTCCTAACTGGAGAAAAGAAAAGGGTATCATAATTGCCTCCAGTGTCTCCTTGTGCATAGAGCACTCTAGCCCTGGGATTTTCAATCTGTCATTTGCATGTGGTGTGTTTTTGCTTGTGTGTATATGCATGAATAGTGATTCCTTCAGAAAAACCTATATTTTAATGTAGAGCATGGAGACTGTGTACATATTCTAAATAATATATATAAGTATATGCAATAATACTGCATTGCATACTTGAATGTTCCTAAAAGAATAGATGTTAAAATTGCTCATCACAAGAAAAATAATTTTTGTAATATGTATGGTAGTGGATGTTAACTAGACTTATTGTGGTGATTATTTTACTGTATATACAAATAGAGTCATTATATTGTACACCTGAAACTAACATAATGCTATGTCAACTATACCTCAAAATAAAAGTAAACTGAGTTCAAAGGAAAAAAAAAAAAGAAAAACCTATATTCTACATAACGCTTGTCTTTAAATCTTCTAAACCTTCTAAAAATCCTCCAAAATGTTGATAAAGGGTATTAAAATGATCCTGGTGTTGATTCTTTAGATATTTCAAGGGAACAAAAATTTCAGGAAATAACATTTCTTTTGACTAAATTATGTCAAGTTAAATTGCGTCATGATGGAACTCATGTAAATAATCCCGGTAAGTTTGTTATTGCCTCAAGAAATTAAAATTGCAGAAAACGTACCTTGGCCCACTTAACTTTCTCTAGTAAATCACTGAGATTTCTTTTAATTGGAACATAATGTTTCCAAGGCTTTAGTGCCACATAGAAATGTTCATAATATGTCGAGTCCTGCTTCAAAACCAAACTGTCGCCCAGCATGAGGTACGGATATCTATAAGCCGCCACGGTCCCATCCACATTCACCTGATACTTGTACTAAAACAGTGAAACAAACATAAACAAAGGAAACACTTAACAGCCATTTGCTTCGCTTCTGCTTGTCATCAACACTGTCATAATAAATATAAAGGAATTATTTTCCACGTTCCGACTTCAGTGTTTAAAAGTTTTATACGTTATTTTGTACCTCACGTTTTCTCTTTGTATTGAAATCATAAACAGCCTTGAGCAGGTCGATTTTAAGAAATACAATGCGTTTAAGGATAAGACAAATAATTTTAGGAAATAGGAATACCTATTTCAACTCTGTGTAGTGGATTCAGGTTTCTGTGACCCGGTAGGAAAATGTTTCAAAAGTAATAGGAATACCTATTTCAACTCTATGTAATGGATTCAGGTTTCTGTGACCCGGTAGGAAAATGTTTCAAAAGCTGTAGGTTTATTAAAGCTGACTCCTGGTAACAATTTACACTTTCATGTATACATTATTTCATTGGTTCCTTCTTCCCAGGTAAGTATGAAAAACGAAAGCCTTATCTCCAGTGTTCAGTTCTAGAGTCGAGGAGACAGAAACCTGGAGAAGTTTAGGGACTACTGTGGTGTTAGCAACACAAGATGTACCCCGTTTACCCATTTGCTGGATTAATAAGCCTCGCTTTGCATTTCAAAATCACTTTTCATGGGAATTAAACCTCACTTGATCATAGTAATGTGAAGCAAGTATTATCATAAGCTCTTTCTTTTTTTCCTCTTTTTGCAAATGAGAAAATCGGTGTTCAGATAAATTTATAAACCTCTATTCTCTGAGCTCAAATCCAACGTTCTTTTCATTATAACACACTGAAACAAACAGGATATACTCACGGATTTAGTCATTAATTTTTTCTTGAGTAATTGGTACCAAAGAGTTCTCTAGCCAGTCAGATTTCGTCACATTGTTCACATCCCTATCATCATGACACAAGTTTATCATTTCATATCCATACAAGAAGACAAAAACGCATACCTTAAAGAAATCAAAGAAACCTATCAATTTAGCTTTTCCAAGCTCCTTTTCTTTCTCTTGGAAAAAGAAATATCCTGTAATTCCTGCATCTAGGAGCTCTGGATTTTCCTTGGACAGCTGTACCAGCTGGAGCCTCTCTTCTCGGCTATCTCTACCTCTGAAGAAAGCTTTCTCTGTTTTATTGATCCAGGAAGGCCCTAGAAGTTTGAAGCCATAAAAAAAAATATGATTATGAACTTGACATTTATAAAAACCGTAAGCATACTCATCTGTAATCTACCATTATCATTTAAGATATTAAAGCTCTTTGATCATCAACTCATCTTCTAAAAAAAGGTGCTATTTCCAAAAAATATGGGATCCAGTACCTTGCCTGAGATACTTTCCAGTTTAGACTTTTAAAAACAGTCCTTTTATTTGCTGTATCACATGAAAGAATGCTCCAATTTCGCCTTTTTTTTTTTTTTAGATTTTATTTATTTATTTGACAGAGAGAGAGAGAGAGAGAGAGAGGACAAGCAGGGGGAGCGGCAGACAGAGGGAGAAGCAGGCTCCCTGCTGAGCAAGGAGCCCGAGGCAGAACTCGATCCCAGGACCCTGGGATCATGACTTGAGCTGAAGGCAGACGCTTAACCAACAAAGCCACCCAGGCGTCCCTAATTTCACCTGTTTTTCTACCTGTGAGAGCTCACTTATTGGATTGTCTGTTGTATGACTTTAGGAGATATCCAAAATAACATTGGATCAAGTTCAAAGCAAAAGACATTCAATGACTTGGCCTACTCACAAGCTTCTTCCATCCTTCGTGCCTCACAATAAAAAACTGAGCTAGGCTTTTGTTCTTAGATTGGGTGACCAGAACAAACTATGTAACTAAGTAACATCTACATCTTTAATCCCTAGGTTGTTCAGAATTTTGAGCACATCACTTTTGAATACAGGGAAGACTTTGTCTAATAAGCTGTGAAATGAAAACATGTATATATAGCCCAACTGTGTGTGTGTGTGTTTCTTTCTAGATAGAATTCTAGAAGAATTAGTCTATTTCTATTATTCTAAAGAGAGGTCATTAGTTAACACCTGTTACTATTTGATAAATCATAAAACAGAAACTGGAGGGGGTCACTTTCTCTAGTATTTTAGCACACTTCCCAGGAATTCACTGTTCCCCAATAAAAAGTCAGTTTTCATTTTATGTTACCTTTAGGTAGTTTGTAAAGAGTCTCTGGTCGCATCTACTAAACGAGTCTGCCAAATCACAATAAACAGGAACAGAGGTTGTAAAGACAGGCAGGGTTTATTCTACTCAGGGAGTTTGGTTTAATTCTAGAGTGTGTTGTGCCATAAATGTAAAGCCATCAAAGGATGGGGGGGCCGGGGAGGAATTCAGATTTTGAAGGATCAAGCAAGGCAGAAAGAGGAAAGGGGAAAATTCCTTACTAAGTGTTGGAGGTAGTAATACCCAAATTCTGCTGCTAGCATAATTCTCTCACATCCCCATATCATTTTATATTTTTCAAAATGCTCTCTTCATCCAGCAATATAAGGGCATCGGAGTCAGCATTAAGTGACAGTTTTACCAAATATATATTTTCAAATGGTATTTACAAATGACCAACTCAAAGGAGACTCAGTTACAGTAGGTTTGGACAACGAGCCCAACCCACATACCTAATTTTTGGATTAGAAGAATCCTACACTGCTCTTTCTTCTTGGTTAGAAAATAAGAACAATGGTATTTAAATATATACTTTTGTTCTCTCCAACTGAACATTCCCTTTTTACCTCTGTTTTTCCTTTGAGAATAAACTTTAATTTACCTGTATTTCCCTGAATAGAGAGGAGATCATTGGTGACACCCCTCATTGCTTCGAGTGTGGAGTGGGTGATGTCATACGTTGGAAGGATAACATCCCGTGAATCCAAGGAGCCGCACCATGAAATGATAGGTAAAGGGCCAGGGGTTTCATTGACTTTTCGATGCTCCAGAGGCCAATCTCCAAGATTAATATAAAATTCTATATCGGGGAGAAGGACCTAAATAAACAAAAGAAGAAACATCAGTGCTGGGAAGACCTCAGTTTTAGGTACTAAATGCTTCCATTCTTTGGCTTCTTAAAATATGCCTGATAAAAGTGAATATGTGAAAACAGCAGAAGAGAGAAGAATGCCTCTCAGTCATCAGCAGTATCAGAAAATCAAGGGTGAGGACGGTACATGGCAAATTTACTTAACCAGGAGGAAGCGCCCTTTGTTCAGAGGTGGCATTTAAAATTGCTTAGTATTGGGGAGCCTGGGTGGTTCAGTCATTAAGTGTCTGCCTTTAGCTCAGGTCATGATCCCAGGGTCCTGGGATCAAGCCCCAAATTGGGCTCCCTGCTCAGTGGGGAGTCTGCTTCTCCCTCTGCCCCTCCCCCTGCTTGTTCCCTCTCTCTCTCGTTCTCTCTGTCAAATAAATAAATAAAATCTTTAAAAAAAATTGCTTAGTATTGGGGTGCCCAGCTGGCTCCGTTGGTGGAGCATCCAACTCTTGATGATGGGGTCGTGAGTTCGAGCACCATGTTGGGCACAGAGATTACTTAATGAAAATTTTTTTTAATTATCAAAATTTCTTATTATTATAGAAGTGGACATGATATGGAAACGTATGAGTAAGTGGCTTCAAGAACCCTTTCTGTCAGCTGCCTACCTGAGAATCGACAAGGTTAGAGGAAGCCCTTCTTTTGCTTCACTATCAAACCTCTGCATCACGTCTACCTTTGCTTCTGGACTCGGCCACTCCGTGTGCATCTCCGTGGTCAATGCCCTACACGAGGCCCTTCTCTCATTTCTCGCCTGGATTGTTGCAGGAGCTTGCTCACTAGGTGTTCTGATACTAGGCTCTCCCCTCTCTGATCTGCTTTCACCTTGCTGTCCAAATTCCTAAAACCCAAATTAATGTCACCACCAAGGTCAATGGAACCTAAAGCCTGCAGGACAAGGTCTAAAGTCCCTGGCCAGAAAGCAAGGCTCTGTTACCGTGTTCCACCTGAGCGTGGGCCAGTAAACTTCAGGCTACTCTCTGAAAATGCAACCCAGTCTCCCATGTACTTCCCTTCTCACTTGGAATATTCTTCTCCTACTTATTCACTTGGCAGTCTCCTTTCTCGTCCTTCGAACCCAGACCGAATGTCACCTCCTCGATGGCTCGCCCTCCTCAGGCAGTTTCACTGGGGGGCCTGCTTTTCTTACAGGCCTACCACGTTGAGGTGCAACTATTTGTATTCACATCCTACTTTAACTTCCAAATAACAAAAAACAAGTCCCACTAGAGTAGGCCGCTCAAAGTCCAGAGACGAGTCTCATTTATCTTGGATTTCTTCCCAGCCACTGGGCAAAGAACCTAGAACAAGAGGGAAGGCCAAGGGGTGTGACGATTCACCCTCCTTGCTTCCCTACTCTCACTTATCAGCCCAATAAACTCCACACCAGGAGTTCTCACTGCAGAACAGGGTTTCTCAATCTCCGCAGGACTGACCTTTGGGTCTGGGTAATTCTTTGCTGTGGGGGCTGTTTCGTGCACTGTAGGATGTGCTGGTAGTAACCCCGAGTTGTGACAACCAAAACTGTCTCTAGACATCGCCCAACGTCCTCTAAGGGACAAATTCGTCACTCGTAAAGATACTGCCATCGTGAGCCCGAGGTGGGAATACAGGCCAGTAGGCCAGGAAGAAAGCACCCCCTTTATGATCAAGTATCTTTAATATGCTCATATGGTGGGCCAGTGGGGATGGTGCGGGGGGGGGGCTGCTATTTAAAATAAGAATTAAAAAATAATAATAATAAAATAAAATAAGAATTGGTTGCAACCCCACATTCAGCACACTTGGGAAATTGTATACCTCATATCACCGAAGTTGACTTTTGGTTTAGAAAACTACCTTGACAGTCTTTCTGGGTGGGAAAGACAGAAAATGCTCATCCTCACCCTTCACTCTGCATGGTCAGGAAGGAGGAAGAACAAGAGGCAATTCGAGCTGCTCTGCTTAAGAGTGCAGTAAATGTGGAAAGAAGGGTTCAGTAGAGGGGTGGGGGTGGGGGGAAGTGAGAAGTCTTCTGAGAGATAGAGGCCCAGCTGTATTCACTAAGAAGCCAAGACCTGAAGCCCAATGACGGGCAGTGAGAAATTCCCAGAGGCAAGGATGACTGAGTCTGATTAATAGAGGGAATGTTTATTTTTAAATGTTAGGGTTTTTGTTAGAGTGCTTTTTACTATGCACTGGTACAAAATAACCTCTCTGTTACTAGAACCTTCAACAAAATGTGCCATGCATGCCATCTTTTGAGGCGCTTAGGGTAAAACAAGGAAAAAGTGGTCGAAGTTCAAGTCATTTTGAGGTGATAAGAACAAAACAGCTGCAGAAACTGGTATCTGAATGGGAGGAGTATTCACCACAACAGAGAATTTCAAGAAGTGACCTCCAGGGGCACCTGAGTGGCTCAGTTGGTTAAGCATCCGACTCTTGATTTCTGCTCAGATTGTGATCTCAGTGTTGTGAGAATGAGCCTTGCATCAGGAATCCACACTCAGTAGGGAGCCTGCTTGAGGATTCTCTCTCTCTCCCTCTCCCCCTCCCACTACTCTGTATATGTGTCTATCTCTCCCAAATAAATACATAAATCTCAAAAAAAAGAGTGACCTTGAGGCTCAACATGTCTGGGAGTCCACAGAAACCTTGGAAGTGCTCTGTAGGACCTACTTGCCTGAGACAGGGGCTCAAGCCACTTAATTTACAGGAAAGAAAGATCCATAAAGGGGGGAGAATTTATGAACACTCAGGTGGTGGACATCTTAAATTCACATTTCCAACCTTGGAATCCATTTCCATCCTTTGCCATTGTTCTAAGCATCTCAAAGTTACAACGAAATAAGTAAACTCCAGTTCACCCTTGAACAATGTAGGGGTCAGAGCTGCCGACACCCACACAGTCTAAAATTTGTGTATAAATCTTGAATCCCCCAAAACTTAACAACTAGTAGCCTACTATTGACTAGAAGCCTTACCAATAACATAACAGTTGATTAACACATCTTTTGTATGTTATGCATATTATATACTGTGTTCTCACTATAAAATCAGCTAGAGAAAAGAAACTGTTAATTAAGAAAATCATAAGGAAGGAGCGCCTGGGTGGCTCAGTCGTTAAGCGTCTGTCTTCGGCTCAGGTCATGATCCCAGGGTCCTGGGATCGAGCCCCACGTCTGGCTCCCTGCTCAGCAGGAAGCCTGCTTCTCCCTCTCCCACTCCCCCTGCTTGTGTTCCCTCTCTCACTGTCTCTCTCTCTGTCAAATAAATAAATAAAATCTTTTAAAAAAAAATCATAAGGAAGAGAAATACTATTTACAGTACTGTCATGTATTTATAAAAAAATGTCCATGTATAAGTGCACTCATGCAATTCAAACTCGTGTCATTTAAGGGTCAACTCTGTATTGTTTTCAGAACCAATGAATTCATTCTCATACCTTTCTTGCCAGTGACAGCAAAATCTCGTCTGAGAACATTTTGAAGTCTGTGTATTTCCCTAAAGATCTCCGGTAGATGCGGTTATTGAGAATCGTGTAGTGAACAATGGCACCCCTCTCATCCCCAAACCTTTTTGGAACCTCATTTAGCATCTGCTGGAGATTGATGCTGGGGAAGGAAGCAAAATCCTTTGCAATCTGTGGTTCCTCGGTTGGACAAGAAAGAGTTTTCTGCCAGGCCTGAGGATCCTCTTGAGGACACTCACAGTACTCATGGTACACTGGTCCTAGGGAAGACAAAGACATGAGTAATGCCATACTCCATTAACAAACACCTCCACACAGGGGGTTGTTTCTGCCCCTGATAGGAACATGGGATGACTTCTTGCTGAATTCGAAGATTCTCCAGACAGGGATAATATATATTTATATTATATATTTAATATTTAATATATTTATAATATATATATTTAATAATAATAATAATATATTTAAATAGAAATATATTTAATATTTAATAAATATATTTAAAATATATTTAACTTAATATAAAAGTATAAAGATTAACATAATTTTATAAAAACTTTTAAAAAATTATTTATGTTTCTTGAGGATTTCTACTTCAGACCAAGATGAGTAATATGGACCAATTTACCCTTCTACCTGAAACTACCAAAAAAAGAGACAAAATATATGAAACAGTTTTTAAGCCACCGGACATGAGGCAGTGAAGGACAGTGAGTCTGAGAGATGGGAAATAGATGAGGTGAGCCCTACAGTTTGTAAACTTACTGCCTAAGGGAGTTTCCAGGTTACGGAAACGGGGAGAAATGTAGGCAGAGCCCAGCAGTCTCACTGAGTTGAGGGGACAGAGCTGGGTGTCCAGGGAGAACAAGGCAGCTGGCATTTGTAGGACACATTCCCTGTAAGGAGAGAACCACACAGCCAGAAAACTCCAGAGATCTGCAAAAGCTTCCCCTTCAAGTATTTAGGGTTTCTGAGGAGTGTATATAGGTGAGGAAATTATCCAAGACAGGGAAAGAACCATCCAGAATGACTGGACGCAACACTACCCACTGGTCATACAGGGTTGGGAATAGTACCTGTTCACAGCAGGCCGACTGGGAAGCATCCTAATTGCTGGGGCTTAGGGTAGAGTATGCAGAGAGGTATTGCCTGAGTGGTGGGGAATAATTAGCCCCAGACTAAACATGGTTCTGGTCTTGCCTAATGAATTGTAAAAGCAATTTGAAAGGTTCAAATTATTTGCAAGTAATTTCACTGCATTCCAGAAAAACGCTCAAGAAGATAAGAAAGCGACAAGAAATGAAAAATACACCGGATACAATTAATGGCAAGTTGGACATTGCAGAAGGAAAGATTAGGGAACTTAATGATGTAGCAACAGAAAGTATACAAAATGAAATGGAGAAAAAAAAAGAACTTTAAAAATGAAAAGAGCATCACTGAGCTGTGGGATAGTTTCAAGCCTGATATAGGGGTAACTGGAATTGTGGGAGGAACTCTGGAGTAGAACAGAAAAAAATATTGAAGAAATAATGGCCAAAATTTTTCTGGATTTAATGAAAACTATAATCCCAAAGATCTAAGAAGCTCCACAAACCCAAGCACAAGAAACATGAAGGAAATTACACCAAAGCACATAATAATCAAATTGTTCAAGAGACTTAAAGAGAAAACCTTGAGCAGTGCAGAGGAACAGTAGATATACTGGATGTCACATATACGGATGTCAGCAGATACACTGTTGGAAACAATGCAAGTAAGAGGACAGTGGAGTAACATTTTTTTTTTTTTTTTTTTAGAATTTCTAAAGGAAAAAAAAAAGAGGATGATAGTTTTACTTGAGTCCCAATTAGGACAGCTGCATGGGACAGGCAATCTTTACAAAGAAGAGAGTGTCCTCACAAAGGAACTTTTGGCATAGGGTTATATACATTTTTTACATAAAAAGTTACAAATTTTTAGACAAAAGACATTGTAGAAAGACACTACAGTTCCCGATCTTAAGTTTCTAGTATATGTAGGGCTGTATGGCTTTAATGTTATGGGAACCAGGGAAGTTTCTAGTGGAGTAACATCTTTAAAGTGCTAAAAGGAAACAAAAACCAACCCTGTTAATCTACAATTCTATATTTAGTAAAAATGTCTTTCAATAATCTCAGGAAACAAACTGAGGGTTGCTGGAGTCGGGGGGGTGAGAGGGATGGGGTGGCTGGGTGATGGACACTGGGGAGGGTATGTGCTATGGTGAGCGCTGTGAATTGTGCAAGACTGTTGAATCACAGATCTGTACCTCTGAAACAAATAATGCAATATATGTTAAGAAAAAAAAGAAGAAGAAGATAGCAGGAGGGGAAGAATGAAGGGGGGGAAATCGGAGGGGAAGATGAACCATGAGAGACGATGGACTCTGAAAAACAAACTGAGGGTTCTAGAGGGGAGGGGGGGTGGGAGGATGGGTTAGCCTGGTGATGGGTATTAAAAAGGGCACGTTCTGCATGGAGCACAAACAATGAATCATGGAACACTACATCAAAAACTAGTGATGTAATGTATGGTGATTAACATAACAATAAAAAATTTTTAAAAAATGAAGGCAAAATAAAGACTCTTTCAGACATTCAAAAGCTGGGAGAACTCATCACCAGCATTCTCACACTAAAAGAAACGATAATAGGGATCATTGAGCAGAAGGCAAATGGTACTAGAAGGAAATGTAGATTATATAAAAGAATGAAGAGTGCCAGACATGTTAACTACCTGGGTAAATACACAAGATTTTCTTGCTTATCATTCAAATTTCTTTAGTTTTTTCCCCGCAAAATTCCAAGTTAAGATGAGCTCCAGGAGTGCCTGGCTGGCTTGGTCAGTAGAGCACGTGACTCTTGATCTTGAGGTAGAGAGTTTGAGCCCCATGTTAGGTGCAGAATTATTTACAATTGAGCTCCAGAAGGTACGCATACCATGTTCACTCTTTTGTACATGACTTCAAGGTCATCATAAGCCATTTTGAAAGTCATGGGGTCTACACATATAAGGCTGGCTCTGGATTGTGTAATATAATCACTTACCTTTCAAAATATAAGGAGATTGAGCCACATGTTCATCACCATAAAGGACCTCTATCTTCAGCCCTTCACTGACAGTTTCATACATCCTATATCGCATCAAAAATGTCCCATCATTCCTGTCCAAAGGTTTGGGGACGTGAATCCGGACTAATTCTTTAGGTGAAAGAGATTTGATTACTACTTTGAATAGTGTTTGACCTGAAAAAAAAAAAAAATATATATATATATATATGTAACTACTATTTCATGGTTATTTTGTCTTACCAATTATTGGATAGGTGTCTCTACACCAAAGTTACTTTTTTCTGTACCATCAAAATAATAACAAAATAATTTTAGTTTGGAAGGTCCTTGAGACCAGGAACCATGTCTGGGTTGTGTCTTGAAACCAAAGATCTGAGTCAACATTTGATTCGTTAGTCATTCAATAAAGATATACTGAATGAACAAAATCAGTTCTTTAAAAAAGCAAGGAAGAGATGAACTTTTTGCCTCTTTGCTCTTTTCTCCTTTGGGTAGGTTTAAAGCAGCCCAGATACTTAAAAATCTAAAAACTCTTAGAATGACAGAGCTCCAAGACAATCCAACTTTCTTCTGTAAAATACATACCAGCTTTCTTTGTAAACCATTTTAATACCTAATAACCCTCATTTCTAAGGAACTTTCCCTTTGGTTAACCCAAATTTCCAGTTATACTTCTAAGCCTATTTCCCTAAGTAGAGAGAGATTATAGTTAGTTACTAGACTGTGCACAAATATCAGACACACACACACACATGCACACACTTTCACACACCTTTGTAAATACTAGAGTTTACTTCTCTAAGCTTATTTCCTCAGGTTGAATCGAAAGTTATACTAGGACGATCTAACATCATTTTCAACTCCAAAATTCTGTGGGTTTTCTGGAAATTCTAGGGTAAATAACACCCACTTAGTAAACTTTCCCTTCTCTTTTTGTAGTATATGAGCTGACTGATTTAGGCTTTGAAACAATACTGTTGTGATTAATACCATTGTGATCCAGAAATAAATGTTGCGCTATCTTTCTTCCCAGAGTCCAGTGGATGTATCTGCACGCAGCGCAGATCTGATCCTCAAGAGCTTTGGGAATAAAGATCAGTTAATGTCCTAACCACAGTTAATCACTATATCAAAGGCAAATGTTTTTTAAAAAGTGGTGACTCCTCTGAAATTCACAGACCTGGCAAAAAATAGTGGTGATAAAAGTAGTTTTTCATTTCACATCTATCGTATTATCAAATTAAGCATATTTAATATATATTTTTTGAAATTACTGAAAAAAGTTTCTTTCTCCTACTCTTAGTTTCTAAATCTTGTGAGTGAAGTTTCTACTTTCTTTTGGTCTTTAATTTAAGTTTTATTTTTTTCTTGTGGGTCAGGAGAGGTGTTCTTCAGTCTCTTCAATTTCATAATCGTAATGTAGTGTCTGATAACTTTCTGTTAAATAACGCATTTTGACATCCTTTAAACAAGTGTGATAAAATTATGAAAGAAATCTGCTAAAATAAATGAATTGTAATAAACATAGGGGATGTTGTAAGAAAAAAGGTAATAATTTAATGTGAAATTATTTAAAATGTTACCGTTTACCTGAAATGCTTAAATGAAATACATTGGTTATTGCCTTGTGTTATTTCTCACTTGATTTTAGAAAGACAGAGCAGTGTGGCAGACTGCAAATCAGGCAGGCAGAGCCTGGGGACCAGGAGGCAATTCCTATAATCTTCTCCCCAAAGTGGAACCAGTACAGAAAAGTTTTAGTGTCTTGGTCAAATAATCCTGTTCTCCATAAACTTATGATTGTAAATAAACAAAACAGATATAAGACAAACATATTAATGATTCTGTGATCATCTTGGAAAGAAATGGATTTACAGAAAAAAAACTAGTTCCAAAATGTTTCATTATTTTTAAATTCAAAGTATTGGACTAGATCTGTATTGTCTCTTCCAGTTATGAATTTTTTTGTCCCTGAAATAGCATTTAAGAGCTACATTTCAAAATAAATGTATAAAACTAAAATAGAGCCATTGGAAATACATATTTTAAATGTTCAGGTATTTTTACAGGAATCTTTCATGCCTGTGTTAGAATCAACACAAAATAACAATGGTCAGGACTGAAACAGAAAGAAGCAATTTTAACCTCATAAAAGAGAAAATGAGAAGAGTGCAATTTGAAATTGCTTCAAATGGAAGGAATGTGAATTCTCATTTGCCCCTAGGGCTAACATAATGGAACAGACTTGAAGCTCAGCTTGAATTTTTCTACTTCATCAATTCAACTCTCTTTAGGAGAGATCGCTAATGAAGTGAGAATGCAGGGACTAGGTAGATGAAGGAGGTTAGCAGTATCAAAGTCTTGCACCATTAGAATCAGAACTTTTGAAGACTTTAGCACTTATCACGGGCCAGTCCCTGAGCTTGAGATTTTCATTTTCATTTTCTACCTTATTTGTTTCCTACAAGAATTTGTAACGTGGGCATTGTCACCTCCATTTTACAGATCAGGAAACCAAGCCTCCAAGAAGTGAAGTAACTTGCCCAAGTTCACCTGTATGTGAGTAGCAGAGCCAATATTTGAATACTGCTTGAATCCTTCTTTCAGAGCCCATCCTGCATCCACCTTGTCATGCTGTGTCGCGTTAGTGTATTGGTTTGCAGAATTCAGAGTTGGAGGAATAACCCCTGGCACCCTTGGAACAACAGAGTCACTGTCTTTCCTGTTGTTTAGGAAGATTATTAAGGCTCTGCAATCCTAACAAGCGTCAACCCCACATGGCCAAGGAAACCGAGTCCCAGAAGGCCACGCTGTTTTGCCTTGAGGCTACATGTCACTCTCCAAAAATGCCTCGTGGGCCTGCTGACCGTGGATGGATGCTCTCCAGGAACTTACTGAAAACTGATGCACGGCAATCATGTGACAGGAGATTTAATTAAACAGAAAGAGGATGAGTGTCTACTCGTGGCTCTAACACCTAATGGCTGTGGGGCCACACGCAAAACATTTCAGCTTCACTGAGCTTCAGTGTCTTAGGTGCCAAGCGAAGAGCGTAACATCTAGCCTTCTTACTTCACAAGGCGATTAAGGACGACAAGTTAAACAGGGCACAGTTTAAAACACTGAAGTGCTACACAAGTAGGAGGTACGATTATTTTATGAAGATATCACTACTGATGAAGGTAAAGGAGGACTGAGCAGAAAATGAGTATTCGTATCCAGCCATCTCGACAGATTCCAACCACCCTCCCTCTACCCCTTCTTTTCTTTTCTCTACGGTATTTATAGAGCGTCTCTGCCAGACATTATGTCACAGGCTGGGAATATAACAATATCAATAGGTTTTGCCTACATTCATAATAGAAGGAAATACCATTTAAGTCAGAAGGGAGTAAAAACAAAGATAGAGATAGCTTCTTTCCCCTATATCCAAGGTCACAGACTGCCCACTTTCTGTCTTTGGACTCCAGTTTGAGATTCTTTGCTTTAGAACATTCAAGGTCACATGTCTGCAATCTAGGTACCTGGAGATGCACAGCATAATAATGATATTCAGATAAATGTGACACTGTTAAATGGGAGTGATAATTATTAAGAGAATCTTGGTAAGTCGTGTAAGAAGCTCTATGTCTTGAGAAAAAAGTGGCCTTTTATTTTCATTTAGTTCTTGGAGAAGGAAAAATTTCAGGACTTGCAAGTGAATGATGGTGACAGAAAGTGTAAAAACCTGGTTGTGCGAGCTTTACAAAACTCCAGGGCAGCCTTTTAATGGAAGCTAAAAATCAAGTGGCATGAGAGGAAATAGGGAGAATCTAAGGGTATGAAATTGAGGTTGTCTGAAAAGACTTGCTGAAAGTCTTGTTTTTTATGACTTTTCCTGATCATAAAAACATTAAGATTATTTTGGGGGAAATTTTTCTCGGGAAAAAAGAAGAGTGAAAAAAAATCCTTATTTTCTTGCTATAACTACTGACAACACTAATGAGAGGTAAGGTTCGTCTATTTATTATAAAATTAAAATGAAACTATATAATTTCTTTCCTGTTTAGTCCATCCATAATCTAGTATAAGCATTATTAAACAACATTTTCAAATCTTACTTTAAAATTAAAATAAATCCCGGTTAAAACATATAACATAAAGTTGATCATCTTAACCATTTTTAACTGTACAGTTCAGTAGTGTTAAGTAAATTCACATTTGGGGGCAACAAATCTATAGATTCAACAACTTTTCATTTCCCTCCTCCATCGGCCCCTGGCAACCACCATTCTACTTCGTTTCTATGAATTTAACTACTTTAGGTATGTCATATAAGTGGAATCTAAAATGTTAGCTTTTAATGGGCTGTGAAATATGCTATCACATGAATGTACCACACTTTATTTAGCAATTACCTCAGAGGTGGCTGGTTAAATTTGCTGTAATAAATAACGACAATGTGGCAAGAATTTCTTGCACAGAAATCTTTGACCACGTTCTGATCATTTTCTCAGGTCAGATACCTAGAAGTCAGATTACCAGAAATAAAGGGCATGGACATTTCTGTTAAAACGTATTTTTTGTACATTAGGTTTGTAAATATTTAAGGCTCTTGGTACATTTGGAAAACAGCTTTCCAGTAACATTTTAGCAGTTTGTGCTCCCACCAGCAGAGGATGAAGGTCACTGGGAGTATCTCCATGCCCTCTTGACAGCTTTTTTGAGTATTGCCACTTAAAAAAAAACTTTGCCGATATTTTTTGATTAAGGAATAGAATTTTATTTGAATGTCTAGCTCTTTCATTAATAGTAAGATTAGCAGCATGTCACTTGGGATCATGTAACTTTCTTTTTTCCTGTATAAATTAATTTTTCCTTCATTCTCCCTTTTCTTTCTAAAGCTTCCCCCCCATTATAACATCATAAAACGACTTTTAGGAAAGAAAGAAAACTATAAAGGTGAAAATACACCCCATAGTGGAAGACTTCGAATCTGGGTTTAAGGATTTTTTTTATTCTGGTCCTCAGGGCCACGGAAAGTCTTTCTAAAACTAAAAGAAGTTTAGTCACAGCTTCCCGCGGGCGGCGGGAAAGGCGCTGGGGCATCCTGACTGTCTCTTTGTTGATAAAACAGGGTGCCAGGTGGCTGGACATAAATGAGACAGAGATGAGCAAACCCTGAGCGGCAACAACTTGAGCCTAGCAGGACAAGTCGCAAGAAGCTGCAGAGGCCCGGCGAGCCGGAGGACGTGGGCGGCGCGGGGACGGAAGGGTCCAAGGACGGGACCCACCCCGGGAGGGCGGACAGCTGAGCGCCACAGGGCCTCCCCCAGCCCCGCAGCTCCTCCGAGGGCTCGAAGGCGACAAGCCAGCACGCCGAAGCGCTCCCGGTGCCCTCCTCGGCGGAGGACTCGGCTGTCTCGGACCCGCCAGGCCCCCCCGAGCGCTCCGACGCGGCCCCTGGGGCTGGATGACGCAGCGCGCCGAGGCACTCCCTGCGCGCGGGAACAGCGCGGGGACACGGTCCCAGCCCGTGAGTCCGCGGCCTCCACCAGCTGCCCGGGCGCCCGCGCCGCACCTGAGCCGCGGAGCGCCCCCGAGGTCGCTCGCTCGCTCGCTCGTCCGTTCATTCATTCAACGGACTTCTGCGGCGACGCCCGCCCCCACCGCCGTGTCCGGGGCGGCGGGGCAGGGGAGGTGGCCAGAGCCGAGGCAGGGCGACACTCGCCCGGGGAGGGACGCCACGCAGGCGGCGGGCGGGCGGGCGGACTCCCGAGGCGCGCGGGCGGCGGGGGGAGCGGGGTGACGCGGCGGCCGGCGGCCCAACGCTACCTGGGGGCGAGCGAGTGAGGTGTTGGCCCTCCGCGTTCACGGCCTGCAGGTAGAAATAGCGCACGGGCAGCACGACGCCCGCCCGCAGCCCGGGCCCCCACACCAGGCTCCGCGGCGCGCTCACCGGCGCCTCGGGGGCCCCGGCGGCCACGAGCAGGGCGAGCTGCAGCGGCAGCAGCGCGGCCCGCGGGAGGCGGCGCATGGTGGCCGGGCCCGGGGTGCAGCGCGGCGGCGGCGGCGGGGAGGGGCCGGGCTCCGGGGGCCGGGCTGCGGGGGCGGGTCCGTGCGCGGCCTCCCGCCGCCCCGCTCTCCGGGTCCGCCTTGCGCCCTGCCGGCGGTCGGCGGAGAGCGCGTCCGGTCCCGGGGACCCCGCGGAGGGGTCCGCTCGGTGAGGCCGAGCGCCCTCGGCCGCCCAGACCTGGTCTCGCCGGCCGCACCTCCGGTTGCCGGAGCTTGTCAGCTGTGTGGAGGAAACCGCTTTGAAAGGACACCAACACAGTGGCGATGGCCGGGGGGCGAGCGGAAGGGCCCCGCAGCGAAGGATGTCCATGTCCTTTAGGGGAATGCCTGTAGCCCAGGAGCTTCCCTGGGTTGACATGGTGCAGGGCAAGTGTCACGCCGCCTCTGACAGGTGTGTTCACGCCAGCACCAGCCTAATCCTGCGATCCTGTTCTGAGATTCCCTCCCTTCTCCCTAATCTCCTTCCCCTACAGTTTGCTTTTCTCAACACGTGTTTTCTGAACATCCACGAGGTTAGGGACAGACCCCAAGGGAGCAGTTAGGCACGGGGGTATCAGAATTCAGGTTGGACGAAGGACTTGCCTTGAGCCCGGTGGGTGAGCTTCACCTCTGTCAGGTGGCTCCTGTCCTCTGTAGTTAATGAGGTGTGACTGGTCTTGGTCACTCCTCAGAAGCTGGAGGTAGGGTCCAGGAAGAGGCTGGCAGGAGCCCTAAGCACTGGCAGCCACTGTCTGCCTTTCTCCTCCTGACTTCTTGATCCACATTTGTTAAGTATATTTGCTTCTTTTATTTGCTTATGGTTTGAATCTGTTCAAAGAAAATAAGCACTCTGCTCAGGCTGGGTGAGCCGGGGGGAACCCAAAGTGCAGAATGGACAGAGGGATTCTGCACCCGCTTGACAGAGCTCAATCCAGAAATGCCACAATCAGGCACCCCTGTTCATCTCCTGCCTTTAATTGGGTTACTCAGCATTCTTGCTATGACCACCTTTTACTAGGGCAAAATCCTTCCCAGTTCTCTTGACCTATTTTAGTAATACTGAGCAGAGGTTGTAGACAGTGTTCTTTGTATTTTGGAAAGATTTTCAGAAACTGGTAGTAAATCACTGGGAAATTGTAGGGCTAAAGTATAGCATTACTTTCATTGATTAGTTTTAATTTGTGGGGTTGTCTGCATGCTTTAAATAGAAAGTATTGCTGTGTTCTAGCTATCGCTTTGAAAAATTGTGTAGAACACATTTTATTCACATTCTTCCAAAATCAAACTTAAAAAATTTCCCAGAGAAATAATCTGAAGGTTAGCTGGTACAGGACGATAGTAAAATATGACCTAATATATTACATCATACTTGCAGTAACCCCCAGTATTTTTTGAGAACATATCAAAGAGGCCATATAATTCAATCTGAACCCTTGTTTAGCAATAGTGAGTGTGTACCAACCTGTTTTCTTTCACATTGCCATCCGTATCTTTAAAATCATATCTCTTCAGATCAACCAATGCCTTGACTAGATTCTTTATAGTAAATCAAATTTCAAATACATATTCAATGCCTACTATGTTTTAGACATTATACTTGGACTTTAAAACTCCTGTGGTTGAGTGGAGAAGAAAGACAGAGGCAGTGTGGTGGGTGCTAAAATATGGGAGTGGAGAACTCTGCAGATCTGGGATTTTAGCCTCTTACAAGCTAACAGGTTAGCCTGTTTCGTGGATGCTGTTGAAAGACACAAGACTCCTGGGTCAGAGACAAAGGACTTTGTTATTCATTGTCAGAGTTTCATGTTGGTTTGTGTTCGATCCCCATGTCCCCTGTTATGGGCAGAATTGTGTTTCTTCGTAATTCGTACGTTGAAGCACTAAGCTCCATGACCTCAGAATGTGTATTTGGAGATAGGGCCTTTAAAGAGATGATTAAGTGAAAGTAGGCTGTTAGGATGAGCCTCGATCCAATCTAACTGGTGTCCCTACGAGAAGAGGAAATTAGTGCACACAGAGAGACACCAGGAATGCTTGGGCACAGAATGAAGACCAACGGAGGGCACAGTGAGAAGGCATTCATCTGCAATCCAAGGGAGAGGCCTCAGGAGAAACCAAACCTGTCGACATCTTGATCTGGGACTTCTAGCTTCCAGAACTGTGAGAGAATAAATTCTGTTGTTTAAGCCCCCCAGTCTGTAGTATTTTGTATTGGCGACCCCAGCGGACTTATATAGCCCCCAAGTCTGGTGGGGACAATGCAAAAGACCTTCATGGATGTGTGAAGTGGGTTGCATTATAAGACAAACACACCGAATCCAGGGGATTACTGATTGCACAGCACGGGGAATTAATCCTGCTCTTGGCCAGTGGGGAGATATTATCTCATCCTTCAAGGTTGCTTGCTGTAAATATAGGCCTAAGAAATGTCATGTGTGGGTCCCCTGGCTGGCTCAGTCAGTGGAGTGTGGGACTCTCGATCTCGGGGTTGTAAATTCAAGCCCCATGTTGGGTGTAGAGATGACTTAATAAAATCTTTAATTAAAAAAAGAGAAAGAAATGGCATGTGTAAAGTGTGGTCAAGGACTTACATTCTTGGCAAGCCCAGCAAAAATGTTCAAGACCCATGGCAGATTGCTTCTCCCACTATAAGTATGCTTCTCTCTCCCTCCCCTGTTGAGCATACCAGCCGACCCCCACCTGGCCACAAGTAGCAACTGACATAGTAGCCTTGAATGTATCCCTCTAGATGTACACATGCATATGCAGGGGTTGTTTGTTTGATTAATGCTTTATAAAAAATGAGATTTTGCTTTCCTCACTCAGTAGTACCTCATGCAAATTCTCCTAAGTCAACTTACATAGTTCTACTTTATTCTTTTTAATGGTTGCATAATATCACGTATGTGGATGTTCCATCATATATCCAGTCCTTTCTAATCAAGTGCTCACTTTGTTTTCAGTTTTTGCCACAACAAACATTGTAGCAATAAAAGTTCTTACCTGTAAGTCTATATATACTAGTGCTCTTATCTCCACTGCAGTGATTTCTGGGGCAAATGAAGACAGTGACTGGGCGTATTGGTTCTGAATCCCTACTTTCCTGGTCGTAACAGAGACAACGGCTCCCATGATAAGTCCAATTTTCTGGCATCGTTAGAGAAATTGCCGCTGGAATTTCAACTTATTATCTATTTTGTCAGCCCTATCAATGCATTTGTGAGCAAACTGTACATGCTTTAATAAGTCCTTTTTCACCTGAGCCACCTAAAGAGGATTATATTTAGTCTACAACTAAAAACCCTGGCTGATCCAATGTATTTTAAATTTTGATAAAATACTGCACATATTCAATATGACAACACTCTCCTGTCCTTGGTAGAGACACAGGCTTTGGGTTGCTTTCCTAGAAAAGATATAAGATTGGTATGAATCAATTAATTAATATTGCATGTCTTATATTTCAACTGGAAAGAATGGTTTATCTTTCATCAGTGTTACTGGGCAATGACTAACCCAACTCCATGTAGCTCCTTCTTCCTCTACACAGAGAAATGCCACACCTTCTTCATTCCTCCTCTGTGTGGCAACCAGATAGACTGATCTTCATGTATCAGTTGATTGCTTTTGGGTACAAATGAAAGAAGAGAGAAGCAAGTCACTGTGTTTTTTTGAAACTACATACGGCTGATCTCATTCAATAACCACCAGAGAGATTTGTAGGAAGGCTTTTGGCCCCCCTTTCTGCCACCACCTTTTTAGAATTTTTCCTGAAACTTTTCCCCTTAAAAATAATCATTTGAGGATGGGAATAAAAACCAGGTCAAACGGTGCATCTATTTAAATCATTTATTTCAACACAGGCATTGTTTTAAATTTGCACCTTGTCTTGTAACACTTTTCATATCTAGAGAACTGGATTGAGAACAAGTACATAAAAGGATTATTTGACATTTTAACAAAAGTGCTTAAGGCTTACTTGTTTCAGAACACAGGCGTACCAGTCACAAGAGCCCCTAAGTGGTAATACATTCACAAACTTGCTGGGAACGTAAGATATTTACATATTTATGCTGTACATTTAAATAGGATATTCTAAAGTGTTATCACCACTGTTAACAATAAACTCTTACCAATAAGGCCTCTTTAACCTTCTGGCATTCCACAGAGTATAGTGCTTTTATGGAGGTGGGAGTTTTTCAATTTTATTCCCGTCTTCACCATAACCTAAGTGGACTTTCTTTCATTATTTCTAGTACAGACATACATTTACCTTCTACACAAAATTGTTTTTATTCACTTTTCACCAGTCAAAACCTTGTTAGTAGCAGTTGGAAGTTTTATTAACATCCGTATATTTACAAATGTAAGGGGGTAAATTATTTAGAAAGAGGTCTCTAAAAATGAAAATAATCTCATTAAGCCCCCCTCCTTTTTAAAGTAGACTCCACTTTAAAAAAGTGTGGAGCCCAATGTGGGGCTTAGGACTCTCTACCCTGTGATCATGACCTGAGCTGAGATCAAAAGTCGGTCACCTAACCGACTGAGCCACCAAGGCGCCCAAGCTCTATTTTAAATAAACTGTACAGTGTGAAATTGAAGTCTATTATCTAAACAAGTTAATAATTTAAAGGTACTTATTAGAATGGATTCCCTCATGATTTACTCCATTTATGTGAATATTTATTTTAATAATGATTATATCCTTTAGAACACAAGTGAGGGGTATAAAAATGACTATTATAAATTAGTATAGCTGTACCAAAAATGAGTCTTAAAAAGCAGCAGTTTATATGTTAAAATACATAGAAATTTGCTGTACTTCTTTAACGAAGTATTTTATAAAAGTATAAAACTATAGAAGGTGCTGGTTTTTTTTTTTTTTTTTTTAAGATTTACTTATTCATTTGAGAGAGAGAGAGAGAGAGAGAGCAAGGGGAGGGGCTGAGGGAGAGAGAGAATCCTCAAGCAGACCCCCCACTAAGTGCAGAGCCTGACTCGGGGCTCGATCCCATGACCCTGAAATCATGACCTGAGTTGAAATTGAGAGTCAGACGCTCAACCGACTGAGCCACCTGGGTACCCCTAGAAGGTGCTATTTTTATGAATTTTCTGTTTCTTTGATTCTTGAGCCAGACCAACAAGCAAACATTACAAACAGTGCAGGTGAGAATCAGCCATCAATTACCTTTGAATTCAAATAGGAGATTCCAGTGCAGAGAAGGAGGGCCTCAGAGTAATTGTTTATCCTCACCTTAATTTAACTGTTGATATAGCCTAAACTCAGTGAAAAATAAGCTAACTTCATTTCACCTTTTGTAACATACATGTAAACTCAGAGTATTTACTGAAATAGAACTTGCAAGTTGATCATTTTTCAAAAATTGAGGAGCTTACCATTAAAATATGAACTCTGAGTATCTTAAAATTAGATGGAAAACATAAGTCATGGTTTATGAAACTTGTACTTAAATAATCAGATAAATAGAAGGGGAAGGGGAAAGGTAGAATTTACAAACATAAATAAAAAAAGAATAAAATGTTATTTATTCTTTACCATTTAAATTGAAATATCCAGAACAGTTGATTTAAAATTCTATTATCAGTCTCTTTGAGCTTGATATTGGTCAGAGCCTGGACTTTAAAACAATTTACAGATTTAAGGAATAACTTTCATGTTAGTTACCACATGTTTATTAGTTTTGAGTTTCATGGGAATGATGTGAAGTCGCCCTGGTATTTTGCTTCCAGGCAAAGCAATGGTTAGGAGGATAATAATAATACAGTTCTTTCTTGCATTTCTATCAGTTCCAGATCTCTGTATGCTTCACCAACACTATCATTATCCTTAATTTATATGGATGAAACAGACTAGGTGAGAAAAATGGAAAAGAGAATTGGGTCAGGAAGCAAATATGAAGCAATCGGAATGAAATAAAGCGTTCTCTCCTGTAAATAAAGAAACTCCAGAAATGGGTAGTCCTGCAGAAATGGGGAACACCAGTTGGGGAGAGAGCTGCAGTGAGGATGTCCGTCCCACGAAGGATGTCCACTTACCTGCATCCCCAGTCATGCTTCCTTCCTAAGCAGGAATTCTGTGGCCAGGCCTTCGGTAGCATCATGCTACCTGCCCTGAGTCCTTGACTTGATCAGACCTCAGCCCTTAACAAGTCAGCCAGTCCCTACAAATGTCTTCAAATGTAGTCCTAGAAGTACTAATATTTTTGGCTTAATAGGGATTCAGCTCCTCATCTCTAACCTCAATAAATACATCAAACATCTGCTTCCATCTAATAGGATGCCTTTATGAAAATTCCCTTATCTTTGTTTGAAAGGAAAAAAAACAAAAACAAAAAACAACCCTAAACCTCCTAAATGCTAGGTCAAACAGGATGGTAACATTTACTCCACTGTCATTATCCCTACATTTTATTTAATGTCATGAATATAGGGTGTGGATTGGAAGGGGCAGTACAGAATTTTCTAACTTATTGAAGTTATTACTTCTGTATGTGCCGGGGGTATTAGGGTTGTGAATCACAATGAAAGGTGTAAAAAAAGTTAAGGAGAAAGTAAAGTAAAGCAGAAAGCCAAAGTTGGACAGTGAGGGGACAGGAGGGAAGTAAGGCCAAGAGAGAGAAAACAGCAGAGAATCCCCCAAAATAAAAAATAATTTGCTCTAGAATTTAGGAAATATATATATATGTTGTAGGGAAGGGAGGGAAGAGAATTTGGGTTGTTTCAGAGTAGGTGCTGCTCAGACCAGATCTTTTTTACACTGTCCTTCTCAAGGGCATACACATTTACACTTCATTTCCAGTACAAGCTTTTGGTGGAAAGGTTATGCATTTTATTGAGGAAGGCTCACAGTTCTGACTCTTTGTCATTTTCATCTAGATAGTATTCATCATCCGTGGTTGTGTCTGAGTCACAGTCTGAGTCCACTGGATTCTCTTCATAGATATTAAGTGGTGCGCTTGGAGATAAGGCATCTTCTGGCATCTGGCTGAGAGGAGAATTTGAGCTGGATAGCTCTGTTGGATTAGGAGCATTAATTACATCATCTTTTAGGAAGCCAGGGTTCTTGAGAAAACTTGGCTTCCATAATCTTCCTTGCGTGAGTGACCTCTTTACATTCTCCAAGAAAGCCAACTGTTGTTCTTTCCCAAAAATTCCATAGTCAATGGGTCTGGATATAGATGTTGCCGACCTGGGGCCCAGTTTTGTCCTGCCACTACACAAAGCCCGATTTTCATTTGCATTACGGGAGGAAAGCGCAGAAAAGGATCTGAATCTTCGACTGTACCTGCTGTCACTAGAGAATTCATTCCCTAGGGTCAGTTGACTCAGGGCATTGACAATAGACGTGTTCTCAGAAAAATGGCGCTCCCTGACTTTTGGAGGATGACTTTTGCGTACCAGATCACCGTGCACACGGATGCTTTTTAAACTGTTTGAACGATAGGGATGTGGTTCAGTTTCCCATTCCAGAGATGAAGCACTTTGTTGCTGCTGGTAAGTGGGCAACGGGATGCTTCCTCTGGATTTCTCTGCGGGCTCCAGTGGAAAAGGAGGGTTCAGTCTTCTCTGATGGTCAGAGAAGTCTGCTTCCCCGCGGCTGGGGAATGTGGGTTGGGCCAAGTCTCCTGACTCTCTTTCCAAGGTCTGAGCTGCTGCTACATCTTTAGACTTCTCATACTTTGGTGATGATGCTGAGATATTTTTAGACTCACTCTGACGTAGTTGTGAAATGCTGTTAGACTTCTGATTGCTTAACTGTGTAGAAGCTTCTCTGTTGGAGATTACAGGAACCTGGAGGGAGTTCTCGGATTTCTCCACCTCCATGACATCGCTACTCAACCTGCGTTCATTTCTGGATCCTCTGGACTTTGGAGTAGGCTCAGGGGACAGAGGGTCGCGCTCTGGTGTGCCAAGAGATAGGCTGCCAAAGCCACAGCTGTTCCCACTTTGGGGGAAGATAGTAGCTACATGTCTTCTGGGGCTTAAATCTTTAGCTGAGAATTTTCTGCTGGCTTTGGACATGGCTGCCAATCTGTGTTTAACTAAAGATCTGTTTTTTCCTTTTTCTGGGTCATCCACGCTGGTTTTATTTTTATTGCTTCCTTCAGGAAGTGAAGGTTGATCCCATGCCAACTTTTGCATTTCGTCTTCAACTTTACTGTTCTCTGTCATACTTACCTCCTGACTCCTTTGCTGTAGTTCTCTGGGTTCAGACTGCAAACTGTCTAAATCTGGCTCTCCTGAACAAGTCCCTTTGTCAAGCTGTAGATTATGCAAAGCTGGAGGACGAGCAAAGACCTGGCTTTCCAAGTCATAAAGTGCTTTAATACTCTCTTTTTGGAAATCTGTTCCAATTTCCCCTCTGACCTGCCTCGGCTGCAATCCCCTGGAGCTACCAACCACAGCTTCGCCTGTGATATCTTTCTGAAGGCATCCTGCAGTTCCAGGAGCTGTAATGACCACAGCGTTACCTGCACACTCCTCAGGACTTCTTACGGTTTGGGAATTTCCAACATTCTCTTCTGAATGGGCTGGAAGATTAGAAGGACCACCGTTACCCAACTTAACAGGCTGCTGACAGTTTTCCGATTTCTCTTCTGTAACTTTTTTTCCCTGAAGCATTGATAAAACATGCAGGGTTTCACTCTGCCGTTTTTTCCCTCTCTCCTTTCCGCTCTGTGCATCGCCTAGAGGTGTTTTAGCGAAGTTATCTGGGGAAATCGCTCCAGTTTTCGATTCTCCTTTATGAAGAGAAACATCTGCTGCAGTCGAAGCCGTTTCCTGTAATGTGGGCTCTGAGGGCCTCGGGTCTGGTGAAGCGGTCACATCTTCAGTGGTGTGAGAAACACAATGGCTCTTCTCCTGAGCAGAGCTGACCAGCAGCTTTTGACCTTCAGAGGAAGATGTTCCTGACTGCTCTTGTATAGAATAATTTAGTTTGTCCTTTTCAAAAGCATTAAGAAATGCTTCGGTCTCCGCTTTAGTTGATTCTGTAAGTGAATCGATTTGCTGTGTATACTTTTCGAGAATGTTACAGAATTTTTTGCTGTATTTCCTTGGCAGAGTGTAATATATTGAAACCACCTCAAGACATTTCACATTATCTTCATCACCAGAAACCGAAAACATACTAGTAGTCTTAAATTTATGTAATGTTTTCCCACTTTCTTGTCTTGACGTATCTGAGGAAAAAGGTAAAGGGTCTTCATCTGAGAACAGACCTGTCCTGGAGGCAGCAACTTTACGATCCTTTTCAGTGTGTTCTCCAAAGTTTTCCTTTTGGGGGTGCCCTTTGGGTAAAGAACAATCGCTAACAGGTGAGTTATTTTCCGGAGGGCTAATGATTGTCTCCCAAGGTCTTAGTGTTAGAGCAGAAGCATCTGTGTTTGAGACCAAGCATTTTTCTCTTTCATCTCTCCCATTTGAGGCATCTGGTGCCCCTGAAGGACATGACACAGCCCTCCTGGTGAGGAACGGAAGTGGTCCTTTTCTAACAGAAGCAGATCCAATGTTTTTCATATTTGTCATCCTCTTTGTGGCTTCAGGTGCTACTGAGACGGAGTCTGAAACTGCTTTGGAACATCTGCTTTCTGACTCCAAAGAACTGGAACTGAATTTGTTTGACGCGTACTTCCCTCTTGGGTCTTCCACCTTATTTTTGATTTGGAATGGAAGTGGTTCATTCCTAAATGAAGAAGGCATTATCTTACTTTCTGACTTCCTGTTATTGATGAGAAAACTGGCTGATTTTCTTGGCGAGATCCAATAAGTAGTGTGAACCTCAGGACACTTGGAATTGCTTCGATTCATCTCCCTGAGGTTACTGTTATCACTTGTAGGTGCTGATCCGCTTTCCGTTTTGCTTAACTTTTCAAAACAGGAAATGCATCGTCTTATTTTTCCTTTTGCTTTTCCATCCTTGAAGGGAGGGAGGGAATGGCATCTGACAGCACCAACCACCTCATTATGTACAAGCACACAATTATCATGACTCTTTTGGTTTTCTGAGGAGCTTAGGGCAAACTGATCATTTTGGTGTTTGCTATCATTGTCTTTTTGTTCCCCTTCTCCCAAAGATGGATCTTTGCCTGAAGGACTTTTCCTGGAGAACGCTGTTGTAGAAGGAATCGCCAGAGCCTCAAGGGAAGAATTATTCGAGGGTGAGTTATCAGGTGGTATACCTGATGACAGGTCTAAAGAATCCCCCGGGATCTTGTGACCAGCAGCTGATCTGCTACAGTTCATAGAATGAGTTGTGCTATGTTGTTCTTCCTCGGCATCTAAAATAGCAGGCTTTTCTGGAGACTGTGCATTTTGATTATCAGGTGCAGAGCTCCAGTGGTGATTTCTAATAATGCCTGAACTATCTTCATGGCTTACTCTTACTTCCTGGTGACCGCCTGGATTTGGGCTGGGAAAAGATGTTGTTCTGCTTTCCTGAATAAAAGGAAGGGCAGTTGCTGAGCCAACTTTTCTATTCCCAGTAAAATTCCTATCTTTTTTTAGTTCATTGGATTTATCTCCGTGTGATAGATGAATTTTGGATATATCTTTCCTGGCAATAACTCCAGGTGACATTTTTGAACTTACTGTGGTAGATGCATTCAAAGCAAATCCTTTGCTCTTAGCTGAGTCCTGGGACAGGGGATTTCGAAAATCGGGGAAAGGGTTAGAGATTACAGTTTGTGAATCAGGTTGGGGTACTTCACTTGTCATGTTTGTCTGGTCCATCTTGTTTAGTTGTTTATCTTCTTCCAAAACAGATTCATTCAAGTCTTTCTCATGACTCACATCTGTGGCTAAGATATTGGGTGGGCTTTCAGTAAGAGGTGGAGAATCAACTGAATTCCTCCTGGTCACAGTGACTTGTGTATAGGTTTTTACTGGAAGAGAGGCAGGCTTAATTTTCTGCACAGTGACTGTGGGATTCTGAAAGATGGGACTCTGAGGATTCCCTCTGTCATCAGGACTCTGGGGGAAGGAAGTTTTAAATGAGGATGCTAGAGTCTGAGCAATTCCAAATGAGTAAGGTTCTTTGTTGATATGGACTTCTGTAGGAGGACTGCCCTCTTGACATACTGACCTACCAGATGTGATGTGATAGCTTGGACCAGTCATAGGGCAAACATTGGGCATGTTGAAATGAGTCGACTGGCTCTCATTACCTTGTGACACCTCCATGCTCTCCAGCATGGGTGTCTGAGAATCAAACTGCCAGGGATGTGGCTCTTCTTGATCTCTGAACATATTTGTTCTGTAACTAGGAGAAAATGATCTCCAGTGTTGAGAAAGAACACCATGGCCATGAGCAGCTAAGGCACTATTTGCTTCTGTGGAAATCATTTCAAAGTCTCTCTCAAAAGAAGGGAATGGATGCTGGCTTTGATGGAAGTCAGACCAGGAAGAATGTTCTTCCTGTTGGTCCCAAAAAGGACTTTGCCTAAATCTCTGTTCCCTGTTTCGTCCAAAGGTGTTGCTAGAGAAAGATCTAGAAAATGGGTTTTTTTGAGGGTAGAATGGCATATTCTCTGAGTTCTCAAATGGGTCAGGACTCATTGCATTATCCATGGGGGCATTAAAATGAACACCTTGGTAAACACTCTGTGAACGGTAAAATCCATATCTCCTGTTCTCCTGAAAACACCTGGGATACGTATACTGGTCGGCAGTATCAATCTCCATGGGTGACGGGGCCCTCAGGAACTCTTCTTGGCTCTGCCTTTCTCCAGAAGAATCTGATCTATTCCATATGATGGATGATAAAGGAGTTCTCTTTGGGCTCTGCTGGTGTCTTGGTGGTATAAACCCACTCTTGTTCTGAGTGGTGGTTGGAAAATGTAAGCTTCTTGCTGTGAAATATCTTGTAGCTGGTGAAGCCGATCGTTGCCTGCTGTCGAAACACAGAGAAGTACTACCAAAAGTATTCTTTTGCACATAATCTTCTTTTAAGAGTCTGGGCTCCCTTGTCCTGTACATATCATAAATTGTTTTTGTTCTAGGAGAAAAGGTTTTAAAACCTTCCCTAGGGGCTCCTGGTCTTAGGATGTCATAGATAGACATATTAGAAGATTCATTATAGTGGTTTTTGTGCCGTCCTGTGATATTACCATGTGTGTTTCCCCTAGAGTAGAAATGATTGAACTGTGTTCTCGATCCATAGTTGAGAGGTGTTGTGGTATTCACTGAGCTTGGACACTGTTCCTGAGCCAGTTTGTTATCCAAATCATCTAAAACTGAAAGGAGAATATGAGTCAGCCTTTTTGTATAACATTTTATAGTCTAATAATAATTTGAGTTCTTGGGCGCCTGGGTGGCTCAGTTGGTTAAGCGACTGCCTTCGGCTCAGGTCATGATCCTGGAGTCCCGGGATCGAGTCCCATATCGGGCTCCCTGCTCAGCAGGGGGTCTGCTTCTCCCTCTGCCCTCTTCCCTCTCGTGCTCTCTGTCTCTCATTCTCTCTCTCTCAAATAAATAAATAAAATCTTTTAAAAAAAAAAATTGAGTTGTTGAAGTCCCTCTTAAAGAAATAAAATCGTTTAAAATTTTATTTTTATTTATTTATTTATTTTTTAAGTAGACTTCATGCCCAGTGTGGAGCCCAATGTGGGGCTTGAACCCACGACCCTGAGATCAATACCTGAGCCAAAATCAAGAGTTTGGATGCCTAACCAACTGAGCCACCCAGGTGCCCCTATAGTTTTATTTTTATATAAATGTGATGACATTAATTTTGATTATGTTTTTAAGATATTCTGAATTTGGTCTGCCTTTGGCTCAGGTCATGATCCCAGGGTCCTGGGATCGAGCCCCACATCGGGCTCCCTGCTCCGTGGGAAGCCTGCTTCTCCCTCTCCCACTGCCCCTGCTTGTGTTCCTGCCCTCGCTCTCTCTCTCTCTCTCTGTGTTAAATAAATAAGATCTTAAAAAAAAAAAAAAGATATTCTGAATTTTACAAGGTTGTGGGGGAAGTTTCTTTTTCATGCTTTTTCAAAATTAACCTTTGATAATACCTTAAGGACCTAAAGCTACATTTTTTTTTTTCTAACAACAAAATTTTAATTGTGTGTTTGGCTTTTTTTTAGTTTATCTTTTGTGTCACCAGGTAGCTAAAATATTTCCCACCATGTTTACTTCGGAGGATTGCAATAAAAATGAGAGTCTCTAAATAACATGTGATTTCTCAGGTGTACTGTTAAAAATACAGCATTACCACCAAAAGCGTAAGCATGTAATTTATAAACATACTTATTTGGATGGATTTGAGCAATACAGAAACTTTAAAGTTCTATACAATATTGTTAAATGATATGCTAATGCTAGATTGTTTTGCCTGGAAAAATGAAGACCCATTACCACCCCTATAATATCGCACTTTCTGTGTGTCAGGCCCGGTTCTGAAGACTTAATTTATTAACTCATTAAATCCTCACAGAACTTTGTAAGACTGGTACTATTACTGTTCTTGTTTTGTAAATGAGGAAACTAGGCATGAACAGATTAGGTTGTCAAGGTGACAGGCCGTCTGTCTCCTGAGTCCACATAATGCAATGGCCTGTGGTATAAAAGCTCACTTTTCATTCTCTCTTTTCATGAACTATAAAGATGATTTCACTGTAAGCTCATGATGTTACAAGGATTTGGACTTGCTGTTGTTAAGCAATGTTCACTTTTCTCTCAGTGGCCAGGTCAGAGGGTGGTGTCCAAGTCAGAGCTCAGTGACCTCCTTATAATACGGAGGACCTGGGGCAGCCCCAAAACCCAGAGATCAAGCTTACTAGGACCCCAGCCTCTGCGACCTCAGACAAGTTACAGGATATTTTCAGTTGGTTGGTATTTCTTGGAATCGTGTTTCCTTACTCCTATTTGACCCCTTTTCCTCAAGAAAAACCTATCAGAATTTAAACAGAACCATAATCTTTTAAGGTTTCAAGATTCCCAAAGGCCCACCCCGTCGTGGATATATTTTACCATATTCATGTTACAATAAATAGAAACAAGTAGATTATATATTTATTGAAGAAATGTAATGTTTGTTCATAACAATCAAATCTGGTATGAGAAATAAGTATGGGATTATTTAAATTGCTGAAAAGCCACACCTTTCCTTCTGAGTTACATAAAATGGTGCACTCTCTCCTTGGTTCTTTAAAAATTATTTGTCATTAAAATATTTGATCTTAACACTTCAATGACAGGGAAAGGGAGGCATATCAGTATTTGTGAATGTGGGTGGGATGTATTTGTGGATACGTCAACTATGTTGGGGCAGGTGCTGAAGAGATTTCTGATGTCTGTTCTGGATTTTCCCAACCCTATTGTATTTGTAAGCTGGTGCTGTTTAAGTTTGCACAGCCACCAGAAGAAGGAATCTTGAGCATTAAAAGTCTATAACTAAGGAATTCTTTAGGGATTCATCCTGAAGTGTTACAATTATTTATCTCCCATCTCTGAAATAATTCCATATATCCACACACACACAAATCAAACAATGCCAAACTGTAAGGCGAGGTAAAAAGAAAATAAAATTATGTCAAAATTATGTAATGAGTAAAAAATCTGTCTTTAAAACAAATTATAATAAAACCTCTTTGATTCCTGTTCTTCGTTTCAAGCTAGTTGTAGTTTTTTTTTTTTTCCCTTAAATAAAGTCTTTTGCTGCCTATGAAAGCAACATACGATTATGAGGGAAAATACAGGAAAGCATAACAAAAAGGTAAAATCACCTGGATTCCTCCCCAAATGTAACCACTCTTAACATCCCCACAGGAAGATTTTAAATTATTCAAAAATGCTGTTTTATTTTTACTCTTGAGGTAAAAAAAAAAAAAAAAATCTGTTCTGCGTTTCCTCTTTATTTTCAGAAAAGCCAAATTATTTTTTTTCGTGTCATAAACAGTAGCTCTCCTGGATTAGCAAAACCTTTGTTTTGTAACAGAGATTTTCCTCTGGGCTACTTTTCTCTGAAGCAAGTTCTCTGCCAGGAACCACGTAACTGAAAGGTTGACCACTGCACCCCCCCAGCTGGACCTCTCTCACTGACCACCCCACCTCTCCCAACAGAGCGCCCAGGGGAGGTCATTGCCTTTGCAAATGGAATTGAGTTCCTCAGGGTGAAGCTGGTGAATGACTTCAGAGCTCACTGTTTCAATGGCCAGGTTTATTGTGATACAGAATAACCTAAGGAAAGGGGAGCTATGCTTATATAATAATAAGATCCATGTGCATGCGGTTACTTTTGGAATGTTTCTGTTTTTATTGTTGTCTGTTGTACAAGGTTAATTGTTTAACAACAACTAGGTTTCATCACAGTGCAGTTAGGTACTGATTGGGAACAATAAAAGTCTATTAAAAATAGTAAACTTCATAGAAATATTTCTTAGAAATGCATTTCCTTTAACCTGAGGTTAAATATTAAATATTATAATCATTCCACAGATTTATCAGCCTTGGTCTGAGCATATTTGCTTAGATTATATTTAAATATAAGATTATTGAGTATTTTTGTGTTAATAGCATGCAACAGCCTCCTCTTCAGATAAGGGAAACAAAAGGATTTCAAAAACAAAGTACAGGGTTTGCTATGTTTTGAGCATTTTAATACACACTGTAATCATTATTTGCTTTAGTGCAAGGAGTCCCAAAGGCAGTTTTATGCATAGACTTACCTTGGAAAAACTCATTTTCCAGCAGTGAGGCATCCCACGGGGGCATGCCACTTCCCTCCCTCATGCCTGTTGGCCGGGGGACAAATGCACTCACAACTCGTGGATTTTCCAGAGGTGAGCTGTGTATTTTTGCCTGCTAATTTTGAAACAGAAAATGCAGTATTATTTCTGGACCTTCTCTAGCCAGAATACTCACATGTCCCCACAAAAATGTCCCAACCTAAAATTCTTAGTCTAAGGACCGCAAATCAATTTTTCTAACACTTACCTCTCAACTTACAATGTTTCGTTATTTCTGTCATTTGCAAGTGATCACAAACTACTCTATACCTACACTAATTGCTTTTAGTATGAGTCTTCAAGCAATATATCGAGTTTCTTTGTACCAATACTCCTACAAACTTACACAGCACTACACAAGTCTTAGGGAGTTTCCTGGAATACAGGAAAGAAATCGACCTCTCTTGAATTAGGAGAGTTGTCTCCATGGCCCCAATGGCTGGAATTTTAGATTTCTTAACAGTGTCCCTGCTCTATCAAGAGCTGGCTAGCTGAAGATTGTAGTGGACCTTAAGATTTGTGAACTTGGTGTATTTAGAGGAAAACAAAAAGTATTTCTTGCCATAGAGTTCATGCAGAATGGTAGAACCTCCTAGACAGACATAAGCAGCTGATACAGTTCTGAATCAAAGGTGCTAAGAAGTATGACTTTATAAATGTTTGTTGCTGTTGTTGCTGTTTTGAAATACCATTGCTGGTTGTACAGGGTTTAGGAGAATGAGGTAGAGCTAATGTTGTTTTCCTGTCTGTACAGCAACTGTTTATCTTGATTTCTCCAAATCCATCACTGCCCTACTTTCAAGCTTTAATTTGTCTCCATGACCTCGGGGAATTGTCTACTCCCACATCTTCACTTTCTTTGGCCGAAACTCCATTTGCATTTCCTCTGTCACACCGGCTCTGTCGCTTGTGATCCGCTCTAACTCGCTCTGCACCTGTTCATGAAAAATGCTAGCAGCCACTTCCCATTCAGTCTCTGCCGTCAGCTCACTCTGCTACCCAGCGCTTGCCGCTTGGATCCCACGTCCCCTCCAAGTTTTCTCTTTCCCTTTGATGTTTGCCGTTACATTTCACCTCCCCTTGAACGCCTAAGACCAAATCTCTAATGTTTCCAAAGCTCCAACGTTTTTTACTTCTCCATCCCAGGTCTGTCCAATTCCAAACCCCAGGTTCTCCTGATTTCTATATTCTTCTCAATCTAGGATTTTCACTCCTGCCTGTTTTCATTCTCAAGATCTAGGTCACTTATTTCTTGTAGGAGTCCTGCCCACATTTCACTGACTTATGGTTTCCAGTTCTATGGGCAAGGAATGGAATGGAAGACACGCAGAGATTTATGAATAAGAGAGAAACAATCCTGTGATAACTTTTGTAGGTCATTGGATATAATTAAACACACTAATATAAGACTCAGAAGTAAACAAATATAGAGGCAAAACATAACTACAGTGATATACCAAATGGATAAAACCAATTGTAATAAAACTGGAAACTAATCATTCGTGTAGACTAGATGCATCTGATTAAGAGAACAGCATTGTCTCTCAACCATTTTAACACCCAAACGAACTTCAGCTCTCCTCTATATAGACCAGAGCACATCCCTTTTGGCCTCCTGGATCATATGCTTTTATAATGGGAATTTATACTTAAACGAAAAATACTTGGACTGAGGGCTCAGGTGAAGAGATGAACCTCTTGGAGCTGGGAAGGATTATTACCCCCTAGAGACCCTGAATACTACCCTCTTTGGTTATATGTCTGCCCGGAGCTTCTGCTCCAAGACCAATGCTACTTGTCCAACATATTAAGGATGCTTCTCATACACACAGGTACAAATTATATGACGAAGAGAAAATATGGAGAGTTTATTTACACTCCACTTTAACTCTGCAAGGATATTTTGTTCAGTGATGAAATGGTTAAAGAAGTAACTGCTGGTAGGGACCAGGCATACAATCACTGCTCTATAGATCCCTTTTATTTGAGCTATATGTGAGTAGTTACTATTATTATTAATTATTATTATTAGCAGCGGTAATGGCACATTGAATAGTCTAGGCAACGTCTTAGGGTTTTATACAGGTTACCTTATTTCATTATTTTAACCACGCTATGAGGTTGGTACTATGATTATTCCCACTTTGAGAAAAACCTCACTTGGGAAAAAAATGAAGTTACAAGATGTCGGTGTGCTTCAGGTCACACTGGTGGAGGGAAGGATTCCTTCCCAATCTCTGAGATTCCAGAGCCTAGGCTGAATCACCTCTCTTCACTGTTTTATTAGTTTATTAGTACACTATGTCCTAGCTGGAAGCATCTTTTGAGGCCAAACGCAGGTCTGAGAGCTGCTGGGAGGAAGTTTCCCTGTACCTAGAACGGAGGTAAATCCCTCCAGGGCCCAGAGCACACACCGATCCTCAGTCGGGACTCTGTCTTGGACTCAGAATCCTCCTCAGAACAGTGTTCCATGCCATAAAGTTGCCATAGAAGATGAAGCCTAGTTCCCATTCCTGGCCTCGAGGATGAGGTTCAAACACCCCCATGCAGCAAACTCATGTTGAAATGCTCTTCCAACCTTTAATTTCAGCCATTCCTCCCCAACTCTCTTCCAGGGCCCTGTGCTCCAAGCTCACCACACTCAGTTCTCTAGAATGCCGTGCCCTTCTTCTAGACCTCCACACCTCTGCTCCTGATCTTTGCTCTTTCTTCTTGCCCCGGAAAACAGCAACGCATCCCTCAGAGTCCAGCTCATGGACCACCATCACTGTGAGCCCTTCTCCCCGGAGAGAATTGGTTTCCATGGTGTTTTCATACCTGTGATGGTGCCTATTATCATACCTGGGATGTCCTGTCAAAGTTGTTGACATTCTTTCCACTTTCACTTTACCACTAGACCTCTCCCCTTCCTGCCTACCACACATTCCAGTCCCCACCCCGATCTAGGAAACCAGGGATTTGAAGACAAATGGATCAGGACCCTGGAAGCAGACCCACTTCTAAAATAACTAAGAAAGCCTAGTCTTCACCTCTGTCTCCTGAGCACCCAGAATGGCATCAGCAGGTAAGAGACTCACTAAGATTTACTGAGCTGAATTCCAACACCATCTTGCCACCATCCCTTTGTCCACCACTGAACTTCTCCACTACACTTTTGTCCAGTCCCTTGACACCAACCAGCTTATCTTTGAACAAAATCACTCATGTATTCCATTTTCGATATACTTTCAAAATATCCTCTCTCACTGGATCATTAAAACAAGTTTGCAAATTAACTAGGGATTATCATTCCCATTCTGCAGATGGAAAACGGAGGCTGGGTAAGTGTCTTACTCAGATCATAGGAATAATAAATGGTAGCCCTGGCTGCTCACACTCATATGATCTGACCCCTAACCCTGTTCTTTCCATTATGTTGCTTTTTACTGGTATTCTACTCATGGACATGATTTTCAATTAGATGGCAAACTCTGTGGACAAAAACCTTGCTTTAAACATTCCAGGCCTTCCACGCCACGCAGCTATCGACTGACTGATGCTCTATACCAAGGTAGAAAATTACATATATGAGATTTCTAGTAAAGGTCCTTCCAAAAATTGAGACACACAAGTATTTACAGTATTAGGACTCGGAAAAGCATGTCTGAGGCAAGAATGCATAATGGTCAAACACACGAGTTCTACACCGATCCAAATCCTAGTTCTGCCCCTTACTAGTGGTGTAACTTTGGACAAGGCGACCTTTCTGTACCTTTGTTTCTTTCTTGGTAAAATGAAGACGTAATAGTAATGAAGAGAACAGCAACAACCCCTCCCCTGGCCCCACAGGGTCGCTGTGAGGATTAAATGAATTAATTGCTGTGAAACACTTTCGCATGGTGTCTAGCACTTAGTGAGTCCACTTGTTAGCCATTCCTATTCTTCCATGGTCACAGAGGATTTCCTGGAGGACTCATCCTGAGGCTTACCATCGAATGAACTGGAAAAGAATTAGAAGCCAGAGTCTCAAAATGCTGGCTCTTAAGATCTCAGTTCTATTTTCAAACATGGTACATAAAATAGGCTCAGCAAAATGAGGCCTTTTACTCAGTCCAGCTCACTCTACTGCTCTCGTCTGCAATTCTGACGAGACAAACAAACCTTCTGTCACAGGGTAACCTTACGCCATTTGAGAACTTCCCAGGGCGGCCGGACTTGTAGGGCAGCTGTCGGAGTCGAAGCCTGAGCTCACCGATGTTATCACACACCTTGGCAAAGTCAACAAATTAATTTTTCAAGGTGTTGCTGAATTTGTTCTGTGTCTGCCTTCCTGCAAAGGTCAAGTCCACCAGTACACCTGTAGCTTGAAAGCACTCATTCATTCCTTCTTTCAATTTCTGAGTGTCCAGGAGGTTCCAAGCAGTGGGGAGACGCAGGTGAGCAGACACTGTCCCCGCCTCAGGGAGCTCACACTGGCCCATTGTGGTAGGTGCGCTGGAGATGTGTTTCTGGGAGTACAGAGCTCATACGTCACCTCACATTAGGCCCAGCCAAAATCTGTTCAGAGATGTGGATTGATCAGGTGGTCAAGGCTATTCGTCTTATCTCTAATCTCAGAAATGGTGACTACTTTGACCTCGGCTTCCTCACTTGTAAGGAAGAGGAAGCACTCACTGGGGGCAATGTGCACCTCAAGGAACACTGGCAATTCCTGGAGATATTTCTGCTTGTCACAGTTGAGTGGAGGAGAACTATTGGCATCTAGGAGGTCGAGGCCAGGGATGCTGCCAAACATCCCGTGATACACAGGACAGCCCCCGCAACAGGGCATCACCCAGCCCAAGATGTCAGTAGTGCTGAGGTTGGGAGAAACGCTGAGCTACAAATCTCTAACCTTCTCTCTAGCTCCAAAAATCCCGTTTTCTGAAACCCCTTTGCTTCTTTGCTGATGAAAACGTTTACATGGCACTGTCTTCCCTTTGAGTGGAAGGTCATCTAAAAATGGAGCACAATCTCCTATAAAATACCCAAATCCCCTTTGTAACCTTCCTGCCAGGCTGCTAACCAAGTGAGGAGAAGTTTATTACCTCAGATCTTGGCAAGAACCCCTCAGCATCAGTGGCCAGCTTCCATCTGTTTGCAGGTTAAGGGGATAAGATTTCCATGAATAAATAATGGAAATCTACATGTCATACAAAACCTGTGTTTTTGGCAGTTTCTCTCCGAATTTTTATAAAAGTTTCTAACTGGAGTCAACAATCACTGTCTTGAGTTTCATTTATTTTCCCAGCTCTCACCTTGCAGAGGGACGTGCTTCTGAGTAGTGAAAGGGTTAAATGCAAGCAGCAAACAAGAGTGCCAACGAAAGGTATCTATTAATCCTCAGACTGGGTTCTCAAATCTTGAGGATTCCAAATTAGCTCTACTGTTTTATAACTTGTAGGCATTTGCATTTCTTTGTACATTCCTCATATGCTTCAGACCCCATAGCTCTCTATCGGTAGGGGCAGGTGAGCTCTGAGTCCCTCTCCAAGGAAAAGCAAGAGTACGGAAGCATCCTGGAGCAGTGCTGGATGCACGACTCTTCAGTCCCCTGCTCGGTGAAAGGATGGCCTGCCCGTAGTAAGCCAGCAGGGCTCATAAGCAAACAGGGCTTCGGGGCTGACAGAGCTGAAGGCGTTACTGACCTCTGGCCGTGGAGTTACAGAAACCCAGATTTTCTAATCTCAACTCTACCATTTACCAGCGACCTTGAACGTGACCTTCAGATTCTCTAAACCTCGGTTTCTTCATCTTTAAAATGGGGATAATACTAGCACACTTCATAGATTTCCCCTAGGGATTAAATGGGATGCTCTCTGTCGAGTGCCGGGTGATAGCAGGTTCTCCAAGAGAGTATAGCAGGTTGCTGGTGATGGTGTCTTGGCTAGGGCTCACACATATAAAGGAGATAGGGCTCAGTGTTATTCAGAAAGAAGAAGAAAGGGGGCTCTCTTTTGTTTCTGAAATAAAGAACTTCTGTTTATATGTACTCCTCACCAGAATTCTACTACGCTTTCTGCAAAGGGAGGGGGGTACTAGTACTAAGACCCTCCTCCTGCACTCTTAGGTCCTTTCCAACATTCTCTTTCATCTCCAAAACACATGAGTCACACAGTAAGACACAGGCAGGTGAAGATCAAAAGTTAAGACCATGAAAAAGCAGGATACGGAAAACGTCCAGTTGCTCAATCTTGTAAACATGTGAACACAGATACATTTAAATCTGAGCGCTCGGGTCAGTCCCTCCCTGTGACCAGCCAAATGTATCCCACGGATCGCTGGCTTCCATTCTGAACACAAATGACGATGTTGTCGAGAAAAGGTCGAGCCCAGACCCACACTGGCCTGCAAGAGTACCAGTGGGTGCCTCTCGCCTCTTCCAGCGCCCAGTGCTTTACAGCTGTATGGGAGTGACCCGTGGGAGAATATCAGAGATGCCACGGCTGGTGTGGGGGGACACACGATGGCCTCGCTCCTTCCTGGCAGAGCTAACTGGAGACCTACAACAGTTGGGAAACTTTGAACTCTCAAGGACAAATCTAAGCTTCTAAGGTAAATTTAAAACTGAGCCAAGGAGAAGCCTATTTTGCTTAGGCAGCCAACCAGGGATTTCACTAATTCTGAATTCCTTAGCATAAGCTTTAGTTTCTAGTTACTCACCGTAATGGTTCGCCTCACAGACACAGGAGGTCCTGAGTGGCTGTCATATCTGTGGAAAGAATGTGAAATCATTTCTTTGAAGAAGTGCCTAACTTTCACCAGGAGGAAAATCAACAGCACATTTGCTGTTATATCTTAATAACTTGAGAATATATTAGATGTATTTCTAACGTCCTATAGGAAGACATTTCTTGGTTAGTGCGTTGTTGAAAAAAATCTCAGAAACCTTTTCCTATGACTGTTTAGGATCAATGCTTTACATCTTTATCACTCAGGTAGTCAAGAAGAAATTACATAATGGTGGATTTGGATTTGAATGCAGCATAAAGACATAATAACAAAAATAGTATACATGTGTTGCGGGCTTACTATGTGTCAGTGTTCTCGTGCTGTGTGCACGTTACCTCATTTAAAGACATTGCTCTTGAGAAGGGGATACTATGAATGCTGTCATTTTACAGACCCTGAAATGGAGGCAAAGAGAAGTCAGAAGACACAGCCCCAGGTGCACAGTTAGTGGATGAGCTCAGAGCCGGCCACAGCCTCCTGAAATCCAGAGCACGCCTTCTTAACCAGTCCGGACTCTTTTTGCAAATGGGAAACAGATTTTCCTGTTTCCATACATTTTTATTTTCAAGAGAGATTAGGTCAGGGCCAGACTCAACAATTTACAAGGGAATTTTCAAAAAGCAAACCCTACAAAGATGGTTTCTGGATGTTTATTTTTATAAAGATGCCTTATTCACTATGAAACTATCTTGGAGCATAATTATGCTTTTACTGTTTATGTTGCTTCTCTCAGTTTCTGTAGAAGTGAAAAATTTACAAGACATGGGCCCCAAATGGAGATAGATTTTGATCTTTTAGATCCATAATCCTATGCCAAGGGGCACTCTGCCTGAATTATAGCTCAGGATTTAATAGGCGGTAATGAGTCACGGCTCTGTATGAAATGAGGTCCTCTCCTTCCCTAAGAAAACAGCAAAGGGAATCAAGCTTTAAACCAATGAACTACAACTTCAAGTCAGATCAGTCAAAAGTGGCAAGATACAGTTTTCCTTTATTCGAACTCCTGCCTGCTTCACGGTTTCCCAGAGTTGAGCATAAAACCTGGGAAGCCGGCTGCGACCAAGATGGCCGGGAGACTCGCCACCTTCCTCAAGGATGCCTGGGCCAAGGAGCCGGTGCTGGTCACATCCTTCACCATCAGGGGCCTCGCTCTAATTCTGCCCACTCTCAGCCCCTCCACCAAATACGCCACCATGATCAACCAGGCCATGCCCTACAACTATCCAGTGCCCCTCCAAGATGATGGGAACATGCCCGACGTGCCCAGCCACCCCAGGTCCCCCAGGGCCCAAGCTTGGAGTGGCTGAAGAACTTGTGAGCACCCCCGGTGACATGGAGGAGGCCCCTCCCCTGAGCCAATAAAATGCAAAAAGTAACCCCCCCAAAAAACAAAAAACAAAAACCTGAGAAGCCATACAGTTTTATATGTTAAAGATACCCAGATATAGTTGACAGTTTAGCTCAGATTTTAAACAAAAATTGAAATTAATATCATGGACTATGTTTCACATTACTCTGAAACACCAGCTCTAAACGAATACTACCTGAACTTGAATACTCCTTTTATTTTTATTCTTCTTTTCCCCTACAGCCTTATTGAGCCTGCCAGGCTGCCTTCCTGCCAGGCACTGTTCTGAGTGCTTTGGAGGATACAAATAGGACTGAGATAGGGACCCTGTTCTCTGAGAGCTTTTGCAGTAGGAATGATTAGATACATAAAGAGCCAAAATACAAGCAAAGAGGTGATGCGGACAATAAGGAGATGTTAAGTTAAATGCCCTGAACATGCAGAGGTGCTGGTGAGCACTTGGGGGGGGTGGGGGTGAGCAGGGAAGTGGATGGGGGAAGGTGGCGGTTGAACAGGTATGGAAGGTGAGGAACAGCATGAGCAAAAACCTGGAGATGGGCAAGAGCCAGGGAGCTTGGGAACTGGCAAGTAATTCAATTTTGCCAGAGCCAAGAGAACATGCCAGATTGTGAAGACTCTTTCCAGAGCGCTGGGGGCTGCAGCCCACGAGGCTCCCCAGGCCCCGAATCTGATCTGGAGCGTGGGCAGCTGGGGCAGGGTTCAGTTCCCGAGAGCGGCAGGAGGGTGCCTGGGCTCCTCTCCATCCTTCATACCACCAACCGAGATCTGTCTAACATGCGCATGCAACCACATCAGTCCCCTTCTTAACATCTTACAAGGTATTATCCAAAATCTTAACTTGATCCAAGGCTCTTCTTTGGTCTGATGAGCCTCTCAGACCACCCCTCACCCTTCAAGCCTCATCCCCCCCTCACTCCACTCATCTATAGCTACCTGTAAGCTAGGCTTACCGAATTTATTTCACTTCCATAAAATATTCTCTCTTGTCTCTATACCTTTGCAGATACCATTCAGAAATTCTAACTTCAGTACATGAGAGCGTGACTCAAGAACATTCTTTTTAAAAACCAGAACCCCAGGTGACTTCCCCCACGTACTGATGGAGTATACTCTGAGCACTGGCCACTGAGGAGATCCATCTGGATGACCACGGGCCATTCAGACCCTCCATGTCCCAAATGGACTCTGTGTCCTTCTTCCACGCCTACTCCTTCCTATCCAATCAATGAACAGATCCTGTTGATTCACAATCAGAAACCACCCAACCCTCTCCATCCCCCCATTTATACCCCAGTTAAGACATTTATCATCTGCTGCCCTTATGTTTGCACTAGTCCCTTACCTGTTCCTCTCCCTCCAAGTTTTGTTCCAATCCACTCTCTACACTTTAGTCAGAGTGATCAGTATAAAGTGAATTACACCACTTCCTGGTGTAACATTTTATGATTCCCACCTGCTCTCAGGTGAAAGTTCAAATTCTTCTGTGCACTCATAAGGCTCTATATGATCTAGTCCCCACACACTCTCCAGCCTCGTATCTCACCTTTGTATATCCCTCTGCCATGGGGAATTGGCACAGCTCTGAGCATCTGCACAGAATGTGCCTGAAACATCTTTCTACCACTTGTTTGCTTGGACAACTCTCATCCCCTTGAACAATCATTACTGATGTCATTTTCACTGGAAGACCTCTTGGGCTCAAGACTTAATCTACCATACACTCCTTCATATGTGCTCCTAGAGCACGTGGAACTTCCCCATCTTAGCACTAGCATTCTACATTTCTCTATTTCCATTTTGTCGTCCTCACCGGACTAAAGCCCACAAAAGCAAGGGCTGCAAGCTTCCTTCCAAAGCACCGCACATGGTGTTCTTTGAACACTCTTCATTGCATAAATAAGCAAATGTGTTCCTTTTTATCCTTATCACATCTGCTTCAACTCTCTTTCATCACCATCACCCGCTGAGTTTCCTAAGTTGGAGAGGAGAGTTCACCTCCATTCCTCCTTCTTCTTCACCCACCACATCCCATCAGCAGGTTCCCCTGATTCTACATTCTAAGTCGTGCACGAATCTGTCTGCTGTTTGCCCTCCTCCCTGCCTGCTACCTCATCCATCATCTCAACAGTCCTTTACCTGGTTTTTCTGACTTGAGTTTTGCCTCCTCGAGTCTGTTCTTTGTGCTCCAGCCAGATCAATCTCCCAGCCTCGGCCCTATGGGCATCTCTTTGCGGGGGGGGGGGGGTGGTCGTGCAACATGGGGTACTTAGCAACATCTCTGACCCCCTACCCACTGGATGCCCAGAATTCCCACCCTTCAGTTGTGAAAACCAGAAATGTCTTTTGGAGGGCAAAATTGGCCCTGGTTGAGAAGCACCATGCTAAAATGATCTTTGTAAAATGAAGATCTGATCATGTCATTCTTCTGCTTACAAACTAGCAACGGAGGGGCACCTGGGTGGCTCAGTCGGCTGAGTGTCTAACTCTTGATCTCAGCTCAGGTCTTGATCTCAGGGTTGTGAGTTTAAGCCCTGCACTGGGCTCCAGGCTGGGCATGGAGCCTACTTAAAAAAAAAAAAAAAAAAAAGAAAGAAAAACTAGAAATGGATAAAATAGATATATGTACCCACACACATGCATTGAATACACCAAAATATTTTAGTGTTTGTCCAGGGCAGCGGGTTGTGGGTGACTTTATCCTATATATATATATTGGATATATATATACATACACATATATATAAGAGAAATACACACATACACACACACACATAAATAAAATATATACATATATAAAATATATACATATATATATAAAGTAAGGAAAAATGGTATTAAAGTAAAAGTGATTAATGATTTCCCATTGTCTATGGGATCAAATCCAAGCTTCTCAGCACTGCCAGTGGCCTTGGCAACCTCTCCCATTCCATCTCTTACTGGTCTCACCTTATCCTGGGTCACTGAACCTCGGTGACCTAGATGAGTTCTTGCTTTTTCCAGTCTCCACACCTTGGCTGTGTCAGTTTTTCTGCCTGGTGCAACCTCCCAACTCTTAATTACCAAGCTTAGTCCTGTATGTCCTTTGACAATGGTCTCTCCTCTTCCAGGAAGGCTTCTGGTCCTCGAGTCTGAGTTAAGTGCTTCTCCTATATGTTCTCAAGGCTGGAATACCGTGCACCCTCCCTCGCACTCACCATATGACACCACAATCCCCAGCGTACTTGGCCGCAGCGAGGCCAGATGGTATCCCTGTGTGAATCCCACAGAGCACCCCTTCCTCAAGTTACTGTCATCTGCCAGAAAACTGCCATGAGAAATACCTGAACCCATGATGTTCTGCCACGTCCCAGAGTTCTGTGGGGCACCTCCGCCCAGCCACAGGCAATGCTCTGCTCTTCCCCACCGGCTTACAGATTTCTCCAGGAAGGGCCTGTGCCTTATTTTCACAATTTTATCCTCAGTACGAACAGTAGTATCTGATCCAGAGTAAGACTTTGATAAAAGCTCGATAAATAAACAAAAGCAAAACTATCACCTGGGCTAACAACACCCATGCGGAGAGTTCTGACAGCCCTTCCCGAAGCAAGGCTGCTGGGGGTTTCAAACCTGGCTGAGCACCCGAATATCCTGGAGAATTTAAAATAAACAAATAAATGAAGTTCCCCGTGCCCTACTTCAGACCTTCTGAATCAGAATCTCAGATTCGGGGCCAAGTGTCATTAATTTTAAATTGCTGATGAGATTATACTAATGATCAGCCCTGTCACCTGGGAACACCACTGGCCACCCAGGGTAGACTCCAGACCACTCCCCCTGTCGTGCTTCTTCTTCTTGTCATCACAGCCCTGCCCGTGGAGACCGCACCTGGGTTCACAGAAGGAGCATTTCCAAAGGAGGATCTCGCTGACTCTGACTTCTCCTTCCATCGAGGAGTCTAAGATTTTTGTGTCTTTGAACTCAGGCATTTGCAGGGAGTGGCATGTATAGCGAGTGAGAGAGAGAAAAAGAGAATGACCAGAATCCAGGGGAAAAAAAATATCACCTGCCTTTTTAATTTTCCAAAACAGTAGCTCAATGTCTTGCTTGCGTAACCTGGGGCTGCGGCTGGAGCGGTGTACACCCCGTGGGCCAGGCAAATTGGGGCATGTCTGGAGAGCAGCGAGGCGCTTTGCATCTCAAGGGAAAAATAAAATCCTCCTGAAGCTGCAGGGTAAGGGGCATGCACTTAGCCCCGGAGAGGCGCTGCCCGCTCTCATCACCACCACGCGGTGGGTACTTAACACAGAATAAGCACTGTGATGGTTCTCAAAGAAAAGAGGGGATCTTAAATTGAATTGTACATGCTACTCATGAGTCTTATGAACTGGTTCCCTCGTCTTTTCACTTTGCCCTGGTCCTTGGGACTACAACAAAGGAAGGGGGTGGGGATCCACATCCCTAAAATCGCCCTCATGAACTAGCGGCACATGGCGACACAGTTTTGACAATGTAAGTGGCCCCCTTGAAGGGGCAACTTCACTGTGGATGGCGTGGTAGCATGAGACCCAGAGGGGTGCGCACAGCACGTATTCATAGCAGGGAGGGCATTATTGGGATCATGGGCGTCTGGAATAAGGAATGAACAACTGTAAATCCTCTTTGGTAGCCAGGAAGATTGCATTTGTAAGCTCAGGACCTACACTCTTGCGTACTTGCTAAACTCCGTAGAAGGAATTTTTGAGGCTCTAGGTTACTGAAATTTCGTGCTGGCATGGGGGGGTGCGGGGCTGAGCACTATGCCATAGGCACTAGATGCCCTATCACAAGACACGAGGAGACAGAACCTACAGGGAAATGTTGGGGGAAAGATACTTGCAATATACATGTATACTTCTCTTGAAAGTGTTGGCCGGCAATAAACAAATCGAAACATGAGTGGAAAATATTTTTCCTTTTTCCTGGGGTTGAGGAGGGGTCAGAGGGAATATAATTCAATCATTTACAAATAGGATTAAAATAATAATGGGATAGTGGTGTCTGGGTGGCTCAGTGGGTTGAGTGCCTGACTCTTGGTTTCGGCTCAGGTCACGTTCTCGGGGTCCTAGGATCCAGCCCAGAGTCGGGCTCTGCACTCAGCTCGTGGAATCTGCTTGGAATTCTTTCCCCCTTTGCTCCTCCCCCTGCTCTTCCTCTCTCTCAAATAAATAAATAAATATATTTTAAAATAATGGGATAATTTGAGAAGTGCACAGATTTGGGAGGAGAAACTCATCCTATTTGAAGCAGAAATGACAAAACTTTTTGCCTTTTTGTTAATTCATTCAGTCACCATGTTCTCATGGCTTTTTTATCCACTCCTAAGAGGAAACCAAAGCTTCAGTATATCATATACTTTTACTGGCTGGGCCTTTCTAAAGTAAATATCTGATGAAATGACCAAATCCATTTTCTTCTGGGGAGTGTTCTCCATGATCCAGTGTCATTTCTTGGTTAAACCACAGCTTAAAAGATGAAAAGAAAGTTCTCTGATACTCGAGTCTTTCAGGGCTGAACAGAAGGCTGTATTTTGCCTGGAGGGGTGGGTTCTCTTCCTGTGATTTGCAAAAGATCCTCTCAACTGCTTCGCTGACGTGTTCTCAGAGCCCCGAGTGTGACAAAGTGGAGCCCAGATGGCTTTGGCAAGTAGGAACCTGATGGCCACCTGGCACAGGATGACTGTGCTTTCCTGGGGCTTGTCAGTTCTTCCTGGTGCAGTTAAAGGCAAGGAGGAGCTCCTGAATCATGTATTTGGAAGGTTGATTTTGTATTTCAAAAGATCAGAACTATCAAAGAAAGGTAGGCTCTACTTAAGAGTAAAGAGTCTCTGGAAATGTACAATACACAATTTATATTCCTACCATAGCACAACACTCCCTAAAACCAACCCCTGGCCACACACACACACACACACACACACATACACTCAGGATTTATATCCAAATATTTAGGTCACACACATATTTAAGAATAAAAAGGACAGGGGCACGTGGGTGGCTCAGTCGGTTAGGTGTCTGCCTTCGGCTTGGGTCATGATCCTGGGGTCCTGGGATCAAGCCCTGTGTGAGGCTCCCTGCTCAGTGGAGAGCCTGCTTCTCCCTCTCCCTCTGCCTGCCGCTCTGCCTACTTGTGCTCTCTCTCTACCTCTCTGTCAAATGGATAAATAAATAAAATCTTAAAAAAATTTTTAAGAAAATAAAATAAAAATAAAAAGGACATGTTTTTGCAGTTTATCTACCGAAACTTCTTAGGAGCAAAAAACCAGTGCCCTCATGATATTCTGCACCAGCACAATTCATAAATATTTATTTCCATTTCCATTTTGAAACTAAAATGTATTTAGAGAAGACAAATTCTGAAAACTGCTTAACATACACATATATACTTAAAGGATAAAATCTGTTCCATTTCTGCATTCTGATTTTTATGTTTCAGTTGGTATGGTTAAAAGAAAGCTGCAAGTCAGGTTGGCACACAAGAAGGATGGTTGCTAAATAGGATTTTGTGAAGTTGCAATTTTTTTTTTTAACCTTGATCTGTAACCAGAAAACATGATACCCAGATGGAAGATTCTAGATTTGCTGTCTTCTTTGATCCATTTTTGCAGTGACTTGCAATATGAGCTCAGAAATAACTTGTCCACAGAGTGAACAGGTTCCTCAACTTTTCCAGGTTTACTGATGTTAGATTGTTCAGTTGTATAAAACTCTGCCTTAAAGAAAATCACCTAAAACACAAATTCCATCACAAGTCCCAGCTTCACCACACATCAGGAATATTTTTTTTTGTCCTTAAAATACATATTCCCTCCACAGGAAATACCCTTCGATTTTAAATCTCCAAACGAGAGGATTACTAGCGTTTCAAACATTTTTACAAAGAAAAGCAACTCACCTATTTGCAGAGTACTTCCTTGCAAGTGACTCTGGTAGGGACAGTCACATAAATCTACATTCTGTTCAGCTCTTCATTATTTCAGCAAAGACAAAAGCAGGCTCAGGTGAAAGCTGGGAGCAAAACACCTTCCATCCACCCAAGAGGGGAGGACAGAGTTCTGTTCTCCAGGTTCGGGAGCCTCATCACCGGCCCCACGAAGCCGCGTGCCACTTACTGTTTTCAGCAAGAGTGACCTCCAGCACCTCCTATTTAGTGCAGCAACGCACTCTTAATGGTGTGACGGCACACATCACGTGTGAGGCCAACACCTTAAGAGGGTGGGAAGCTTTTCAACCAGGAAGACATGCTGAAAATATTTAGCAGTCAGCTCAATTGCATGTAAGCAAAGCCTTGCTTGTTTTTCACAAAACAATCCAATAACCTGTGAGTCAGGATGAACTGATTTTTACACCGTTCTACACTGGGAACTCTCTGGAACGATGCCTGTTTCAAAAAGCTTCCCTTTCTTTACCTTAAGTTTAAATTCTGGGTCCCCACAGCAGAACAGCCGTTCTGAATACTGCTAGTCACAGTAATATCCTCATCCCCTCAATTTTAAAATGCCAGTTTTCTCTACTCTCATTGCTCATCTCATTTACTTTCATTTCATCTTTCTACCCCATCTCTCCTTGTGACCACAGATACACATATCCCCAAGGAAAAAGTAGTTTTGATTTGAAGATACCTTCCTGACCAGAGCATAGACCAGGCTCTTGAAACAGTGGAGAAAGTCAATGAACATTTCCCAACATTTAACCCATTATTCACCGCGTGCACCACCTGGGATCTGTGCAGTTGGTTAGAAGTTGGCTTTCAAAAGAGCCAAGTTTCGTGGTGTCAGAAGGACTTTGTCCCTCTGCGAGTTCAGTCCTGTTTCTTTTGTGACTATCTGCATTTAACGTCAGAGAACAAACATTAAACATTCTGAACACAAAACAGGCTACCGGCCTCTGCCATCAGGGTTGTCACGTGATCCGAGTTTAACTCACCCTTTCTGTCCCAGTGACTGAAGCTTTAAAGTCTCCTTTCTGGATTTTCTGAATGAGAACAGGGAAGCAAACGACGATCTGAAGCTCAGTCGAGAAGAAATGGATGTTGGGTTTCTTTGATTAGCTGTAGTTTTAGATCTTGATGTTTGTAATTCCATGGGATCTAGAGGGAAATTGTAGAAATTTGGCATCACTCAATATTTCCAGGTAAATACATCTCAGAGACCTGAGCCCTCGCTCTTGCTTCCCGCCTCTCGATGGAGACGGAGAATGCAGCAGGCATCCCCACATGAAGACCCTAGGAACTCAGGGGCGCCCTGTGCTTCTGAAGGCTCTGCTGCGTAGAGAAAATCCTCACAAAGAGTAGGGAGCCCTTTCAATATGCACCGTGAGCCGCGGTTCCGTGGCACGTGCCTCCCCGCACACCAGCTGCGCGAATCCACCCAAAGCCCAACGTAAGGTGTCACGGCCCTCGTTCAACTTTCGGGGTGCCTTTAGCCACCCTGTCCTTCAGACATTTTTTATCTTAGTGCTTTAAAACCATACTGATGGACACCATGTAACTTTTTACTCCAAAGAAAGTAAAGGAAAAGGAAATCAAGCCACTTAGAGTGTTCCTTATTCCCATCAGAAATCTATCTGTGTGTATGCGTATTTGCTACACATATGGTTTATATGTGTGTCTGCCTGTAATATAAACATGCCTAATGTATGTATAGATAACATATAGTTATATATGTGAGCGTTAAAAATTCTAAGGCAATATCAACATATACAAAGTCTGTAATACTGTAATATATTTGGACATGCTGAATTTATAAATATTAGAGGAATTCAAGGTAAGGGGAAAGTCATCATGGTAAATATGGGGTTAATTTCGAAGTCTGAACTATGAGTCTTTTTAGATAGATTTGTTTATTATGGGAGTTGTAAAATATTGTCAGTATAACTTTAGAAATATTGTTACATGTTTCTTGATGTTACTAATGTTAGTAACACGCCAGCAAAAGTAGTCAATATGACTCTATCAGTAGGAAGATACTCTATACTGTTTTCATAGTTTATAATGCTGAATGCACTTTGTTATTCTCACAATAGTCCTGTGAAAGTGGGTTTTATTATCCTCATTTACAGATTGAAAAAAAAAAGTGATGGGTGAAGATAAGTGACGTGTGAGTAGTCACATGGTTGGGATGTTCAAAGAAGCACTTACCTATGGAGTTTAAGTTACCAAAGTACCAGAAGGGTGGCGGCTCTTCTACCACCTTCTCCCATAATTCCCCCTCCCCCTTTTTCTCCCCCTCCATCTCCCCCTTCTTCTGCACCATCATCCCAATCATTTAAGTGCTTACTGTGCTCCAGCTCGGTGCACTATACATACACAACGACCCTCTGAGGTGTATCATCATACCCATTTAAAGATGAGAACATTGAAGCTTATAGAGAATAAGTAACTTGAACAGTTACATGGATTCTGATAGAATAGAGAATACCAAGAGAGTGGAGATGTGAATCCAAGCCTTTTTTAAATATTGATGTCTGTGTTCTTAACCACTACGCTATCTTGCCTGATTCTAAAAACATACCCCCAAGACATTATAGCACATTTTCAATTCACTCTTTTTATTATATGCTAGGTTATAAAACTTTCGTACCTTATGATTTAAAAATAAGCCTAAATATGGATTGGTTAAATCGGAGACCCACTGAGTCATTATCTAGAATACAGTGCTGTAAGGAAAAAAAAAATCTAGATCTAAATTTTTTTCTCACCATTTTCTGCCATCCCCTTCCTTAGTCTGTATGTAAGTGGTTGTTTTAACATTTGGCTAACATCTGTTTCATTGCAGAACTTTTTTCTTTGAATTTCCTCAAACCATTCGCCAGTCACTCCCTGAAGCCATCTGATATCCCTCTTTGTCTTCTGGAGTTTGCTGAAATAAAACAAAAATGTCAATGCATCCTTTAAATTTCTTCATATCAAGTGCACATTCATGAGATAGGACGTTAAACTTGACCTAGGGAGAGCTGCATAAACTCTGAGTCTGGGAGAGAAACTGGCCCTGGTCAGAATTTCCTTTTCCCCACCATGTACGTATTTTAGCTGTGTTTTTCTAAATACAATCCACAAGTTTTTGCTAGCCGTTAAAGTAATCAAGCTGGTGATGACAACTTGGGTTGAGCATTATGCGAACCTGACCTAATAATACAGTTGAATGATTGATGATTTAATGACATGCAGAAACCAGAATATTCTAGTTCTGATTACTCATTCATTCATTCAGTGTTTCTTGAGCAATGTCCATGGACCAGTCCCAGTGTAGACAGTGGGGATTCAACATTGAACATAATAGATAGGGTCTAGTGGTCAAAGATAAACGTTTACTTACAGAGAAGAAACGGTTGAATATAATGATTTTAGATAAAGAAATTAACACAAATGACAGCTAATGCTTTGTCGTCAAAGCCAGTGTGACTTGAGATGGATAGGAAAGGCCATCCAGAGCACAAATGTGCCTGCCCCACACCTTCCAAACACCAGGCCTGAAGTCCTATCATTCCTTCTTTATCCTTTTCCTCTGCCCTTTCGTCGTACTTGTCCTCTTTCAAATGAAAAGGTTGCTTAGCCCTTAATTAAATCACTGGTTGTGATTTAATTACTGGTTCTTTTTTTTTTTTAAAGCCAATTTGCTCTATTTCAGGAAAACCCTAGAACTGTTTGGAAATGAGAGGTGCTTAATCCAGAGAGAGAGAGAGAGAGAGAGAGGAAGCGTGAGTGCTGGATGGGGCAAACAGAGCAGAAAGGCGAGTCTGAAGTACATGATGTAAATCTCTTAGTGGTCAGTTTGGCACAGCACTGGGCTTGTTGATGGGGTCCAAGCTTGGGAAGTTCTGCTGCTTGGGAAAGAATTTCATGTGATTCTGCAGCAGTTACCCTTTACCCTGGGTCCTCTGTGAAGCACCAGGGCTGGGGAGTTTGTATGATGAAGAACATGGTGAGCAAGACAGCCGCAGAGTGGCAAATTTGGGGTTAAAGGTAATGTGGTTCATTCGACCCAGGCTCCTGCTTGGGGCTATGATACTGTCATTTTATAAAATAATCGAGAAGGAAGCCAGAGGCCATCCTGCCCAGACTTGCATTTTGAAACGCATGAGGCAGCAGTCATGTCCAGGCCACAGCATCCGCCTGGGTGCCTCCATCTGTCACTGCTGTCCCTCGGACGCCTGGTCACTCCTGTCTCTGCTGCCACTTCCCTGCCAACCAAGGGACCACAAGTAACTGTTTCTAATCAGTACTGGCTGCCTCCAGCTTGTCATCACCTCATTTATTAATGTCCCACACTTGTTCCCCATTCTATGTTCTCGAAGTCCTCCCCCCGCCCCGATTGTTCGAGCCTGACACTCAGCACCATCCCCCCCACCGCTTGTCAATGCATCCACCTCATCTCAGAACACAGTCAAGCTACCTGACTTCGGAATTCTCCAAACAACATAACTATTTATTCATTTTTACTAGAGGCTTGATGAAACATTGACTCTCTTTGAAAATCATCACACTTCATTTGACGTCAAGTGCTCAGTCCAGGCTTGCGCTCACATCCTTCAAAGCCTGTTTCTTTCCCAACTTCTGGCCAATGAAGTCAGAGATCCGTACCTCTATGGGAAGACTCCCACAGTTTGAATTTGACCTCAAGAAGTAAATCTTGAAGAAACAGCCCTCCTCCCTGTACACTAGTTTCTAAAAATAATTATGCGGGCAATGCAGCATCCTGGGAATGTCACATAGCACGAAGCAGGAAAGACAAAATGCAGGTTTTATCTATTCCAAGCTATATAAAATGCTGCACACATTGGGGGAAAAAATGAGAACATCTGGTCTCTTAGGGCAGAATAATTATAGGTATCATTTCTATTTTTAACTTTTTAATTATGTTTATCCGGTAAATATAATATATGAGCCTATTTTTTCTTGTTGTTAATTTTTATATTGTTGGGGCTTTTTTCCATTATAATTTTTCTTGTAGTTAGAGAAAAAAAATCAGTGATGTTTTCACAGTCTTAACACAATCACTATTAACCATTTGGTATGATTTTTCACATGGTTGTGATAAAATTTATTCAATATACATTTGTAAAAGGCCTCCTGGGGTGCATGCAGGGATACAATGCTGAACAGAGCAGACATGGCTCCCACCCCCGTGGGACTCCCCATCTAATGAGAAACAGATCTGAGCCCAGTCACAAGACAGATGTAAGGTAACCAAGAGAGGCGAGAATGATTAATGCATTCAACACACGTTGAACTCTGGGTGAAGAGCAGTGAACAAGTCAAGTCCTTGCCCTCACAGAATTTACACCCTGTTGGGGGCAAACAATAGAAAAGTAAACAGATGCTAGGCGAGCACCTGGGGCAGCAGCGAAGATTTTTCCCGAGAACACGATATGTGGCCTGAAGGTTGAGGATGAAGGGGTAGCAGGTAGGTGGTTCTGGGAGAAGGTTGAGGATGACGGGGAGCAGGGAGGTGGTTCTGGGAGAAGGTTGAGGATGAAGGGGTAGCAGGTAGGTGGTTCTGGGAGAAGGCTGAGG
>NW_022589741.1:5781369-5788125 GCF_004348235.1 Phoca vitulina
GTAGGTGGTTCTGGGAGAAGGTTGAGGATGAAGGGGAGCAGGTAGGTAGTTCTGGGAGAAGGTTGAGAATGAAGGGGAGCAGGTAGGTGATTCTGGGAGTGGGAGAGAGAGAGAGAGAGAGAGAGAGGGAGCTTTCCAGGCAGAGAAGTAGCAGCTGTAGGGCAAATGCCCCCAAGGAAAGAGGCAGGGAGCTCAGGGGAGAGCTGAGAGGGAGGCGGCTGCTGGGTCGTGCAGTGAGCACGTGGGGTGAGGGTCTGCCGTTTAGTCCTGCAGCACTGACAACACCTTGCTGACTCGGCCTTGACATGACACGTCACGTTTGCATTTTCAAAAGATCATCCTGGACTAAAAACTTTCCGCACAGCAAAGGAAATCCTAAGCAAAATGAAAAGGCAACCTACTGAAGAGGAAGGAGTGTTTGCAAATCATGTATCTGATAAGGAGTTAATTACCAAAATATATAAAGAACTCATACAATTCAATAGCAAAAAGACCAAACTATCTGATTTAAAAAATGGACAGAGGAGCTGAACAGACATTTTTCCAAAGAAGACATACAGATGGCCAGGGAGCACACGAAAAGATGCTCAACATTACTAATCGTTCGGGAAGTGCAAATCAAAACCACAATGAGCTATCACCTCACACCAGGCAGAATGGCTATTACCAAAAAGACAAGAAATAACAAGTGTTGGTGAGGATATGGAGAAAAGGGAGCCCTCGTGCACTGTTGGTGGGAATGCAAACTGGTGTAGCCACTCTGGAAAATAGTATGGAGTTTCCTCAAAAAGTTAAAAATAGAACTACCCTATGATCTAGCAATTCCACTTCTGAGTATTTATCCAAAGAGAATGAAAACACTAACTCAAAAAGTATATGCACCTCTGGAATTATAATTGTATGGAAAAACAAAATACAATACAAATACAATTTTAATTCCATATATATAAAATACAATACAAATCCAAACCACACACAATGGAATATTATTCAGTCATAAAAAAGAATGAAATCTTGCCATTTGCAACTACATGAATAGAACTTGAGGGCACTATGCTAAGTGAAATAAGCTAGAGAAAAACAGATACTGTATGATCTCACTTACATGTGGAATTTAAACAACAACAAATCAAGCTCCTAAACACAGAGAACAGACTGATGGTTGCCAGAGGCGGGGGATGGGAGGCAGGAGAAATGGGTGACGAGGGTCAAAAGGTACAAACTTCTAGTTATAAAATAAGTCCTGGGGATATAATGTACAGCATGGTGACTAGGTTATTAATTCTGTGTTGCATATTTGAAAGTTGCTAAGAGAGTAGATCTTAAAACTCCTCCTCACAAGAAAAAAGCTATGTAGCTATGCATGGTGATGGATGGTAACTAGACTTACTGCAGTGATCAGTTTGCAGTGTATAGAGATATCAAATCACTATGTTGTGATTTGAAACCAATATAATGCTATACCTCAATTACACCTCAATAATTAAAAAGATTCTAGCTACTGGTGGAGAGAAGATTGCAGGGGAGAAGAGGAGCATAGTCAGGAGACTTGGAGGGTCCAGGACAGAGAGTTGTTTGCTTAGACCAGGATGGTGGTGGTGAAGCAGAAGAAAAGTAGGAAGTGTTCAGAGCTACTTAGCAGGTGAAATTTACACTCAAGTGCCCACCAAGGGATGTAGTAACTTTGGAGGGGGCTAAGAGGACAGAGGTATGTCAAGGAAGACTCCTCGATTTCCGATTCACATAGGTGCATGGAAGATGCCATTCACAGAAATGGTGCATATACGATCTTCAAAAAAACAACCTTATATATTGAACACCTTTACCATTACTCATCTTTGGAGCAATCATCAAATATTTGCATAAAATTCAAGCTAGTATGATTTCCGTAATTTATTTATTATTCCTCTGGTGAAGAACATTACGATTTTGCCTTATAAATACTGCTGTAAGGGACATCCCTGTGCATTTTCTGTTTTTACAGTGTTTTTGACAGACATTGGAGCAGAAATTACTGGGTCAAAGAGTCAAAAACACTTTTTGTGATTCTTTATACACTACCAAAATACTTCTCACAATGGTTGTAGCATATTACTCATACCAGTGATGTACAATATGGTAACTGGGCACCTTTGGAAGACTAGATGTTATTTTTTTGAGTATTTTTATTTTCTGAATTTAATACTTTCAAGGTACCATGTTTTTAATTGTGGATATTTTTCTTTTAAGGATTTTTCTTTGCTTAAAAAAATGCTATATTTCTTCCTTTCTTTTTTTTTTTTTTTTTAAGTGCTGGGCATGGAGCCCAACGGGGGTCTTGAACTCATTACCCTGAGATCAAGACCAAAAAAATGCTACATTTCTTTGATAAGTAGTGAGGTTTGATTACATCCCACATGTCTGCTTACTAATGACATTTTGTATTTTGTATTTTGGCAATCAATGAGGTAATCAATGCCTCAGAGTTTTTCACTGGAATGAGGCATGTTTAATAAAACATGAACTCCTTATTTTTCTTATTTACTCTAATTATTTCCCCCCAGATTTCTGACTTTGATTCTGACTAGGGCTTGAGTAGGTAAAACATATTTCACCTGAGGATGTGCTTATGCTAATATCTGTCTCCCGAAGACAATGAGAAACAAGATGCGGACAGTAGTTACACGCGGATATAGAAAAGGGCATGATTTTAAAGAAATTCAGTGGCTTTGGGGGTGCCTGGCTGGCTCAGATAGTGGAACAGGAGACTCCTGATCTCGGGTTGTGAGTTTAAGCCGCATGTCAGGTGTAGAAATTACTTAAAAATAAATAAGTAAATAAGTAAATGAATAAATAAACAACAACAAAAAAGGAAATTCAGTGGCTTTTAAGGCAGAAATATCCCAAGACTGTCAGGAAAGTGGGTGAATATGAACAACCCAGAGCCTGAAAATTCAAGGGTCAGGCAGTAAAAAATAATGGCACTGTGTTTACCTATTACTAAAGAAAGTAAGACATAAATAGTTCCGGCCTTTGAAGTGAGGACAACCCAGGAAGGGAAGCCGTGAATGACACACAAGTCTAAACTCTCCGGGTACCTGTAACTCAACTCCTTAATCTTTTACACCAAAGAGTCCTATGTCCTATAAAATACAGTCAGTACTTTTATAATGGTTGACTGAGCTTCTGGTACTAAAAAGAACACAATGGTAAAACCAGTGGTTTAGACTGAGCTAGGTACTTAAAAAAATATACAAAGCTCCACACTAGCAAAACCAACAAAATACCTTAACATAAAAATATGTGAACCTTAAAAGGACGGCATTGTAAGTCTCAGCTGGGAGGCTTAGAGAACATTCGCTTGCAGGTGGAATTCAACCAAGTCAATAGACAGCCTGCCGGGGCTCTTCCTCCTCCAAGCTGGTTTGTTACACACTCAGGCAGCCATGTAGAGCACGCAGTCCGCTTTACGCCAGAAGAAGCACACGGTTACAGACGACCTACACCGAGATAAAATCCAAGCGCACACCTTGCTGGCTTTGCTAGTCCAGCTTGACTCAACATACCATGAGGGACTGTTGTCTACACTTGTAATTTGTTCTACCCCCGGGCTGATTAACTTGACTCAACTAAATTAGGTCTTTTCTTGCTGAGCCGTAGTCCCAGCCCTCTGCTCTTTCTTCCTGCACAGGAGTCTTGGACCGCTGTGGCTTTGATGCCATTCACGCACCTGCAGGAGTGTGTCCTCCGAGGGTCCTCCTCCTGCCGTAAACTGATTTTCCATCCTCGGGGAATGAATCCATCTCTCCTCTCCTCCTCTTTGTCTTCCCCAGCGGTGGCCCTGCTGACCTGTGCAGCTCACTTCTTTGTTCTCCTTTGCTCCCAGCAGGTTTGTGTCCTCATCTTACTTTCACGGCGACCTACCTACTAACCTTTAGCGTGTGCTCAGCATTCTTGGCCTCCCCCTCCCTCCCTTGTCTGCTCAGATAGTACCAAGAGCACTGGAGAGGGTCAGGTTCTAGCTGGGTGATCTTGGCCAAATATTTAACTTTCTCGGCTTTATTTCCCTCATTTGTGAAAGGAGGTTGGATGAGGTGGCAGATGTTGACAAAACAAGTCTCCACAACTCCTCACATCCCTGAATGTCTGCTCCTTTGGGATGTGACTTTGTCACTCGGCCTGCCCCTCGGACCTGTCTGGCCTTGTGCTCAGAACAACTGAAAATGAAGAAGAGGTTCTGTCAGACTTCTGAGTCCCGGCCTTGGGAAGCCTCGCAGCCTCTGCCCTGCCTCCCGGAATCTTGATTCTGGCGCATAAGGAAGCCTGGGCTGGCCTCCCGGAGAATGAGAGCATGCACAGACCAGACGGACCCCGGTGGGGCGCATCGCCACCCGCCAGACCAGTGAGTGTGGCCACCTTAGCCCATCCGGATGCAGAGACCCGAGGGGAGACCAGCGCAGCCCAAATGGCTGTCCCACAGAACTGTGAGCTAATCAATAGAAGTCTTTCTGAGCCTTTAAGCTTTAGGATGGTTTGTTATGCAGAACTTAACACAGATGAGATTATCTTGAAGATATCCTCTGGTTTAAAATGTACGGTGAAATGAAAAGGCTCATTATTCCTACGTCAAAATTAAATCATTAAGAAATCTTAAAAATCTGAAGAGGGCCTTATAAGATAATCTCGTCAATCTCTCCATCTTCAGGTAAAATAATAATAACCAGTAGTAACACGAGATGCTGTGTTGAGCTCCTACCTGACAGGATTTTGCAGCCATTATTGCTAATCCTCACATGGCTGCATTGGGATTCGATGTCCTCGTTTACAGGGACACCACTGAGCCCGCCCGCAGGCTGGGATGAGAACTCAGGCCACCTAACCTTCTCTCTCACTGCCTCTGGGTACCACTAACTCCGTTCGGAAACAATGCAATTGACAGAAGTAAGCTCAACATGACTTTTTTTTTTTTTTTTAGGTTTTATTTATTTATTTGAGAGAGAGCGCGAGCGAGCAAGCACAAGCAAGGGGAGTGGGAGAAGCAGGCTCCCTGCTAAGCAGGGAGCCCAATGCGGGACTGGATCCCAGGACCACGGGATCGTGACCTGAGCCGAAGGCAGATGCTTAACCGCTTAATGACTGAGCCACCCAGGCGCCGCTCAATGTGACTTTTGACATTTAAAAAAGACAGTAATGATAATCCAAACAGGACTGAGGAGACAGCAGCTGGACAGATGTTGAGAGCAAGCAAGTCCCTGAAGCCAGAAAACAGGACTTATACCTTCCATTTTCTTGTCAGAAAGACCTCAAATATTTCTCAAAATTGCTCCCATATGAGCTCCTCTTGCTGAGGGCATCAATTCATCTTTGTGCTGCGTTCATTCCCCTCTTCATCTCCTTGCTCACATTTTTTCTCCGCTTTCCTTATTTCCTTGGCTTCTGAACACATCATTTTCTCTTTCACAGCTGACCTTCCTCTACGCGAGCCATCTTATTACACCTTGTTCTGTTCTCCAGGCAGCTCGGCAGACTGATCTCGATCAACCCTCTCCTCTTGGTTTCAAAGACCTCTTGCCAATATATTCCCCCAACCCCCCCCCCCCCCCCCGCTCTTACAGGTTCCTTCATCAGCGAACCCTAGAACAAACTGCTCAACGGAATCCTATAAAAACGGATTTGTCGCCTGAATTGTGGATCAAAGCAGCGTGAAAGTTTCCCTCCCACACAGAAATCCAAATACTTTTTTGTTTCATATTGCCCAGCAACCACAACACACAGGAAAACACGAATGGAGGACACGGGGCAGGATCCGTATCCTGAGTCAGAGCTTGTTTGTCAGGTTAATGACATCATGGAAGCTGGATTCGTCTGTCCAGCTAAAGACCTTCTCCAAACCCTGCAACCCCCAGAAAACTCATTTCAGGAAAGTGTGCCCCTTTGTGTTTCTGCTCCAGAAAGGTGATACTTCCAGGAACAGATTTCTTATCATTCATCTGCGACGGAAAGCTTTAGAAGAGCTATTATGAGTTCTCAGCCAGGAAAAGGCGGAGTAAAGAGAGCAAAAGCCCTTGTCCAGGGCCGTTCCCATAGCTTCACAATCCAGGGCCTGGCCTCTCCTCTTTCCTGACTGCTTTTCTGAAAAGATTGTTTTTGGAGAGCCTTTGTCTCGGACATCAGAGCCTGTTGTTCGCCTCGGTCCACAGCCAAGACTCAGGGAGGGGCAGGGATTAGAAAAAGCAAGCAGGTGTCTTGGAAAATGTGTTCTTTTGCTGACAGTAAAGTTAAACCACAGAGGGAAGTCTGGAGGAAGGAAAGCTCCCATAAAGAAAAGGGACAAACTAAAGCAAGCAACGACGACAACAAAAACAATAAACCTTTAGAACTAAAAGAGTGGCCGCATAATCATGGCACCAGCTTTCGAGCCAAGCTAGATAATAAAGCCCATTTAAATTCCTTGAATGGCTGTGATGGAGATTGCCCAGTCGAGACTCAACAACAGCCTTTTCTGTATTTCTTAAACGGGCCATGATAACCTTCCTGGATGTTTATTCTCATATGACATGAAGTCACAACAGAAGGAAAAATTAAGTAATCCAGGTAACGCTGAGATGCGTAATTCCCATTGCTGGGTCAAAGCACAGTGAGTGATCTCTTACCAATTAGTCACCCTAAAGAAGGTGTTGTAGGAAGGCTAGCTGTCCACTCTGAAGTCAGACTTAAGAGTTTAAGGGTCCGGGCTCCCTGCTCGGTGGGGAGTCTGCTTCTCCCTCTGACCCTCCC